>NC_045715.1:30684262-30990435 GCF_009834535.1 Camelus ferus | reverse complement strand
AATATCTGAAGGTGAGCAGTTAGAATTCAAGAGTTCTTTGCTTCTTGTGTCTTCCACAAAGAGCCTAAGTATGTTGATTAACTTTCAATTTTATTATGTAAAATGTCCATATTAAAATTTCTAGGGTAACCCCTAAAAAAACTGGAATACAGGGGAAAAATGAAATGGGGGGATGGAACCAATCAATTCAAAACAGGAAGCAAAGGAGGAAGAGAGAAAAAAGAAACACAGAAAAAAGTAGGATAAATATTACTAGGAAGTGCAACATAAGATGGTAGAAATGAATTCGAAGAATTCAGTTATCACAAATGAGGTAAATGGATTAAACTCTCTAGTTAAAAGACAAAGACTAGAGACTGACCAAGAGGGAGTAGCTGGTCCCAGGTGAGGAGGTTATAAATAAGGTTCAGATGGTGGCACCAGCAGCACATTGTCCAGTGGTTGGATAAGAGATCCTAAACCCCGAAAGGCAAGAAACCGACAGCCTGAAAATGCAAGCACTTTTATCATCATTTCTGGGGCCTCCAGAATAGTGTCCAAACTGGCCATTTCCCAGGCTTCCCAGGACTTCTCTTGTGTGACCCGAGCAAGTCACTTAGTCTCTCTGAGCCCTAGTTTTCTCATCTGTAAACGGGGATGACAGCAACAGACACCTCCAGGTGTGTCAGGAGGGTTACACAGGATGATATAGAAATTACTTGGCAGAGGGCTTGGCCAATGTCCCAACCTTGATACCCATTTTTAATCAGTTTTTTAAAAAAAGAAAATAAATGAAGCCCTTCTATGTCTGGAGAAGTGCCAGTGGAGATGTAAACGGAAGAAGAAACAGGAAAAAGAGAGGAAAGGTAGACTTAACAGGACTGAATAGCGAGGATGAAGGAGAGGAAATCCTCATGAATTTAGAAAATATATGCCTGGGCCATGAAGGAAGGTATGTTATCAGTGATCAAAACAAAGCTGCCAGGAGAGGAAGTCTTTTCTCTGCAACAAGATGGTAAGATCTTTGAGGTAAGAAACTGTGCTTCTCTGCCACAACATTGAGAACAAATCAAAGATTATTTTAGTTCTAAAAAACGAAAAGTGTTTGTTGAGTGAATAATAAATAAGGGCGAGGGAAAGAATGAAGAGGAAATCGGGGAGACAGGGTAGTGAGGAGGAAGAACTAACCGTAACGCAAGGCAGGTGCCCCCTCCTAGGGCTGGGATAGCAACTCGCCCGCGTCCAGGAGGATCCCAACGTGTTATCTCTTCCCAAACAAGATGGGATTCTGAACCATGAGGCCGCTTGCACATTATTAACCAGAATCCTTTCCAAGAAGCTAACACTGTCCCAGGGCTTTGTCCCCTGCTCCCTCATAGCAACTCCTGAGTTCTGAGCCCTGAGCAATGACCCAAGGGCTGGAGGTACACTCAAAGAAGTGTGGCTGCCATTGGCCTCACTGGCCACAGATACAGAGGCACGTGCTAGCCTGAAGCTTTGGTACCCACACCACTCCAGACCTGCCCTCTGCCACAAAGCCAGTCTGCTCCAGAGGCATCAGCCGACGCCCACCCTGGCTCTCATCACTGGTCAATAAAGTGGTTTCAGAGAACCCTGTGCATAGAGTCGAGACATAGAAGGAGTTACTTCTTTTCCCTGAGGACAGTTTGTTCTTTTGCTAAACTACAGTTTGATTTCCTTTTATTAAGGCCAATAAGTGGAGTGTGTTTTCTCATGATTAAACTCCTTCCTTCCCCCCATCTCCTCACTGCCTCTATAGACTTTGGCTAAAAATAGGAGCCTCTTTGTTCTGTCTCCTCTGGGCAATAATTGGAAACATAAACTGGAGAGACACCCTCGTGTCTCTCTGCATCTTCTGGCTGTTCCTCTACAAGTAGGCAGAAACAAACAGGCTGCTTTGTTTGTGTTTTCTCTGAAGTCACAATTTCTTCCACTAAATGTTTACGCATTCCAGCATCTCAGGGACTTGAGGACCAGGACTGATGGTATTTTAATATTCGTTTGAACATGTGCACATAATGTGCTTGTTTAATTGGAGTAATTAGTAGCCTTTTCATTCCAAGGCTGTTGCTGAAATTAAATCAGGGCTGTTATTTCTTTCAATGGACTAGCTGAAGAATTTTTATTTTGAAAGTGAGTCCAGATTGACAGACAAAAAGTTCAGCTCTGTAACAGGGGAGGAAGGGGTGAGGACTCTGAGCATCCGGGGGCCTTTGTAGAGAGCGCCCAGCCTCATTTAGTGCCCCCAGATTTCTGTCTGTCCATAATTACAACGCCCAGGGTGATGTGACTTACCACTCAAACCAGGACACTTGAGAATAAAACAGGGCTCCAATCTTGATTTCTGCAGGACAACAGTCCTAAACTGTCCCAGGTAAACCAGGCATATGGTCTCCCCGCCTCACGTATGTATAACTCTGTACACGGGACATTGCCTGCTTGATCTCATCGGCCCCTCACCCTCAGCCATGAAGGAGGGACCACTCCCATTGAACAGATGAAGCAACTGAGACTGCAAAGCTTAAGCCACTTGCCCCAGGCCCGCCAGGCAGTAGATAGAACCACACTCAACCCCAACTCCTCTTCAGAGCCTTATCCTTCATCCGCTACACTGACCCACACTTCTTTTGGTCAGCCAGGAATGGCCACGGGGGTGAGTGGTAGCGTGCGACGGGGATGGCAGAACTGGAAGATGGATGGGAACTGAAAGACGGCAGAAATCAAGAGCCGCACTAAGGAGCCACAGGATGTCCCAGCCGGGAAGGCTGGCGGGCAGCAGGCTGGGATTCTGAAAGCAGCTGACTTTCTCCAGGGCTCTCAGAGACGGCTGCTCTGGTGTCCTGGCCCTGAGTCCCACCCTGCAGGCGTGGATGTGGCTCAAACCAACTTCAGGGCTCCTGTGTGGCCCAAGGGGCTCTAATTATAAAGGCAAGGGCTATTGTGGCAGAATTTTCTGGAAGATAATTTTTGACAAACTCCTGGACTGAGAGGGCTGGCCATAAGGCAGCTGTGGGCTGTCACCACCACCCTCTGTGTGTCACCCTCATCTGTGACTCATCTGCCAGGCAGCCCTGTTCCTCTCATGTCTACCTGTCATTTCTCTCCACCTCCTGTCTCTCCTCATCTTTCCCGTTTGGTGAAGGCAAACGTCCTCTGCTCTGCTTAACTAATTCCCTCTGATATCAGCGTTTCTATCTTTACAATTTGGCGTCCCTGTGAAGTTTCCCTTTGTACATTTCCCTGTTCCTTGCTTCCCATCATTCAGGTATCATCACTCAATAACCATTCGACGGCAGTAATGCTTTTCATATGGAAATAATTGGTTTTTTTATTGATGGCAAATGTTGTGATGAACTTTCATGCCCACTTGGAGCCGGAGGAGCTTTTTATTGGGTGAACCGCACTAAGATGTGGTTCCAAGAAATGTCTTTGGAGTGTGGACTGAGATGTACTTTTGGGAACAAGTCTTGTGTCCGAGGGTGGGGGAAGGAGGGCAGCCTTTCCCTTTATCAAAATCTCATCAATCAAGATGTGTAATGGCAACATTATTAATAGGGTTGCATTGCACTTGGTATTTTTCCAAGCACTTCCCTGGAATCCTAAAATGAAGGCAGGGCACGCTGTATTATTTCCATGTTACAAGTTAAGCAACACTGTAACAGGATTGACTGGTCCCATGACCAAGGAGTTAGTTGATAAGTGGGTCAGTGTCCCATGAAAAGGATACTTTTTAGCAGGTGTGAAAAGCCATCTTTGGGCACCTCTGAAGATCAGAAGTCCTTCCCAAGCTAAACTCTTATCAAGGTCCCCATTGCTTGGTCAAAATATAAATGATGGCCACCATGTCCAGGCAGAGCGTTCGCCTCAATGCCGCCTGTGATGCAATGAAGCGTCCTAACATCTAGCCCAGATGCAGTGGGAAACCAAAGATTATGTAGTAACACATACCATTGGCATATGGTGTGGCAGAATGTGAACGCCATGTATTTATTGACTGTCCCAGACTAGAGCCATTATCCACTGGAACTAAGAAGAGAATGGCAAGCACTGGATGATGGAGATGGTGATGCAATGTTTCTGGTCCACATTGGCCAGTTGGGTGGTTGGGACTCCAGCCCACGTCTGCACTACTCAGAAGCCAGCCCGAGTTGGCCTTGGTAAAATAAGAGAATAAGGGCACTAGACAGGAACTTGGAAACCACCTGGGGCTCCCACCATCACTGTTTCATTAACATAGAAGCTAAAGGCTCCTGGTTGTGAAGGGACTTGCCGTAGTTAGCAAGGCTGGTCAGTGTAGAGCAGTGCTAAGAACCCAGGACTCTGATGGAGAATGTGGCTCTATCTTCACTCAGCCTCCTGCATCGAACCAGAGGGTTTTTTAACTCAACCTGCCTGACTTTTCCTCTTCCCTCTTAATCCATTGGCTCTCCCTTATTACTCGTCTGCAGCCAGTGCTCAGGTACTCACCAGTCTGAGTTAAGAAGAGGGTATTGTTCCACACATTTGGTTCCCCACCCTTGTGTCTGTACCCTTCATTACAAGGGAGCAAAGCTCCCTGACCAGCAGGTTGTATGAGAAGTACTTGGAGGCAGCATGCAACAGCAGGAAGGATGCTGCACCCCAACGAGTGCGTGCTCACTGACCCACTGCCATGGCCATGCCCTCAGGGATGCGCCCTGAGAGCTGGTCCCAGACATGCTAGATCACCCAGGAATGCACTGGGAGGAGAGGCGCTTTTGATTCTGGCACCTGCCTCTGTTATTCATGGGTGTCCCTCACCAGGTCTGCAGCCTCGAGCCTTGTGTTACTAATTGGCTCATAATGTAACATCTCTGGAGCCCAGATCTTTGGTCCTTTCAGACCTAACCCTCCCAGGCTTGTGTTTCAAGGGATGTTTTCCTGCCTACCTTTTTGGCTTTCTCTCGTTCTTGGTCTGCTTTCTCTGTTTTGCTTGGCCCATGAAATGTCATGTTTCATTCTAAGCCAACAAGCTGCTCCTGTATCAATTCAATTTCAGTCACAGAAGAGAGGGGCGGAGACCATGATGAACTCCTACAGACTCCGAGATGGTAGGAAATTCTTCCCAAAGCATCCACTGCTAATTACCCATGCCATGTGCAGAGTTCTTCGTTTATATTTTGCTTGGCAAACAAAGCAACTTACGGGGACTTTTCCTCCTCAACTTCCCCCTTAGAAATCAACCATCTAGTGCTACTACCTTCACCACGGAGTTAAGGAGGAAGCCAAGGCCACCAGCTGGAGCAGTGGTGACTGATACGGCCCTGACTTAACGGCTGTTACGGTCTTTCAGCTGCTGGACTCTGCCTGGCTCCATCTCACCCTCTGTCCGCCCAGCCTCCCTCAATCCAATTCTCCAGTCTGGTTCCCCTCGGGTTCCTCTGATGAGGATAACCTCGGGGTGGCTTCCTCGTACACTCACGGCCATGGCTCATACATTGCAGGGATCAAGAAAGAAGTACCAATTCTGGGCCAGACACCACGCTAGGCACCGCATATGTCTTTTTGCACATTGTACACATCATGTACATTCTCATGTAATCTGCACCACGCTCTTACGTGGGACATGTGAGAACTGAACTCCAAGAGGGTTAACAATTACCCAAGGTCCACGAAAGATTCAAATCACAGCCACCTAATTTCAAAGCCTGTGCACTCTCCAATATACCACCAGGTTTTCTCAGGGAAACAATTCCTGCAAGTGGCCCTTACCAAGCATGAGAACTTTTACCATCAGCCAGGTTTTCTCCTTCAGCTTTTTGTAGACAGTTCTTTTCCATCATATTGCTCAAACTTATAATCAGGGCTCTCTCTTCAGAATGTAGACCCAGTAACCGTTCTAGCATACACATTCCAACCAACAGATTCAGCTTAGGGTGGAATCACCAAACAGCGAGCCCTCCAACTTCAGCAATGTCGCCCCAGAGCACAAGCTCTTCCCAGGTCTAGCCCCGAAAATGCATCTGTGGTTTCTACTTGTGCTCAGACATTCTGAGAGGCCCCAGGATCTCCAGAGGTCCTCTAAAGAGGCAGAGAGAAAAGGTCTGCCAAGCTGGCTCACACCAGCTCGTGGGAGCCAGCTGTGCCCATCAATTCTGAATTCTGGTTGTAGTGACATCATACTGGTAGCTTGAACTTAGCTGGGGAGGGAAGCTTTATACCACGGAAATCTGCAAACTACACACAAAGGTTTCTGTTTTTGTTCTGGCGAGCCAGTGCTTAAATGTTTCCCAGCATTTGGAAGGACAGGTATCGTAGTGAGAAACAGGAGAGTAGCCATTTGACCTGGTGGGCTTTGAGAGGCTCCCACAAATCTCCACCTACTCAAGACTCATTTGCCACATTGTCCCTCCACCAACAAGGGCCATCCTCCCAGCCTGAGCCACTTCTCAGGACTAGATCGCAGAGGCAAGGGCTCTCCCAGAAGGTCCTGGTTACCCCGCCCACCTGGGAGCCTGCTCATGGGCCAGGCTTTCCCTCCCGCCCTACCCTCAAAGGTGGTGGCCAGCATCCCTTTATCCCATGAAGAAACCGCCACTTGGCAGCACAGGGAAGGCCAGCAAGCTCACAGGAGGACCCAGATCTACGCAGAGGAGGACGGCGTCTAAGTCTGATGCTTTCTTACTCTCTGGATTCCTGGTTGAGGGGTAGGAGCGACAGGAGCAATTGGGGAAAGGAAGGAAGGGTTTTGCAGAGGCAGGAAGCTGCAAACTATAAAATTCCTGTGTTAGGGGATTTCACTTTTTAAAATTAAATTTATTTTTATTGAAGTATAGTTGATTTGCAACGTTGTGTTAGTTTCGGATATAGAATAGTGATTCTGTTATACTGATATATATTCTTTTTCAGATTCTTTTCCATTATAGGTTATTACAAGATATTGAATATAGTTCCCTGTGCTATACAGTAGGTCCTTGTTGTTTATCTATTTTATATATAGTACTGTGTATATGTTAACTCCAAACTCCTAATTATAAAAGCTGCTGACAACTTTGGGAAGAAAACGAAGTTTTTGTTAGTGGCAAGACCTGATGAAAAACCTGACAGTCTAAAGAAGAAAAACTGACAAGCACAGTTCCCCCCACAAGAACACTGGTAAATTACTTCGGGGTTGGAGGTTGGGGTGTAATTAAGTTTTTTAATTAATTTATTGAATGGAGGTACTGGTTATTGAACACAGGACCTTGTGCATGCTAAGCATGCACTTTACCACTGAGCTATACTGTCCCTAGTAAAGTACTTTTGATTGAATGATTTTGCCTAAGGATAATTTCAGGAGTCATAGACACAGATTCTCTCCATGGAAAATGCACAGTGAGGGACCCTGTGTTGACATCTGGGTTCTTTATAGAAACTTGGCCCAGTTGTTTAACCTCTCTGAGCCTTTGTTACTTTTCCTGTAACATCATTACCTACCATGCTTTGCAAACCTATTGCATTAAATAAGATCACGTATTTGAATGCAGTTTGTAGACTATAAAGCACTGTAAAAACATAGTCTCTTTTTTAATCTCAGAGAAAGATTTGGAGAAAATAAACACCTCGATCTCCCTTTAGAAATATTAATAAAACTAGCAATGCTGCTAGTTATAAAAGTGTGATTCTTTCTACGCTGATTCTCCAAAGCAGCACTGTCCAATAGTACTTTCCACAATAATGTGAATATTCTCCACCTGCACCATCTAATGCAGTAGCCATTGGCCATATGTGACTATTCAGCACTTGAAATATGGCTGGTGTGACTGGAGAACTGTATTTTAAAATTTAAATCAATTTTCTTAATTTTATTTAGTTTTATTTAGATGTAAACAGTCATGTGGCTGGAGGCTATTGTATTGGACTGCATGGCTCTAACATCATTTCTTCAAGTATATTTTGCAGAAAACCTCTTCTTGGTCCTAACCAGCTAGCCTCGAGAAGCCTGGTGATGGACATCTTGTGGTTTTGAGTAAAGGAGAAAGTGTGGAAAGGAGTGAAAACTGGAAGAGAAGGAAAGGAGAGGATGGCTTCCTTGCCTTGTGGCCATGCTGAGTCTGAAACAGCAAATGGCACTACCCCTTTGGAATTCCAGCGTCCCTTATTTGCTGTGTGACCTTAGAAAAGATAATTAACCTCTCTGAGCTTCGGTCTTTTAATTATAAAATAGGAATCAAAATGCCTACTTCACAGGCATAGATAGGATTCATAGGATTAAGCAAAACAGACTAATGATACCAAGTGCTTAACACAGTGCCTCGTACAAAGCAAGCTGTGAGCTAATTCTCCCTTCACTCTGGGAACATAAGGAGATGGGGCCGCAGCACATCATGTTTCTTGCCCTGGACCACACGGCTGCTGGGCTGCCTGGCCGTGAGTGGGGCATCACTCTGGCTGTGTGCGGCCTCAGAGCAGCCAGGCTGGCACACACCCAGCCACACACCCAGCCTCCCGCCCTCCACTTGGGCCTCCTGAATGCCCTGACCTCACCCAGCACTTTGCTCTGAAGATCTCCAAGGGCTTCAAAGGCTCCTCTTTGGATTCAATACAAATGATGTTCCTTCTGGGTGTGTACACAGGTGGGAAAAAGGCTAGAGGGTGGGGCCCAACAACCCCTCCAAATGAGGCCACATTTCCTGCTGCTTGGCCCCTGAGATTTCCCCGCGCTGCCATTTTCCTGCTGTCGATGGGAAAAATGCCAAGTCCAGTTCACCCCCACACAGGCTCTGGGGTGAAGGAAGCCCTGGGGGTCTGCTGGGAGGGTCTCACTCTAGTTAAAATGCAGCTGGTGGTGGCCCCACTTCTCAGCTTGGCAAGGGAAAATTTCCAGCAAACAGCTTAAAAACCATACTTTCCGCAGGATTACCCAAAAGCCAGCTCCATTTTTAATGATTCCATCTCTGTAATCCTGCAAAATGCCCTAGAGATCAAATGGAGTCCAAATCTCACCTCTTAGATTCCCTCCCTCCTCGGGAAGCAGCAGCAAAATCCTTTGTTAGACGGCAGAATCTCAGCGTTCAGAAGGCACGATCACCGTGTGTGCAGGGTGGCGTAACCGCAGCTCCCCGCCCCAGGCTGGCTGGGACACTTGTTCTCAGGGCCCAGGCAAGTATAGACGATGTCCAGAGACCCTGAGGCCCCCCCCAGGAGGCAGTCCCAGCTCAGACAACCATTCATCCAGCCCAACCCAGGCACCAGACATAGGAGTCAAGACACCTCCAGCCTTCCGAGTCTTCCCAGCTAAGGCCATTTGTTGAGAGTGGAGACAAGCCTGTTCCGATCCCTGACCTGCAGAACCTGTGAGCCTAATTTAATGTCGTCCTCTTGCACCACTACATTTTGGGATGACTTACTGTTCAGAAATAGGTGACAGGGCCTGAGTACAATGTCCCATAGAACCGGGGAGTCTGGAAAACTGAATTCCACGGACTGAATGCCCTGCCTGTCGGGGTAGGGGGCTATGAAGCTCCCAGTGCGATTTGTTGATTAACAAAGAGGTGAGGTGGAACCCGAGTTAAGAGCTGTCTGGAGTAGAATTGGTCGGGGAGGGGACTCAGGCAGGATAAAGACATTTTATTTTTTACTTTATTATAATTCTGGACTCGGATCTCTAAAAATATTTTTTTAATAAAAAAAAGAAATTGGTAGAAGAACAAAGACATGTGATTTCAGTGGATGGCTTTATTCAAAGAGTTTCATGTTGAAATTAGCCAGTGTGGTAGATTTTTTTGGTCTTGTTTTGATGTTTTGCTAGCATATTCGCTTCTGGTCACTCCGTGTCCTTTGGGGTCATATGGAGCACTTTACTCTAGAATAAAAGCCAACAGTGGCCATTTAGGGGTTGCAGTGTGGCTCTGGTGAAAATTTTTCTACGTCCTTAGAGGGATTCAGACGTCTATGGAACAGGAGGAAGGAAATAAGGGTTCACCAACATGTTGCTTAAACTTGGGCAAATCGTGTTAACATGCCCTGGCTTCAGTTTGGTCACTCGCAAATTGGATTCAGTGATTTCTAAGGTCCCTTTTCTAACATTTTTAAGAGAAAGAAGTTAATATTTATTAAGTGCTTACCCTGTGGCAAGCACCACGCCAGGCCCTCTATGTAGATTATTTTATTTACTCCTCAAAAAAAAAAAAGAATCCTAAGCACCAGGGTCCTCATCTTGCCTATGAGGAAACTGAGGCCCAGAGTGGGATGGCAGTTTCAGTCCCTGGGAGGTCGAGGGATGGAATTCTAGAATCTACATGGCCACCATCAGGGGCACTCCCTCCCCTCTCTGCCCCCACAGTGGTTCCCACACCTTGTGCCCAGAGGCTTCGAGAGTCTGATTCTTCAGTCAGTTCTAATCCTCCGTAGTTCAGAATCCTCCGTAGTTCAGAGGGAAGGTTCTAACTACATTCCTTTGTACTGTCATCAGCTACTTAAAGTGGCAAGAAACAATAGCCCCTTTCTCTGCTTTCCTGGAAGGGTGGCTCTTGGACCCTGCTGAGTCTCTGAGTGACAACCAGGCAGCCGTTCCAGCCTGACTGCCCCCAGGTGCCCTGGGCGAGTCTGGAGGAATCTTGCCACCCAGCTCTTCTCTGCAGAACTGTTAAGTGGAAGAGCATCAATCTTCCCCTTAACAAGAGTCCCTCAGCCCTGGGTTATCAGGCATGTACTCGGTCCATCACAGGACTCAGGGAAATGTCTAATGACCCTCTTTACAAAACACTAGGGGTTCATCCTTCCCAGCCAAACACACACCTTCTCCATCACCAGGATGCCATTTATCCTTGTGCTTTGATGACAAAGGGGCTGCCTGTACAGGACTCCTCGAGCTGTAGACCTCTTCTCACACACCTGTTACTGATGTCCAAATCCTGAAATAACCACCAAACATTGACTAAGTCCCACCGCAGTTGGCACTGAGAGGGGTCTCTCAGAACTGTGGTATCTAAGGGTCTGACTGCCGAGTGGCTAAGATCGCAGGCTTCAAAGCCGGACAGGTTGGGGTTCAATACGTGTGGCAGGGTAACGATAACGTAAATCCTTCGCCTCTCCTCCTAGTAAGAGCTGCAGGTCTCCTTCCCTCCCCTTGACTCTGGACTGACCCCTGTGACTGCCTTTGACCAACTGAACACGGCGGAAGTGACCCTGCCCACCTTCTCTTCCAAGGTGGACCTTAGAAGATGTACAACTTGTGCCTCTCAGAAGCCTGGGCTGTGGAAGAATTCTGGCTACCCTGGGACCACCATGCCGCAAGGAAGCCCAAGGGAGCCCTGCAGAACTGCCCCGTGGAGCCCTGCCTGTGTTCCTCCCCCCACCACCACCGGAATCATAAGCAATAAAACAGCGGTTGCTCTAAACTACTAAGTTGTGGTGTCGTTTGTTAAGCAGAAACATAGACAACCGAAACAGAGCGCAAGAGGACTGGAGCATCAAACTCACAGCACAGGTAACACACGGCGTCATTGAGCAGTTGGGTCAGAGTGGTAGAGAAGTATTCCTGGAGGAGGGGACCTGAAAGTTTGCAGGAGGGGATGGAGTTGGATGAGTGCAGGGACAGGGTATGGGGAAGGGAAACTGGACAAGACCCACCCACTCCACGGGCCTCTGGGAAAGTGCCCTGCATTATTTCTACTGCAGCCAACTGACCCGGCAGCAGAGTGCAAACCCTTAACTCGGGGCATCAGCCTGTGTTTGGCCCAGAGTCACCCGTTACAAATAGAAGATTTATCCAAAGTCATGTTTTCTCTCTCCAAATCCTTGGAACTTTGTAGAGCATTCCAGACTTTATTCATCTATATTTTAATATAAAAGCTGTTTGAAATTACCTACCAGTTAAATTACTTAACTTCACCCTCCTCCAACCTGTTCAAGGAAAATAGACACTCCAGGAAGATGGGTCATGATGAGACCCGAGACCCTCTGTAGCCTCCAGGACACATGTGCACCCAGAGCAGGGTGTCAGCCCCACCCTCCCTCTGTGGTCAGACACTTGGCACTTTCCTTTCAGGATCTAGTCACACATCTTCAGCAGCCAAATGTGGCCTCTGGCTTCCCCACAACTGTCTCATTCCCAGCTTTAAGCTACCCCTAGGTTCACACGGGACCCAACTCAGGAGAGACCCTGCTGGCTCCCTCCAGAGGCGGATTGAAAACACCTGACACTCGAGGTCTGTCTCTGACCCACACTCCAGGTCAGCTCCCATAGAGGGTTTGGAAAGCAACCCCAGGTGATCCCCAGTGTTCCGAATGCACTTGAATGCTCCCCAAACTACTTTTTCTTAGACAATTCACACACACACACACACACACACACACACACACACACACACACACACACACACACACACACACACACACACACACATCTACAGCCTGCGTAGAGTCGATACGTTGACACTTGGAAGCAAAATAGAGGAAAGCTTTTATTATTGTTTGCCATTTGAAAATGATTACCCAGCGGGATGATGTGTATTGAAGGAGACAGCCTGCAGTTAGCATCCTGGGGAGAGCTCCCTTTCCAGACCTGGGTGAGCCTGCACCACCTCCCGGCTTCTTGAGCGGGGACTGCCTGGTGCCAGACTTGGATGCCTCCCAACACAAATTAGAGGAATAAACTGCCTCTGAGACGGGACACGGGACGCGGGAGAGTGAGAATGCTGAGAATTTTAAAGGGATCATCACCTCAGCAGGAGACCAGAAGTCAGCCCCAGAAAGCAGCTACCCCAACAGACTGTCAGTTGCTGGTCCCGCTGTCAGTTTAGAAAGTCTTCGACTCTGGGGTGACCCTGTGATTCCAGACACCGGCTCTCCTGCACCTCCAACACCCACCCCCCATTCCCAGCCCAGGGACTCTGCCCTTCCCTACAAGAAATACACTCTCCCCTCTGTCCTTCCTGGAAACACAGCCGTGACTTACTTCAAATTGCAAAACCCTAAAACGACACTTTGTAGGAACGCACGGCTCACCAGCTTGCATTCAAAAATGAACCTAGAGGTGGAGACAGGGGGGAAGGGCTTAAGGGGTGCAGGGGGTCTGTCTGGGGTGATGAGAATGAGTGCCCTAAATGCCGCTGAACTGTTCACTTTAAAAAATGGTTAATTTTATACTCTGTGAATTTCACCTCAATTTTTACAAAAAGGAAAAAGAAAGGATTTCCCAAGAAAGAGGAAACCCATCTAGAATCCTGTCAACCAGCCCACATTTGACTCTGGTCCTCCATCTCCTGACTTGCTCATGGGAGGGGGTGGGGAAGGACACAAGCCGACACTGTACAATTGTTCCAGTTCTTAGCAGGATGAGGACTTCAGACCATCCCGTACAGAGAGAAAACAAGACCAGCAAGCTGCCCAGTAGGCTAAAATTAACTGACCCTCCACGATCTAGATTTGGCAAGTCACTGAACTCTCTGTTCCTCCTCTGTGAGCTCCAACCTGTCTTATGAGACTCCTGAGAGGGGCCCATAAAAGCGATCAGAGACTCAGGCCAGATCTGGGAGGCTATATATCTGACTCCTGTAACTTCATTTCTTTCTCAGCCACCAGCCAGCAGTCTCCAGTAAGTCCCCATGTCAGGCAAGGCAGGATTTTTCTTAATATATGATTTCGATCTTCAACAGCCCTGGCCAATTCAAAATAAAGGGGGGGGGCGGTTGCTGAGGGCACAGACCCTACAAATTTTAAAAAGAAAATGAAAGAGGTCTTGTCCTTCAACAAGTTGACACAAGACTTAGAAAAGGATCCTTTTGGCCAAAGAATATTTTTATACTTTGTGCATCTATATAAATAGGGTTTTTTTTAATAGAAAGCACATCACTGGTGTCTAAAACCAAACGTGGTTTTGATTGAACCAGACTTACATTTATATCTGAAGCCCGTTTGCTAACAATAGAACCGGCCTTCCCATTTGCCAACATCAATGTTGACCTGTTTTCACCTAAATTTTATAGATGTCAGAAAAAGAAACTGTGCGCTAGTCAGCAGCATACCCTGGCCTTTCTCAGCCACACTTGCTTGTATTCTTGCAGTGCCTTTAAATTCCCCTTGTCACAAAAACTAACAATAAGGTCAAGTATTTCAGTAAGAAATATTGAATTATGATCCA
This sequence comes from Camelus ferus, assembly GCF_009834535.1. NCBI lineage: Eukaryota > Metazoa > Chordata > Mammalia > Artiodactyla > Camelidae > Camelus > Camelus ferus. The sequence continues at coordinate 30,976,352 of NC_045715.1, read as the reverse complement.
ACGTTGTCAAACAGCCAAGAGCCTACGAAAGCTAACCACGAACTGGAGAAGAGAGGCTTAACCTCAGGTCTCCCCACCCCGCCTCCCTTGCATGGGGGAGGATTTTTGGCACCGGGGGGGCACCAGGAGGGTGGGGGAAATGGGAACTGGGCAGCTCACAGTCACGTCCAAGCGCCTGTCCCTCAGGAGTGTCTTGTTGCTCTCGTTCGCTGATGCAAAGAGCCAGCTTTGATTTTTCTTGGAGAGGGCTCCAGGCACCCTAACATCCCAGCCATGCCAACACCACGAGGCTGCCCAGCGCCCCAATCCCATGGCTGTATCCCTGTCCATCAAGGCTAATTTCTATGACAACATAAACTTCACTGCGTCGCCAATAAACTCAAACCCGATGGAACTTGATGTGGCCAAGACGGAGACTGACAAACGGGCAAGGTGTCAGGGCTGGAAATAGAACTCACTTCGCCAGCCGGTGGTTTGGGAGGGGAGGGATGGATTTACGGGTGTGTGCGTGTGTTTTATTTGCTCTAATAACTCTAATAAAGTTCCATTAATCAATAAACTGTCTCTTGCAGAGACAGTAATAAAACACAAGGCTCCTGACTTGAGCTTCAGGTAGAACCAGAACTCTCTCCCTCATTTTCACTCCAACCCATAGAGGCTAAGATCACGGCCCCCCTATTACTTCAAGGGATCTGGGCAGGGTTCTTAGGAGAGACACACACAGAGAGAGAGAGAGAGAGAGGAACGAGAACTGGCTTTCGACTGGCGGACTAAGAAAGTAGTCTGCAAGAAGGCAGCAGCCCCAGAATGGGATGCAAGGGATGTCAAAAAACCAACCCCAGGAAATTTCCTGCCCTCTGAGTAGGGAACATGGATTTGGAAGTCAGGTTTTAGTGGTTCCAGAAAACCGCCCTTGAAAGGCAAATATACTGACTCCTCAAAGGGGAAGGAGAAGGGCGGTCCACAGTGCAGGGGGAGCTGGTGTGGGCTTGGGGAGGGAAGCAGGGTCCGTGGGAGGTCCCTTAGGGGCATGGCAGGCCTCCCAAGGCGGGTCTGGAGCGGTGGATAGAGGAGACCCACAATCCTGCTTGATAGTTTTCTGCAGGGGCAGTCACGGGCATAACTCTCTCATTAAGTGCTTTGACTAGTCCCATCCAGAGCGTAAACTTATCCCCACCATTTATACTTGTCACGCTACTGAACGCGGAAGGGTCCTCTGTGCCAAATCACCCCTCACCTCCTCATCAAGACTCCAGTCCACCCGGCAGTAGAGGCTGAGAAGCAAGCAGAGAAAACACTCCTACGCCGTGTCCTGAAAACTTGACCTCTCGTGCTGTTGTCCCTCAGTAGTTTTCACACTGGCACTTCCTTTTGTTAAACATTAAGATCTCGCTTTTTTTCCCCTTCACGTTGTATATTTTAATACCATAGGTATTTCTTTGGGTTTTTAAGTATCTGATATTGAATATGGTTTCTGCAGTAGGACTCGGATCCCACAGAGATTCTGATACTGCTCACCCCACCCCCCACCACATGCCCATCTCTAACTCCTCCGAGAACCCCGGGTGCCCAACCTCTCGGGCGGGGGGATGATTTGGAATGCTCCAGAATGCCTGGGATTGCCGCCTGGCTCTCTCTTTCTTTCTGGAGGGCTCTCGGTGGGACCTCTGTGGTGAGGGACCTGTCTTCTCCCAGGGACTGTGCTGCAGGGTGGATGGGGGCTGATGCCAGATCGGCAGCAGACCCAGAACGGCAAGGAATTACTCACTACTTCCAGACCCAGCTCCCATGTCATCTTCCTGCCCCGCCCAGGGGTTTCTGCCCCCGTGGGGCTCTTCTACCCTCAGTTCCCGCCTCTGCTGTGGCACCACTGGGCTGTGACGTCACAGGTTAATAACACAGGCTTATTTCTCTCTCTGAGCAGACGGTGATTTTCTTGAGGGTGTGGGGTGTGTCTCAGACGTTTACATCTGCACCATTTATAGCAAGTGTTCAATCAGTATTTATTGAATAAAGAAAAATGCTGCCCCCTCCCTCAAGATCAGATGAGAGTTGGAGATTGTGAAGCAAAGTTGTGACAATTGTTCTCTCCAGTAAGGAATGGGGGAGGCTACCAATTCTTCCTCTTCTTAGCCCTCCATTCCCTTCTGTCCTGTAAATGGCTTTGCACTTGTGTCTGATAATCACCTGGTACAATAAGGTTGTGTCTCTCCTTAAACCAGGGCTGGATGATTAACCACATTGTAACTTTCGTCTAAGAACACTACACCTGGTAGCTGTGTCTTCCATTCTTGCCCCATTAGCATGGTTTTCCTCTTGCATCTTTAAAATCGAAGCGACTTTGGTTATAGGTAACTCAGGTAGTAAACAGATAAAAGGCAAAATTGAGATGGGAAGTCTATCGTTCTTCAGGATTAGCTGTCATGTACCATTTGTTTAGATGGCTAGGATATCATCTTAATGGAATCAAGAGCGTGACCTCATCTTTATAGCCACAGCAAGAAGCCGTGACAAGAAAGACTTCGGACACAAGGTCATGACATCTACTCTTACCAATGAGGGCAAGGGGGGCCTCGTTTCCATTAATGGACAATCAACTCAAAGCATGTGGCCAACGGATAGATCATCTTTGTCCAGAAAGGAATGACGTTGATGCCATCGGGTTGAATTTCTCACTTAGTCAGGCCTGGTATCTTTGGCTATGATTTTTATGAAGTAATGTATAATAGGTCTTTCTTCAATAAGGTTAGCTGGGAGTATGGTATGGAATCTATATGTTGGAAATTAATTCACATGAGTATAAGAAATTTTTAACAGAATCAGTTTGTCTAAGTTTATAACAAGTGGAAATAGGTTCATGAAAAGTAGAAAAGTAAACAAGTGCTTAGTGAAAAGTTAATGCAGAAGCTGCTACTCGTACGACGGAGGGAGATGTCTCTTCCAGGGGGTGAGTATGAGAACTGCTTGGAGATAGGTGCTCAACGCTTGTCTTCCCCTCACCTGTCTACGGGTGATCCCACCTAAGTGACCTGACCTCTCTGGGATTTCATTTCCTAATCCTCTACAAAATGGCCATTTTTGCCAGTTCTGTGAGAAACAATGGACCTCATTCTCTCTCTGAATGCTACGAAGACCCCAGCTGCCTCTTAAAACTCCCCGTAATTTCTCCATTCTAAAAGCCACTCCAAGTCTACAGGAGCTGCTCCATGGAACCTTAGCATCCTACCTGGAAGGTAATATATTACTGCCCACGTTTAAGGAGAAGGTCAAGAGAGGTTAAGTGGCTTGTTTGAGGTCACACATTTGGCTAGTAGGGATCTGGAACCCAGATCTTTTTGCCACTTACTGCTTTCCCTTTTCAGTACACCACTCAACCTCTTAATGCAGAGTTGGCTGCATGACTGTGACAACAGGAAAGAGGAAATGGAAGAGCAGCTTTTCCCTTATGATTAAATGAAAATCACCCACTTTTTAAACACCAAGCCTCCCCTATGGTGGTGGAAGTGAAAGGCTTGTAAGACTAAATATAGATGCCATGGACCATCTTAGGAAATGAAAAACGGAGAACGAAATCGGCTATAAGCAGAAATTAGAACTATCTAAATCTTCTCTAGAAAATAATTGTTAACTTTTTCATCTCTGTTTTAGGCAACCTGCAACATTCATGAATTTGCTTAAATAAAGAATGGCGTGACAAACATCCCTTACTGGGAAGGATTAACTTGAACAGAGATGCTCTCCAATGTGCTTTTCAATGGTGGTGAGCCTTCCAGCAGATTGCTCTGCCTACAGTAGGTGTTCAATAAATGTTTGCAGAAGGAATAAAAGAAAGAAGGCAGAGGGGGAGAGGGAGAGAGGTCATTTCTTCTCTCTGAGATTTCAGGAAAATGGGATATCAAGTCCATATAAAGTAAGTAAGGAAATAGTCTATAAAAAGCTTTAGGACAGTTGGAGAGAAACCTACTTATTCAGTTAAAGAGATTTAAATGATTCAGGGCAGAGAACACTGACATCCCTTTCCCAGGCTCCGCCAGGCCCTTGCACAAGTACACAAAGCCGTGCACACACCAGGTGTCCCATCTCAGGCTGCAGCCAGGTTTCTCCGGGCCTGGGGCCTCCAGGATCCACTCTCTCCACTACACAGTGCTGCCTGTTAGTGGAGCCGGTTCAGAAATGGGAGACCTGAGTGCTGCCCCTTTGTCAGGTGGTGAGAAGGACCCCAGAGCCACTCCTGCAAAGGTAAGAGTTGACATTGACAGAAATTTCTTGGCTTGGGCCTTTCTCTTGTTAGATGAGGCCAATGCTGCCAAATTAGGTCCATTAATACACTTTCCAGTAACAGTAACACGAAACTCAACACACTGACATGGAAAACCTTGAAAGAGATTACAGATTGGGGATTGAGGTCGGGGTGGAGTCAACATTTCTGTTCTGAATGTGCCCGTGTATTTTAAATGTATGGATTTTGTGATGTGATGTCTCTGAGTTCCCTTGTGTTAAGCCAATTGCCAAACTTAGCCATAATGTTCAGTAGAAAATTAGTTTATAAAATACATAGAAAAGATTACTTTTAAAGAGCAACTTTTTTTTTTTTAATGTTAAAAGAGTATTTTTTAAAAAAGCATTCCACTTGGGGCTCCAGCTCTACTGTGATTCAAACTATTTGGGAATTTTATTGACACACTTTAAAAGAATCCTTAGTTACTATGAGTAAGGATAATAGGTCCCATCTATTTTATATTTATTATGTTATGGACATTGTGCAAGGCTTTCTTATATATCATTAACTCATTTACCTTCTCCCTTACACAGATGATAAAGGAGATTGTGTCTGAAGTTTTTGCTTAGGAACATGGTCTCTGGAATCAGGCAGCTCTAGGCTGGAGTCTTAATGGCCATGTGACTTGGGCAAGTCTGAGCCTCAGTTTCCTCATCTGTAAAATGGGGATAAAATAGTCCTACCTTCTTCATACGTTGCTGGGAAGATTGAGATAAGTCATGGGCAATATTCAGCCAAAGGCCAAGGGCATAGTCAAGTGTGCAATAAAAGTTAAATGTTATTAAGTATTATTATTTGATAATATGACTTTTCCCCCAAAGGTGGAAATGAAAACAGTGCCCTTCGTGTCATCCCAGGAGGAGAAGGAGGTAAACACCTTCAGTCTCCACTCCTTCCTCCCTCCGGGATGTTCATACTAGTGAGATCAGGGCCAAGTAAACTTCAAGGACAACCACGGAGGAAGAAAACAATGAGAAAAGGGTGGCTGGTGTGTCCTTTGTGCATTGCAGAGGAGGGGGCAGCAATCGGGGAGAGGACGTTTGGGGCTTAGGAGGAGGATGTGAAGAGGAAAGGCCACAGAGAGTTCCACTTTTTGGAACTCATGACCGGTATGCACCTCTCTACCTGCTCCTAACATTCCTTCCTTCTCTCACTCACTCTCATGCAGGCTTTGGGAGCAAAGCCCCTGGGACAGACTGTCAGCACTGGGCACCCCTGCTCTCTGGGAAGCAACTTGTGGGTGGCACGAGCCAGCAGGAGCTGCGGCCTGGTCACCGCCTGCTCTGGGCAGTCTGGCCCCACAGAGCCCCGCAGCGGCCCTGGCAGCTCCCCGGGAAAGGAGAAAGCCGCATCTTACATGTGTGGCATGTTCTAAAACAAAACAGTAACTGAGAGATTTGATGGACTCTGACAGGGGGAAGAAGGGAGTGAAAAAGATGGAACAAAGATGCCATTTTAAAATCATTGGCTCGGGTTCAGGGCCTCACTATTTTCTATGGCAAGGAGCGAGTAAAAAAATCCCTCCTATTGACGAAAATTTTTTTCCTTATAGTCGTTGAAAGCCAAAGGGCTCGGGGCTTCCGACTTTCCCTCTTGGGGGACCTGGGAGCCAGTCCTCTGGAAAACTCAGGGAAGGGCTGGATGGCCAGAAGGCAGGAGACTCCAAGGCCCCCAGCAAGCAGCTTGGAGGAGGAGGACCGGGTGCAGGAGGACACACTGTGTTTTCAGCTCGGATTCTGTGATCTTTCTGCCAAACGGGGGTTTACAAAGCAAAAACCTCCAGAGAATTCTCATACTTTCTGGCTTATTCTCCTGGTGTTCATCTTAACAGGAATCAGCTGTTTGCCTTCTCACTTATCCAGCATGTTGCCGCGGAGAATTTAGCATCTGGTCTGGCTATTATTAAAAACAAGAACATCCTGCTCTGCTGAGAGAACAGCACCACGGGCAATGAAGGACAGAGATATTTGCATTCAGGATTCCAGAGTCGGAGTTTTGGTTCAATATCTGCTCTCCCTCCTCCGCCCCCATCCTGTGAGGTTTTCATTTTAAAATTTCCCGATGCCTCTACTATTTGCATCATGGGCTCCTTTTTTCTGAAACAGAGAGACACAGACAGAGCGGACTTTTTCCTTTCACCGGGAGGCAAAACTCACTGGAGTTGTTCAAACACTGACCCGCTCCTGCAGTGTGATAAAGTTGAACTACCAGAGGAATTTTTTTTTTTTCTTACAACTGCGGAAATGAAAAAGTAAACAAGACTGGGACTGCATCGGTATTTAGGCTCCAGCTTTTTTGTTGTTGTTTTCGTCTTTTGCTTTTTTTTTTTTTTAAAGCATTGGGCTAGGAGCCCCAAGGAACCATATAATATGAAAAACCCTGAGAGGTTTTACTAGCCAATAAAAAAAACTGAGTTCCTATTAACCACTTAACTCCTTGATGAAGTTCCACCCTGACTTGGATCCTTCTCTCCCTTCAGGCCCATGAGGAATGAAAGTTGGTCCATCAGTCTCTCCCTGCACAACCTGAGTTCACGGTGTGTCCCAGAAGTGCTGGTTGAGAAGTATACTCAGTGCTAATCTCTGCATTTCTCATCTGTGAAACCACTAATAAGATCTCAATAAGGAGTCAGATTTTCTATGCCCAAAGCCACGCCCAGAAAGACTCCTGAAGCACACTGCTAAGAAGGAGAAAGGTCACTGTGATTTTCAAGATTTCAATATTAAACGACTGTGAGAGAAAACCAGAAAAGGGCTAAGGCATTACTGGAATATGTCATGATTCCCACAAAATGTTCCTCTCGTTTCGGGGCAGAAGAAGAGAGAGAAACTCACAGAGAAACAGAAAGTGAAACTGGCCGGAGTTGTTGCACTGTCAGAGATGGATGGAGTTATACAAAAATAAACGACCTACTTTAGGAAGGAAAGGATGTCAAAGATTTAAATCATAAAACTGTTGTATTAAGGCTCCCGAGATTGCGCGTGTCATGTGGCTGTGTGTGTTTGCTTTTTGCTGGTTTTAAATAATAAATTTGCACATTTATATCAATCCATCATCTGATTGTGGTTAGGGGGTTCCTGGTACCCTCATCTCTCCAGAGACCCCTTCAGCTCTGCCACTACATCCTGTATCTTCTAACTCCACTGGTCCCACTGCATCTTATTTCCACCACCTCATCCGGGCTAAGTCTGGTACTTTTGCTTCTCCGGGAGAAATGTCCCAAGACAGAAGGAGTACAAGACTGCTTGAGACCTGGCTGTGGATTCTGTGCTCTGGTTTCGTTTGATATTAAGGAGACAAAACTATTTCTTGAGGGGCTTGTGTGGAAGAATTTTTGCTCCCCCAGCCCCATTGTTTTAAAAAAATATTTTGCTAGATGGTTTTGGTTTCTTTATAAGGCTGACAGGCGGGGGAGGGGAGGGGAGGATTTTTCCCTTCCTATTGGCTGTGGACTGACACGGGATGACCTGGGACGAACACTCAGCCACCATGATGTGAAACACCTTTGCAATGCTAAATCATAAAGCCTATTCTTCAGAAAACTCCACTAAATGTTCAAGATATCATTGCAACAATATAACAAGAAAACAAAATTAAAATAAGTTTTAGTTAAAGTTCAGTAAGTTTCCAGAAACTTGATCCCTCCGCTTTCTAAGTGGGTTGAGCACGTCAGGACAGCAGGGCCCGTTGAATCTCCTAAACACTTCCGAATAAAAATATTACAAAAATTAATAACCCTTTCTTAAATGTCAGTGTCACTGTACCCCTGACATCTCAGGGGTGTCCAGTGTCCCCTGTTTCTTCTAAATAACCTATTTGAAGAAGAGTAACTGCTGCTTCAAGACTTGTGGGTGAAGATGTGTGTTTTTGTAGAATTTGCAGGGATAATAACATCTGGCAAAAAGATGCTGTGTCAAGGGGCACCTGTGTGCTTGGTGAGCCTCGGCTTTCCCTGTGGCTGCCCTGGTACCTCTTCCCATTCCTCCATCCTCCTCCCTCCCTCCCCGCCTCCCTCCCTTCCTGCGGGCAGGCACCCAATCACACACACACACACCCTGCCTAGTATAGGACCCTTTACATCTGCAGTGGATCCTTTTCTTCGCTAAATTTTGATGAACTACTTTTTTAAAAACTTCACTTCCAAGCCCTCCGGATAGAACGGCTATGTCTGTGAAGCCCCTCACGGGTCACAAAGAGGGTGCGCAGGAAGGGTGGCGGGGAGGAGGGAGATTCCCTTGACTTTGCTCAGAGCTCATCATTTAAATAAGAAAGCATCACCACTCCAAGTATTGGTTACTACCTGGCCTTACTTAAGCATCTTCCTCTGGCCCGAGGAGGGAGCCAAGAAAGGAAGAGATGAGGTGGTGGAGAAGGACTCAGAGTAACCCGGGGTACCCAGCGCCAGTGTGCAGGCCGGCTGCCCCCTCGGCCCACTCATTCTCTGCACTGACACCCGGCCAGCTCAGGCCTTGCAGACTCTCCCATGAAGGCATCCTCTCCAGGCCCTTAGGACCTGACTTGAGCAAATGCATGAGTTTGCCGGGGGTCTCCCAGGGTAGCTGGCTCACTGAAATGGGGAAGTCAGTTGAGCTCTCCCCAGAAAAACTTAAGAGACTACAAGATGGCAGTCTTATCATAAACTCCCCCTACCCCAGCCAAAACAAAAACAAAAACAGAAACCCTGTTTCCTAGGACTGCTCTCTAAAATGGCTTTAAATAAGTGGGACAGAGATTTAACTCGGGTTGCCTACTGTTAACCTGATCATCCGGGTGCGGTTACATCATCAACCATCTCTCCCGTGGCTCTGGGCCGTGTCAGTACCGTTCACCCGTTTCCAGAGGGAATGAAAAATCTGAAAATCAGCTCCTGAAGATCAGTGGGCCCTGCTCCCCCGGCTGTGAACAAGGGCCTCCTCTACCTCCCCGCCTGCCTTTTCAGACTGTTCTCAAATCCCATAAATATAAACATGTGGCTCTTCAACCGCATCTGTAGATAATAACTTCAGGGGGCTTCCTGTTTACACGGCGATACCCATTTCCCAGCCAAATAAACTCTGCAGCGGAGAGTCGAGGTGTTTATTGGGCCAGTCTCGGCCGGGACTGAGTTAACAGGAAACACCCACTCTCCGAGAAATGTCTGATGATTAAATATTTGGGGGGCGGGGAGGCACAAAGGTCAGAAACACTGGAGACACTGCTTTCTTCTCCCGCCTGCAGTTTCCAGTGAGAAACAGAAGCAGCCATGATACACACGCCCAAGCCTCCAGCTGTGCTGCTCGCTGGCTGCAGGGCCCGCGAGGCAGGAGGAGGGAGGAAGTGCAGACGGGAGAGCCGGGAGCCTCCCTGACGACACATGCAAACCTCCAGGTGCCGTCAGGTGAAGGGATGGGAGAGGCGGATGGGCATCCATCACTGGGAGGTCCCTCAGTCTCCTGCCTGGCTGCCCTGTGTCAACAAGCAATGGGTTCTTGCACCAGCTCTGGCCAGAAAGCCTGACCTAGGAAGTCAGAGAGAGCCTGGAGCCCAGTGGTTCTCAGTCGGGGGATTTTGCCCTCCAGGGGACATTTGGCAATGTCTGGAGACATTTTTCATGGTCACGACTGGGCAGATGCTACCAGCACGTAGCAAGCGGAAGCCAGGGATGCTGTTAAACATCCTACGAGGCACAGGGCAGCCCTCTCTACACTCACACCAAAGAATTATCCAGCCTGAAGTGTCACTGGTACCAAGGGCCAGTCCAGTGCCTTTCCATAGACCAAGAAACTGAGACTCAGAGGAGGAAAGTGATCTGCCCCACACCTTGCTGCTGCTGGACAAAGCTGGAGAGGCAAAGAAAGCCGCGGTGCCCACCTCCCGTGCGATGCCTTCCAAAGTCACACCAATGTTTAATTTAAAAGGATAAATAAATATACACCCTCCAAGAGTTGCAAACAAGGTCCCTGGCCTAAGCTCACCCAAGTGCTTTTAGGATGCCTCCCAGTCTTAGAAACTAGCAGTTTCCAAGACGGCTCAGAAAACAGTGCCAAAGGGGTAAGAATGAGTAGATCTGAAAGGCGGCCTCTAACTCCTGCGGGATGTGGGCGGCCGCCCAGTGACTGTACTCGCCGGCCCCGCGGTCCCTGGTCCCCCGTCTACAGCCGCGCGGACGGACAGCACAGGACATGAAGAAAGCAACCACTCTACCCCGGGCCCTCCACCTCCTGGCAGGGGAGGGACTTACCAAAAGTAAACAGTGGCCCAGAAAAAAGACTCCAAACTAGAGTGAAGCTCACTAGTAGCAGAATTTCTCTGAGGCTGAGCTCTCCAGGCCCAGGTCCATTTTCACTCATCCTTGTCTTTGGTTGACTTTCTTTTTAAGAACCCAAAAGAGATGTGGGAAGGAAAACACACTACCCACTACGGCTGGGCTGCCTGGGCTCCTGGGACTACAGCCGGGGGGTTCACTTGCCGGCCCCGTTCATGGCCCAGAGACTGAGAATCACGGAACCATCCAGGCTGCTGTCTTTCTACCCTGACTGGTCCCGTGGTTGGAATCAGGGGCTTTCCCAAGGATGGGGCGGGCACTCCTTCCTTCAGACAACAGGCTGATAAGGAAATGAGTGCACTGCTTGGTTCTTCGCCCACCTCTCTCTAGGGGCAGGACCAAACAAGAACCCAGCGCTTCCCAAGACAGTTTTCCTCTCACCAGTAATATAGGATCCCTGCTCTCATCCAACCCTGGCAAATCCTACCACCCATAAGTGCCCAGGTGTAGGGAGGAGGAGGCGTCAGACTAGAGGAGAAATCGCCGATGAGAAAAGACCCAGTGTACACACATAACAAAACCAAAAAAAAAAAAAAAAAAAGCCATTTTATTGAAAATTAAAGTCAAACTTCAAATTAATATTACAATCATGAGAAAAAAATGCCAAATAATTCAATTTACAGTTGCAACATACAATACAAATAGTCCCTTTGAAGTTACGAGTAAACTCATCCACAATCATGACCTGTGGCACAAAGCAGAATTTGTACAATATGTGCATGGGAAGCAAATCTTGGGCAACAGCAAATGGAAAAATAAAAATAAAAATGAAAAGCTTGTATTTACACACAATGCTACAAATATTTTTGTTCCACAGAAATCTAAGAATGGTAAAGCATATCCAAAAAAATTGGAATTTTATTCAGAATACCTAAGAAATTACTGTAAGTTATGGTTTTGGCTGATATATTTCAAAGTACTGCATGAAAAAGCAAACAGTTATTTGTAAACATGAAGTAAACAAACATCTAAAAAAAAACCTCACAGAGAAAGTATTTTTTTAAACGCGTTATCTTTTTAAGAATAACAAATTCAAAGTTTGGAAGTGTCGTCTTTTATTGATTTTATTTATGATTGTTCTTTCGAATTCACAGACAGAATGATTGGTTTCGCTCATGCTCTGTGTTTCCATGTATTAACCTAGACTCTGAGTCAGTCCCTTTCCTGGGAACGCAGGGAACTCCATAAGCCAACACACACGCACATGTCTCCTCCCCTCGGAATTTGCACTGGATGGTCCCTGACAGTGGGGATTTCTCTGCTCACTTTTAAAAGGCCCTGGTGGGGAGAACTGGTCTGAAGAGCAAACCACAGCTGATCTGCTGAGTCTCCCAGTTCCAGGCTGGACGTCATTTCAGGAAAAAAAAAAAAACAAAAAAACCCAAAGCTGTGGTACCGGTTCCAGAACTCTGACAGAGGCTAAAGCCAGGTGGGAAAAGTGGCTGTACTGGTCATGCTGTAAACTCCAGCGACATTTGTGCTACACCAAGAACCATGCCATTTGAACCTGAAGGAAGTGGAGTGTTGGCTAGTTCCAGAGTAGCAGTAAGGCTTTGCTTTGGTCTTGAAATCACAAATCATACATTGTGACCCAGTGCAAATTAAAGGTTCAGTTTAAAAAAAAAAAAAAAAGATAAAAGAAAAAAATTAACCCCCAGGCTGAAAAAGGGCAGAATTTGATCTAAGAAATGTAAATTACCCCATTGGAGTGGTTGGAGTGAGGGCAGAAGGAAGAAGTGCTTGAATTTTTCCCAAGGAAAAAAAAAACTTTTAAAGTGTTTCTGGGTTGCTGCCTGCAGCCACTATAATAACATTTCAACACGAAAGCATCCCTTAAGTCACTTTGTATGTGTCCTGTAAACTTAAAAAAGCCCTTTTAACATTAAAAATAAAGTACAGATATAGTACCTTTTTTTAATTAAATAGGGTACAGCTGGCACTGGCGGTAACATTTTTATGTCAATTAATTAAGATTGAAATGTGTAACCAGACACTGGCTTTTTTAAGTGCTGCTGAAAGAAACACACATATTTTACACTTACAAACAAATGGGCAGTGGCGTGCTTCAAGCTACCACACACAAACAATAAATAGTATCAATTACTACTTCCATCTTAATAAAAAAGTGGCTTATTTATCGAAGCATACTTGGTATACAACCTTTAGAAGGCAAAGTGTTTTGGTTTGCTTTGGTTTTCCCCTCGATTTTTATTAGGAGGAGTCAGGGTGCTTTCCCAGGCGAGGACAGGTCCAACGTCCCGCAAAGCCGGCCGGAGATGCTTGGCGGCCTATGAAGTGGCCTGGAGGATGACCGGGGAGCCAGGGACCTCTGGGGGCTGGAAGCAAATCCCTAGAAGGTTCTGCTTAGGGTGGGACATAGAATTCAAATGCCGGGGCCCTGGCCTGCGGGGGAGGAGGGTGAGGATTTGCCCGGTGGTGTCGTGGAGTGGTCCTGGCTGGGCCTGAGGATGTGCCACGTGGCCGCCAGGAGTGGTCAAAGTGCATCCGACAGGAGGGCTTCACACACAGTAGTCGACGCCAGACTCCACCGGCCGGGCCTGCCCTTCGCCCTCCATCGTGAGAAATGCGAATGTCAGAAGCTGGACCTGGTTTCCACCGCCTGTGTGCTCTTAGATCAGCTGCCTGCTGCTGACCCCGCTCCTGGGAGGCAGTGACTTAATTCTGCTCCTTGAAATGCAAATTCGGTGGAGAGCCGCCAGTGGGGCCTAGGCAAAGGCAGATTTGGGTTCCCCTGTCTTAACTGGTAAGGCGGGTGGGGGCAGTTTTGCTTTCCTGTACTGCGTGTATCACGAGGGATCCTTGGGCCACACGTGTGGCTTTAAGCTGATCGTGTCTTCACTGTGAGGCCTGGCAATTGAGAGTTTTGCTTTAACTATGAAACCACAGAACATTTTTCTGCAGTTCAGTGATTCTCTTGTGCTTGTCTGTCTTAACACGACAAGAGTCATCATTATTTCAAAGAAATTAGGAAACCACATCGCTCCAGCATTTCATGCTGATGAAGGGCAACGTAAGTGATAAAGGACTGAGAGTTTTTTTTTTTAATCTCGAATTATTGCTTTTTAAAAGGCAAAGCTGTGTTAGAGGCAATGAAAGATCTGAAAGAACTAAGAACAAAACATTTCCTTCATACATCACAAAAACAAGCTACATCTAAAATATTTGGAGATGGAAGTATTTTTAAAACATCACATTGTGCCTGGATGAACTGAAATTGCTTAGCAATATTTCAGATATGGCTCTAGCCCACTGAAGAAATTTGTTATTTAATAAAGAGCACTTTTAGAGACCGAAGTCAACATCTCAATACACTAAGAAATGTTTCAAGGGTCCAAATGTCATTAAATAATTATAAATATATCTTTAAAGTTATATGACTATTCACGTTAGCAAGTTACCTCAGATTTTACACATATTCATAATTTAAAAAAAAAAAGAAGACAAATAACACACAGCCAAACACAAACACTATCTATACCATTATGGCTATAATAAGGCATTGCCATTTTCAGTTTTGCATAAAAGAAGCAGGGGCAGAGTTGGGGTGTTGGGGTGTGGTTTTGGGATGGGATTTCTTTTTTGGTTAAATGGGAAGAGGGGGGAAAAAGTATAAAAAAGTAAAATAAAATAATCTATCCTGGTCAGTATTTTTGAAGTCACTTTCTTAAAGGAGGGGGGAAAAAATTAAAAACCAACTGAACCAAACAGTTCAAATGAATACTTGCAGAGAAGGGGGAAGGGGAAGTTTGGAACAGCTGCTGCAGAGGGATGGCAGGGGCGTGGGAGCCCCCGTCCTGCCCCTCTTCCCTTCACGTGCACCTCGGCTGGCTTTGGAAGCGGGTCTGCGGAGGGCACGTGTCCACGCACCGTGGCCACCGGCCGCCATGAGCGCGGGTGGTTTCAGAGCACAGGGAGGGAGCGCTGGGCTCCTCTTCCTCCTGGACCTGGAGTCCACCACTCTGAACTGGCGCACCAACAGGTTACTTAGGATAACAGACCGAACAAGCGACAACGGCAGCGAAAACACCTCTCTCCTTGGTTTGTTCGTAAAAGTACATTTTAGAGAGAAAACGATCTGAAGCCTGATTAGGATTGTCTCTCTTGGGCCTTTTGCTTCTCAATATCTACCCTCTGAGGGTCACAAGATGGTGACAGAGTGAGTGAATGCAAAAAAACAAAACAAAACAAAACAAAAAAACTTCTAAAAAATAGGCACTTTGTAGATAGCTAGTTGATATACATATATAAGCACTCTCTCTATATATGTATATGTCGACACGTTTGGGACGTGGCTCCCAGAGACCGCTGGGCCACTGCTGAGGAAATTTCAATAGGGTCGCCAAACAGATTCATCCATTCTGCCACTAGAATTCAGAACGGTTGGGGAACTGCTGTGGCTTCCGTCAGCGTCAACGCCATCATTCTGGTTAGGCAAATTGGGGTTTAATAGCGTGCTGCCATTCGAGGTGGTGGTGCATGGCGGTAGCATTCTGGAAGGAGACCGGTCTCCCCCGGGCACCATGGGGAACTGATAGGATCCTGACGAAGTGCCATAGTAGAGATATGGTGTGCTGCTGGTCTGGAAGGGTCCGCTCTGGCTTTGGGAAGAGCCGGGGTAGGGTGGTGGCAGGTAGGTGTGGTAGTGGGTGGTGGCGGACATACCGAGGGACATGCCTGAGGTGACTGGCGGGGTGTAAGTAAAGGTGGCTGGATAGTGCATTCGTGGATTGGAGAAGCGGCTCTCAGTGAGGGATGAAATGCTTGGGAACTGCCTGGGGTCTGAAAAAGGGCCCAGTTCTGAAGCACCTAAAAATTACAACAGAAGATGGGGGGAAAAATCTGTAAATATCAATTAAAATATGATAGAAATTTTTTTCAAGAAAAAAAATAAAGAAAGAAAACTTAAGCTTCCCCAGAAAGGAACAGCAAGCCACAGACAGACTTTCAAATGCACCGGTCACTACACAGTCTTTTTGTTTTTTTTCTTCACTTGACAGTCTTAGCAGCATTTATCCTCAAGTTCCTCACCCCTCAGAGAACCCCAAAGGGCTTTAAAAACCCAAATACGTGCTAGGTCATGTGTGCAAACCAACCCAACACTCGGATCAGACAGATTCACTCACCACACTTTAAGATTGAACCCTCACTGATTTTTATGTTTCTCTCTTTGTTTCTCGTTACACCTCAGATATTTGAAAGTGACATTTTTACTAAGTCGGATATGTTTCTTTTTCTCAATTCAATATAAAGAAACTCCAAAATGATCAGTTTTGTTATTAGTACACTTAGCAGGGCCCCTTCATCAATGAAAGAACTTCAAAAAGAGACCCTAACATGGGCCTATCCCGTCTCAACTCTCAATGTAAAATCCTGTTTTATTCTTCATATTAGTAACAGATTTTGAAACAAATCAAACCAGACTTCAAAGTATTCTGGAACTATCTTCCTTATGGAGGCATATAGGGAGAGTCTGGCCCTAAGAAATTGTCCCGAGGGTCTACATGACCTAAATCGTAGGATTTGAAAGTGGGTGGGGAGGGGGAAGAAGGCTCAGCACCTAGGAATCACTGCGTTTCGAGTCTTAACGGGAGATGGAGGACCTGATCAAGGCCAGGTGCCAACAGCAGCTTTGGGGAAAGGCTCACTGGGAGAGGAGATAAAAGAGGTCACCTCACCACCCATCTGCCAGGCCCCTGGACCACATCCTACAGCATTAGCTTCAGGCCAATTTGAACTGAGAACCTGGAAGCAAATCCGGGTTTCCCCTAAAATGTAAAATCCTTTAACTTCTAAATGCCTCCTTCCTATGCATTTCTGGTGCTTCACTTATGAAACCACACTTATAAACCGCTTCATGTGGAAATTCGTTTCCTGAAATGCCAAAAAACTGAAGAGCTGTGATCTTTAAAGATTGGGTTATGATTTTCTAAAACTGACGGGGCTGTGGCAAGCCCTTTTATAACCCCAGTGTCCTCAGGATATTGTTCACAGCTGAAACCGTCCAGTTCTGCGGCTCTCATGTGTGTGCCCCTCCTACAGCTTGCATCTGTAAGGGGGAGCACTCAGTAACTCGTGAGGGCCTCAGTGAGCGGGTACTCCTGCAGCCTCATTTTTATTTCGCCCTCGTTCTTGGATACTACAGTACTGATGAAAGAAATCATCCTAATACTTGTCTTTCAAGGTGCTGATTGAGAGTTGTTCCTTTCTGTTAAGATGCACACTGCCTGCCATCTTCGTAAGATGCTCGCGGTAAGTGCCAGGATGTGCATGTACCATAAACAGTGACTACTTGAAAGCAATATACTGTTAACCCAAGTTGTTCTCACAAATCGGACAGTCCCAGTCAGACAGCCCCACCCAGCCCAGCCCAGCAATTGTGAAAAGTCTCACCTGCCTGGCTCTTCTTACTGAGAGTGGAAGGCCAGAGGCAGAAGTCAGAGGTGGCAGTGTCATCATCTGCAAAATGAGGGGGATGAGCTCTAAGTTCCCTTCCGGCTCTAACGTTCTATCACCGTGAACTCCAAGACAGAAGGAGAAGCAACAGCCCTGGGGGAGGTGGGAGCAGAGGGGTGGGATGGGCAGCGAAGTTCCCACCCCGCGTTAGTACCTTCCCGGAATCCACAGGCCCAGAAGCAGAGGGTAAAGAGCTGGTGAGCAGCCTCTAAGACCAGAAGCAAACACTTTCAAGATGACAAACCAAAACTAGCCCTGTCTGGGCAGTGACTCTCTGCTCTAGATAAATTCTTCCAGCCTCCACTGGCCTCTCCCTAGTGCTTCCCCGAGTATGAGATTCTGAAACACTCAAGGGTAAAAAGGTAGAGTGGTGATTATGATCGGCTCACAAGCCCGCCCCGGGCTTCTCAGCGCCTTACACAGTACCCACACTGGGCGGAGACCACAGCCTTTCCCGGCCAGCCCGTCTAGGTGAACAGGAGTCAGCAGAGCTAACAGTTATGGGCAGGCCACTTCGGTACGCATGAGGGTCAAGGCTCAGCTAGCGAGAGAAAGCAGAATGATGTGAGCAATTTCAAAGGGAAAGAAGTCACACTTAAAACCCCAGCGTTCCCTCCCCCACCCCCCAGGAGCACAGAGCTCACACAGATAGACTTGTCAAGGTGAAAAATGCTGCTCCTGGTATAATATGCTTCTCGTAAGTACATATACTTAAAATATACTGTAGTCATAATTAAAATTCCATGTGGTTTCCCTTCTTTTGATGCAGAAGCCTCATTAAAACCCTTTATGTGGGACCCTGCCAGTAAACTCCAATATGGTTTTGAATTTATCTCTCCACCCCCCGCCCGCCCCAACTTCTCTATTTTACCTGCTACATTTGGCTGATGTTTTTATTATCCGTCACATGTCAGGCTCACTGTACCTTTTTGGTTTATAGATGCCAGCTAATGCAAACTGACATTCATTCTTGAATTCATGAGCTCTGGTTGTGGTTTATAGAAAACAATGCAACAAATTTCTGCTAGGTTTACAGAATTTTGACCAAGGGCTTCTAGTCATTTGAGACTGTCATGTCTTAAGGATTGCAAAGAGAGCCAATGTGGGCTTGAAAGGGATTTATATACTAATTTTTATAACTCACAAAAAATAAAATTTTCTGGAACTTGTTTAGTCATTTTTGTGTTACTAAGAAATTTTTCTGAAACATACTGCAATGTGTTCTGCAGGAAAAAATTTTCACGGCTTGCTGCAGTATCACATGAGATCTCATATAATAATCGGTGATGGGGAGAAGGAAGGAATCCTAAACTAAAAGCAAAAAACCTCCCTAATCTTCAGTTATTTATAATGATTATTACAGAAGCAAATGATGTATTAAATTTTCCTTCATTGAGTATGGTTGTATCCGTATTCCTAATCTGTTTTGTACATGAACTTGGGTTTTCTTTCAGACCACCTCCTTGGGTTATTTTGACCTTATGTTTTAAACTATTCATACTTGGGTCACTAACCACATTACAGACAACTATAAAAGTGAAAAACCAAGACCTAGATATTGTAGCGACTAAAGTAAAGAAAATGTAACCTCTACTTATTAAAAGGATCAAGATGAAAGCCTGGAGAGTTCTAAAAGTGCTCCTACCCCAATCTAACTTTATAAATGCAAAACTCAGTAACTGCCTGGGCGATCTGCTTGGTAGCCTCAGAGCCGGTTTAAAACTCCCGGCTACAGCCCACAGATTAAATAAAGCCAGTGCCACCAGGAGTTACTTGAAGCCCAAGACAAACACGGTGCATCTTCCCAGTAGGCTGGTTCTACTCAATATGGAGACAAGGGTACGCCATACAGTAAACATGGATATGACATGGAGGAGAATGCTAACACCAGGGTGAATTTCCAGACAAACAAAAAAATGACTGTGACAGAATTTTGCATTCATGAAGCTTCAGAACACTTAGGTGAATTTTTAGACAAACAAATTAAAAAAAAATGACCTCAACAAAATTTTGCACTTGTGAAGCTTTAGACTACGCCCCCCCCCCCCGATCCCCTAAGGTACCCATTTACCCTCTGCTGGTTGGGGTACTCTGATGAAAAAAAATCCAAACCCCTCATTTACTATTTAGTTAATCCTAATCTAACCTGCTGACAGAAAAACTAAACTGAGAAGAGGAGGCATTTACTCTACAAAATCAAGCAGCCCCAGAGAGGCAGAGTCACAAGTCGGTAAGACTGCTGTGATTTCTGACCTCTCTGCAATCTTAGTTACCCCTAAGGAATTTGGTTGACACAGTCACACACACATATATGTGTATTTGTTGTCTTAAGTCTATTTGCCGAAATAAATTTGCCTATTTAAGTAGGCTCTTCTGGTGCCCACGTGTGCAGCCCCACTGAGGGCTACTGTCCTTGAGACACTATTTAAAAACTCTTTCCGAGTCTTGCTGGTCTAATCTGCTAATCAGTGAGCAATTAGTTCAGTTGATCATGGCATAATGTGAATGAGACCAAGGTCAAGGGCTTGATTCCCTTAGGACCTGCTGGTTCTCTCTGGATGCATTTCATTCCAGAACCACTCCCTGCACCCCCAGCCACAGTCAGATAGCTTGCAAACGCGTGGAGCTGTGGTGAAAAAGAGCTGCAAGAACCTTGCCTATGGAAACAGCAGCAGCAGCAGTTTTCCATAACCTAATACACCTGGGGAAGAATATTAATAAAATGCCCGTGAAGCTCAACTAAAAATAAAATCAATGTTAAAAATAAAAAAAATTCTTGCCCCGCGGGAAAAAGGAAATGAAATAGCCTCGCTTTACCCAGCCAGATTTCTTGGGTCTTCAGAGCAGGTGGAAAGTGTGGTGGAAGGGGGCGAAACCGAGATAAGGGAGAACGAAAGAGACGCTCTGGTCTGTGACTGTCGTGGCCTGCAGTCCTCTAGTGCCTTCGCACCCGCTGTCTGATGCCAGTCTCTTGGGTCACACTTGACTCCTCACTAGAGTGAGCCATGGAGGGCCGTGAGCTCTCTATCCATGTCTGCCCTCCTCTTCGGGGCTTAATAACAAGGGTTCTTGACATCTCTCAGCCTTCACCTAGTACTTTAATATGCATCTTCTCACTTAGTGGCCCCTCAAGAAACACCAGTTGGTTGAAAATGGGCAAGGAGATCTTTAAAGGAGTTGGAAAAGAATGAGACTGAGCACTTGCCATTCGGGGCTGTCAGCTGGGAAACAGTGTACCTTGTTTCACCCCGTCTCAGCAGAGGAATTTACACAGCCCAGCCAAGGAGGGCAGGTCGGGGCAGAGGAAAGGAAAGGGGGCCTTAGTTCAGGTGGAACGCAGGCTGGCAAAGGCAGAGTCCTTTGTCTTTTTTCAACACAAGGGCAAAAACGTAACTGAACCAAAAGCCATCACACTTTTCAGCAATGAGGCAGTAACTGCAAAGCTTCGCTGAGGCCTCTTCAATGGTGGGAGGTGTTGCTTCAATGCATCTCAGATACACCCAAGCACTTTGTAGTACCCCCCTCATGGCCTCCTTTCCAATGGAAGACGTAATACGCGGGACCTCCGCAGAGCTGCTCTCCACTAAGAGTCTTCTTCCCCTTTGACAACATTTTGGCTGCCCCTTTCCCAACCGACTCTTACACGATTTCCTGTTTCACTCCTGTTCTAACAGCATTTATTTTCTGGATCGCTCTTTTCGGCCCCTCAGCTGCTACTTTCCTGAATTATTAGCTGTTTCTTGGCCTGTTCTCTCCAACTATAAAGTGAGCTTTGGATGGTAAAGGTCATGACTTATTTTCCTCTCATATCCCTCAGAACCTTCTACATCGTATGAGCCTAATTTTTTTTTTTTAATGTTAAGTGTCTGGATGGATGGACGAGTACATGAACGAATAAGTAAATGTCCAGGGATCAGGAATTCTGCACAGTACCTGGCACATTTCTGACACATTAAGAAAAGAGATACTATAATAAGCAGTAAGCAATGCTGACAGCAAACCTAAAATGTAACCCAAATACCACTCTATACCTATGAAACCGGATAAAACTCTCTTTAAAAGGTGTTCAGAGCTCTTCCCAAGCATCACTACATCACTGGACCTCACGGTTCAGACAGGGGCCCACAAATGGCAGTTGCCACTGGTGAATGGATGCCTCTGTTTTGCCACCAGTGTTGTTCCCAGTATCCTCAGAGCTGGTATCGGTGTGTTAAATCTAAAACCGGGGGCCCACAGGGAGAAGGGAGGAAGGAGGAGGAGGGCCAGGCCAGACATGCACAGCCTGCGGGAAGGTGAGTTAGCACCCCTCTGCCCCTGGATCCCAGGGTGACCACTGCCACTAAGGCCTCGTCACTTACTGGGAATGGGTAGTAAAGGTAACAGAGGATAAGACACATCCTGTCTGAATTCCTAGGCAGTATATAGAGACAGTATGTCTGTGACATCAAGAATTGTGGATTGGGGGAAGGCGGGTTGTGGAGGGACAAACTAGGAGCTCGAGATTTGAAGATACTAACTACTACATATAAAATAGATAAACAGCAAGGTCCTACTATACAGCACAGGGAACTATATTCAATATCTTGTAATAACCTATAAAGAAAAATAATATGAAAAGGAATATATATGTATGTATGTATAACTGAATCACTCTGCTGTATACCAGAAACTAACAACATTATAAACCGATTATAATTCAGTAATAATTTTTTAAATGTAAGTTTAAAAAGCTAAAGCTCTAAACATTCTTAGAAACAATGAACAGTACATATATGTAAATTAAAAAATATATGTGCACTAAATTAAAAAAAAATCTATCAAGCCATGAAAGACATAGAAGAAATTTAAAAGACATATTACTAAATGAAAGAAGCCAGTCTGAAAAGGCTACAAACTGTATGGTTCCAACCAAATGACATTCTGGAAAAGGCACAGCTACAGAAACAATAAAAAGATCGTGGTTTCCAGGGGTTTGGGGAGAGGGAGGGAGGGAGGAATGAATAGATGGAGCACAAGGGATTTTTAGGGCAATGACATTATTGTATATGATTCTATAGTGGTGGCTAAGTGTCATTATGCATTTGTCAAACCCCATAGAATGTACAACATCAAGAGTGAACCCTAATGTAAACTATGGACTTTAGCTGATAATAATGTTCCCATGTTGGCTTGTCGATTGTACCAAATATGCCACAGTGATCAGAGATGTTGAGGGTAGGGAAGTATATATGTGTGGGTGGGGAGGGCTATGTGGGAACTCTATTTTCTGCTCAATTCTGCTGTAAACCTGAAACTGCTCTAAAAAAATAAAGTCTATTTTAAAAAAAGAAGAAATTAGGTGGAATGAAAAAAAAAAAAAGAATTATGGATGACCTTTATGGAGGAAGCAATGGCAGCTGAGACACGTGGGCCTGCGTGACATCACGAGATGAGAACGGTTCTCCCGCCCCAGGCCCGTGGGTTCTACTCCACCTCTGCTGCCCAGACAGCGAGCCAGCTGGAAAAGGCAGAGCATCCGCCTTGAGGTTCCTGAGATCTGTGTCCTCCAAAATGACACAAGGAAGGGGAAAATCTTCTACCTTTTCAGGCCACACAGGTGCAGAGCCTTGAGATCAGAGGGTGTCACTTTGACTCAGCACAGGTCACAGCCTTGCTTCACCAGGAATGACTGAACTCGGCGAAGAAGGTGCGAACAATGAGGCTATTGGCACGGAGTCCCCTGTCTTACTCTCCCAAGGTCACATCCCACTATGTCCCCAGTATGAACCCTCCTCAACGTGGTGGGACGCATACTCAGACCCTTACTGCAGCTTCACTCAGGCTGTCCCCAGACTCACAGCCACCTCTCTTCCCTCCGCCAGACCCAGAGATGAAAGCACTGTCTTAAAAGCTCACCATTACACAAGCACTTCCCAGGGCTACAAATTCTTATCATCTTTCCTTCCCCATCTACATCTTGAACGTTTACGTATGTAAATTTTACCACTCCATGCATTTTAAAGTACCGTCATTGGTTTTAGATAAATATTTTCATATTCCAACTAAAGGGAAAGCAAATTAAGGATAAGACCCACGTATCCCTCTTTCAGATCCTACCTAGTACATAGCACAGTACTGACAAAAGACGAGTACTTCCAAAAAGTGCGATGAACTGATGAATTACTAGCCTAGTCCCGATCAGGCAACTTGACAGAAGTAGAAATGCTATGTAAACATTATCTAAAAATCTATTTTCGATTATGTGCAGAATATTACTTTGCATTTTTCCACACTGAGGTTTTAAGAGATTTTACATCAATTTTCTTAATTTCCCTGAACTTGGCCCTTCACACTAAAAATGATAAGTCTCTATCACTAAATTAGTTTTACTTTTAATTTCATTAGATAATGGTTGGAAAAACATACCCGAGGTGGCAGAAATGCAACAGATCATGCTGATGGAGAAGAAACCAGCAAAATGAGAATCTGAAATCAATTTTTTGAAGATAATGAAAGGTCAGGCTAGCAAACTCCATAGTTTTGCAAAAGAGAGGAAAGTGCCTCAACTGTCCAGGATAAATATTTATTTTCCGTGTTGTAATGAATTGTACTTTTCCACTGCACGCTCACAAATTCTTAAAGACCAGCTGATCCCAAGGCTAAGAAAGTATGCTATGCTGAAGGAAAGAGAGAGAGGAAAAGGAAAAAAAAAAAAACCCACAACCTGGCAATTTTCAGAAACTTCAGCCATTCCTTAAACCCACCCAAATTTTGAGGATACTGTTGGAATAATATATTTCCTCTTGGTGAAGGGGACAGAGGGAGGAGGTAGAAGATGGGCAGTGTGTGTGCGCGTGCACCCGCGTCCAAAGAGGGTAAGAGAGAAGGAAGAAACCAAAGAGGGGGTGGGGAGAGAAACGGAGGAAAAATGAGAGATCATCT
Organism: Camelus ferus; assembly: GCF_009834535.1. Taxonomy (NCBI): domain Eukaryota; kingdom Metazoa; phylum Chordata; class Mammalia; order Artiodactyla; family Camelidae; genus Camelus; species Camelus ferus. The sequence continues at coordinate 30,952,374 of NC_045715.1, read as the reverse complement.
TGCTAGGCCTTGATTAAGAACTTTTTAAAGGCGAGGAAGGGTGGATAGTCTTTGAAACCAGATCCACGGCAGGAAGGAGGCCAGCACCCAGGACACCGTGTCTTTGAGCAGGGGCCACCCACGGTGCCGCGGCAGTCATATGACTGCTCTGTCACATCCTGAAGCCATTTCCAGCCCATGCACACGTCTGTGCTCCCATTTAGAGAGGATGGGATATATTGGGAACACACATATGGAAACACTTTCAGAGAATCAGTTTCCATGAAATTCATAATGAGCCAAGTGGCTTCAGATGTGGTTGCGTTCCTCCGATTAGCCAGAAGGAAAAAGAAAAAAAAAAAAGGAGGAAAGAAGGAGGAAAAAAGGGACAAATCCACCCTTTCAGACCTTATTTCAGTTTCAGAGAAATTAAAAACCACTAATGACTTATGGCTACCAAAACACAGAGCCACAATTAAGAGAGAGAGGGGAAACTAGGAAAAAGAGGGAAGGAGGTTTAAAAGCAAGAGTCTTGCCCTCCTAAAAATAACAGCTTCGATATCGGTAATCTTATCTGAAATCAGGAGGAGGCTTTCCTCTGATGGTATCTGCCTCTAGTGGCATAATTAATTTTCTGACATCCTGGCTGTACGCAGCGCGCATGCGCACGGGGATTGGGGGCGACACGGCCGAAGGCAGAGGCTGGAAGACCAGCTCTTGTTTGATAACATATGTGGCCAATTAAGATTATTTTTAAAATTGCAACTAAATGATAAATTGTTCCTAAGTAAATCTTTCCAAAAAGCCCGAATACAGAAAGGACGGCCTGGTATTTTCCTGTGGCCTGTGCTAGTGGTAACTATATTAAAAGGCTATATTAAAAGCAGAAATTTATGAACTGGTTGAGATGTTATATATTAGACACTCAAGCCTAGCTGATAGGAAAGCATGAAATACAAGAAGGGAACAAGTGGGGGAGGGTTTTTTAAGAGGGACATTTAACTGATATTTGTTAAGTTAAAACAGTTTTTTATATTAAAACCAAAACAGGCCTACGATGGAGTAAAATTCACATGAATTTTAAGATATAACAAGAGACGCAAAAGTGCTTTCCAGGCGGGAGTTGGGGTTGTTTTGGGTTACGTCAACAGATTGTGGAGGGCAGAGCAGGGGAGGGGCCCTGGAGTCCCCACTGCCCCTTGGGGTGCTTCTTTCCAGCCTGGCAGCAGCCTAAACCCTCCATTTAGGAATGCCCTGGGGATGGGCTGGGAACCAGCACTGGCTGTTGCTTAACAGACCAGTCTCTGCTCCCACCATAGGGATCCTCTAAGTGACTTCGTAGTCACCGTACCCCATGGTATCACTGTCACAGGACTTACTAAGAGGAAAGAGTGGCGGCCAAACTCCTGAGATTCGAAGGCTCCCATCTACAAAGGATCTTACTTCATGTAACGGCATTAAGTCCTCACCCCAGCCCTGGGAGGTAGACAGTGTCACTGACCCCACATTACGGATGACAAACTGAAGCTCAAAGAAGCGAAGGGAGTTCCTCAAGGTTACAGACCAGTAAATGGTGGCCTGTGCAGGACATGGCCCCAGACCCAGGGCGCTCAGCTGTCAGTCCCCTCCACGGTACAGAGGGATTCAATGTCATTTCCACGCGAATTCTAACGGCGAATTGCTATGCCTACCTGGAGGGCAATGATGCACTATCGTGCGGGTCTGGGGGGGTGGAGGCAGGGGTGGACTCAGCCCGTAACTCTCACGGTGTCTTTACCACTGACACTTTGACCGTAAGCAAATCACATCTTATGTTCCTTGGGTTCTCTCACTGGGTAAGTGAGAACTGGCAAAAGGACGCAGCAAATAGCAAACACCTCCTTCTCCAAAGGGTGTCCCTGCTTACGGGATTATCTGAATAGAGAATAAGGAGACTGAAAAGATTGGGTCCGAGCTAGGAAAGACATGGGTTGAGAAACAGAATCCTGAAACTCCCAATTAACGCCACGTACCCAGCTCCAGGCCCAACCAAACTCCTCTGTAAAAAAAAAAAAGAAAAACAAACCTGTTGCAGTGGGAAAAGGAGGCTAGGAGAGCAAATAATCACCATAGAGACCACATTCCCCCATCCACTAAGTGCGCAAACACCGTTTTCAGGTCCAGCTCCATTCTCCCTCCTGGTCTGCTCCTCCAAGTCCAGCACCGATCCAGTCTCAGGCTAGCCCTGTAATCAAGCCTAGCGCTGACCCTGGACGGCCCAAGGGAAGGGAGGGTTGGCTCCAGACAGCAGCTGCCTCCGAGGTAGGACAGCTCAAAACCTGACAAGCTCGGGGAACAGTTTTTCAAATAAAATTCCCCTCACAAGGCTTAGCACCCCAGTGTGGTCCAAGCGCCCTGAGGCCATCCCGGACCTTAGTGCTCGTGACTCAAACCCCCTCAGTGCCCCAGGACCCAGAATGTGAACCAGATGACCGAAGTGCCACTCAGTCTCTCCAAGTCAGCACTGCAGGCCAGAGCTATCCCAGGCCTCACACAACTGTGGGAATCAGGGGTCAAAGCCACAGGCTTTAGCCGCCACTGTGTCCTGCCAGGACCCTTCCTTATCTCTGCCCCCCTCCCTCTTCAGTCAGATGCATCCACTTACCTGCTCCCTGCAGACCCGGCCCTGGGATTGGTGCCTGCCCCAGGAAGACCACAGAAGAGACTTCCTGGTTGTGATGGAAGGTAACCTTAGAATTGAGACCCACTTGTGCATGTGTGTATGTGCTGTATCTTCTGCCCAGACAGCAGGAGTTCCTGAATCCTGGTCTTGGCCACCTTGGAAATCCCGGTCTCAGGATTTCCCTGTTCACGACTGCCTACCCAGTCTGGGGCTGCAGGTCATGCTATTGATACGCACACGTGTGTACATTTCCAGATCTCTGGATTAGGCACACCGCAAGCATCTGCTAGGGTTAACGATCCTGTCCTGACTTACCCTTCCAGCCTTGTCCCTCATTACTTCTTCTTGAACTCTACGATCCAGCTGGACCAGAGCCCTGTCCGTGGTCCACACCCCCCTCCCATACAGCTTTGTTACTCCCTCTGCCCTCAGTATCCCCACCCCCACCCCACCTGAGTCCCTCCAAGGTCTAAGCAGCATTTAAAGTCTACCTCACAGTCCCCCTCTGCTCCCACGATTCTCCTCGTGCTCTCGCTCTGGGCCCTAGCGGCCCCCCCTCCCCGCACGGCGTTCTTCATCCGTGTTTCTCTTGTAGGATGCATGTCAGAGGCCCCACAATCCCCCCATCACTGCTACCAGCCTGTCCCGTCCCTGAGAACCAGACGCTGTGTTACTTATCTTTAAAACCACTATAGCTCCTCTCAGAGTGACATTCGGACGGTACTTAAATGTCAGTGTGAGGAAAAAGGGATGGCGATGCCAGGTTCAACCTCGATCCTTGTCTCTAACTGCAGAGTGTGCGTGCCTTCTGATTTCTGCCTGTCCCTCTTCAGCCAGCTGCTCTTCCTGCCCCACTGCACCTGTGGTTTACCTGCGCTCATGAGTTCCATGTCCACAGCTCTGCCCCATCCACCAGTCTTGGGGCACATCTCTCAGTCCACCCTGTTCCCTGGGTTTGCTCCCTAATCCTAAGAGCAAAAATGTGTTCTGGTTTTGTCAGTCCCAAAGCGAACCCTCCTGTCCACATCAATGCTGACTCTCAAAAATAATAATTAAATTAAAAGATCATGTCTCAAATGTAGACATTGCTTTTGAGGTTGTCTATTTTCACATACATCTGATTTTGCCATCACAAAAGGCCCAACTGACAGGTACCACCTGATGAGGACGCTTCGTCAAGGGAAGAATGCACTGTCTCAAGGATGCAGCCAATCAGGGGCAGAGCCAAAATAATGTTGGGTTTCCTATCCTGGGTCCCTTCCCCCCAGCTAGACTTGTCTCATTAGCATCTAAAATTTTTCATCCTAAGAGAAGTCCTGACAGGGGGAAAGATAGTATCTCTTTAACAATAGGCATCATTCTAACTGAATATTTAAAAAAGCAATGACCAGTGTGCCTTCTCACAGTGGAGGTTTAGATCCAATAACGTCTAGAAAGCAACCTACTACCTTTAATTTAACTGAAAAACTGACTCCCTTTGAAAAGAATTTCTTTTCCTTTGTTGCTAGGATTTAGCCTAAAAGCATGTACAAGCGTCTGCATACTGTCCTGAGACAATGTTTCTCAGGTAACTTCCGAATCCAAACGCAGTGTTGCGGTAGCTCGTTCCTCCGACAGTGTCAGAGGTTTCCACACCAGCCCTGCACACAGAATTAACTCAAAACCTCTGCAAGAAAAACATCCCTGCTTTTAGAGTTTGATTTGGCATCAGTTTCAAAGAGCTGTTTGTATATTTTAGCATATGTAGAATTTTCCTTTGCTTGAAACTTCTCTTCTAACAATGGACAAGACATGATTTCTCTTCTGAGTGACTTAAACAAAAACAAACGTGTCTTAGTTACATAGAACCTTGTTCTCAAGGTGTTTTTTTTTTCTTGACCAGAAATCAAACCCTGCAGATTGCTAAGCAATAGCCAGTCACATAGGGAGATTTTCCTTGCTGTAGGAAATAAACAAATACTAAATAAATCGACAAAAGAAAAAAATATATATATAGGACCTCCTTTCACTTTCTACTCTGCTTGGTAACATTCCCCTCTCAACATACACACACACACACACACACACACACACTCCTGCAGAGGGGTTTCTTTCTCAGTGTTTATTCCCGGTGCTATAGTAATAAACTCGCCGCAAATGGGCAATTTCAACATCTGTTTGTGGCTGCTCCCAGACACCTTGTATTTCTTCAGGACATGAAGCCTGCTGACTCCCAAGTGTAAACAGACACACCTAATTATGTATTAAGGTGTCTGAGAGGAGCTACTTGTTTTGATGACAAAAAAAAAAAAAAAAAAAAAGAGAGAGAGGGCCTAGTCATCTCGGTATCCTTGAGAGAGACACACAAAAACACAATAAATAGCCAGTGGTAGCTCCTCCCAACAGTGGACATTCTCTGCCTGCCCAAAACTGGAGCCCTACTTTAGCCGGCCAGCGAGTCCTCTCCCCTGCGTCCACAGCTGATGATGGCCAGTCAAGAGTGATGGAGCTGTCAAATGGGGGGCAAAGTCTACCCAGTCTCTCCAGCAGGATTTAATTTGAGGGTGAAAAGAGGAAAGGGGCAAAGGAGGAGGAGATAATTCAGATGTAGCTTTTTATTTCCATATCACAACGGCCATGTACAGCAATAGCCAAAAAATGCCAGTGGCCTACAGGAAATGCAGCAGGAGAATACAATTACAGAGCCTTGGACCACGCAGTCGGGGGCGTGGGTTCTGGCCCAGCACTGCCCCTAGCGGGCAGGGTGATTGCTGTTGAGCCCTTCCCCTCCCTGTCCCCACATGTTCCTCGTCCGTAGAATGACGGACCTTGACTCAAGCTCTCTCCATGGGCTCCAACTCTAAAATTCTGATTCAACTACATATTAGATAACGTTGGAATTCTAAAGTAGCTTTAAAATTCTACTAGAAATATGGTTCCTTTAAAGAAAGATGCCCATTCATTAAAAAACAGTTATTACCGTTTTTAAAAACAAGGTATATTCACTGTGCAAAAAATACCCAGGTTTTCTCTCTAGATACAAAATGCCAATTAGAAAATTTAGAATATTCTTCCACTAAATAAAAAAATAAAAGTAACTGTTAACAACAGTTTGCAAGGAGGCCGAAAGAAAACGGGAACACTGTTAGCTTTTAAAGATTTTTGTCATTAAATTTAGCAGTGAAAGGGGTTAAAATTAGCTTTAGGCTCCTACACTCAATGAGGGATATGATATGAGCTATTTCTCTTTCTCCTTTGTTCCAGATCCTTTAAGTAAACTGGTTTGATCTGAACTATCTGAAGTAAAAATAAATATTTATATCCACCTTTCCAACTCTTGCAGGACAAGGATATATTATTAAGCATAATTTAAATAGCTTAAATTTCCTTGCCCTCATACATAAACATGTATACTTTCAGGTTTGCAGATTTCATTAATATGTACATTTTTAATCTCTAGAATAAAATTTAGATTTACGAAATCAGGAGGTGGATTATTTTCACTGTGGTTTCTGGTAGGAATCCGGTAAATTTTATTTTAGTTGGGTTCTCCGACCTGTATCAAGCACGAACTCTGGCTGCTTAGTAAGGATTACTGGTGTTATGTCCCCCGAGGGTGACCAGGCAAGGCCAATGTGATAAAAATTCCTCTTAGGACGGCACCAAACAGGCTTCTGTCGCAAAGTCTGGTTCTCATACGGAGACTGCGATGACAACACATCATGGGGAAAGCACACTTGGGGCCCAAAGACTTGGGGGTGAGTCTTTCCCCCTCTTTCACTATGTGACCTAGAAGTCAAGTCTCTGAACATTCTTGAGCTCTAATTCCTACTGGCAAAACAGGGATAACTGATAATAACATCTATATTCCGATAAACTGCTGTGAGATTAAATGAGAATGTCTGTGAGCATCTCTTCTATTTAAAACACTATCTAAATATCATTACAGTTATTAATGCTAAGTATTTTATGCACTTACTTTTACTATCACCTTTGGACTTAGTTGCTGAAATCCTTCCCGTTTTCCCCTGCACCTAACTTGTTCTAACAAGGTGCTGTCTGTAAGCTTTACGTGACTTCTGCCATTAGAAAAGCCACTGTTACCGCTGATATGACTGTCCAGGTCCTTTCGGTTTCCTCACTCCCTGGAGTTGCTGAATTAGTGCAGCAGAAGAGTTCAAGCCTCCCCTCGCAAGGATGCTCCCGCCTTCCTGGTAGTGTCTTCAGTTCTTCTTCACGTGTTCCAGGGCACCTGCCCGAGTCCCCATCTCTCCTCGCCAACCCAGTCTGCAGGCCAGCATCCTCCTAGCCCGAGCCGCACGGGCTGCTGGAGGCCACTGGTCATCGAACTGCACTGGGCCCTGGATCTCGTGCCACCCAGTGTGACGCTGCCAGGATCCACAATCCCAACCCGCAGGTGGTATCTGTACAAATTTCCTTCTTCTTTCTCTGTTTCCCTCAATGCTCATTTGCCTGTCTGTTCTATCTGTTAGAGCATACTTGCCACATTTTCCGGGCACTGAAGAGTTTTACCTCAATGTGAGTGGCTCCAGTTTGCCTTCTACATCATCCAGAATGGTACTTGCTTATTTGATTTTTACAAACTGTCAGAAAGATTCCTTTCCAACTTTTAACTAGAAGTTCTGTTATTTGCAATTTGAAATGTAACCTTTTCATTAAAATGTTAGCAGGAAGTCCCTTGGGTGGGGTTCACTTTGGTGAAATAGTTTTTCTCTTTTAGGCACCAGGGAACGTGGCACAAAGAGCAGGGTGATGCAGTGTAGCCCATCTGCGGGGACCCGGGGCGCAAGCTGTGGCTTCACGAGTCCCAAGCTGACATTTCAAATTCTAGCTCCGAAGGTCTGTGCAGGGGCTGAAACACCCACATCTCCAAAGTCCTTAAATAGAGGCCTCGGAAGGCATCTTCTTACCCACTTTAGCGATGATTTTCAACACAATACTGCAGAGTTGTAGGGGAAAAGAACAGGACCAAAGCCTTAAGACTGAAGGGAGGCGTGAGTCTGATCAAGATCCCCTTGCCTGAAGAGGAAGGCAGTCTGACCGTCAGGATGCAGACCTCCTGGCTTCTGGGCAGAAAACACCCCTCCCTCTAGAGCACACTGTCTTTAAGATCTCTTGCTTTTAAAAAGTGACTGTTTTTTTCAGGGGCTTTGCCTCCTCCTTACACTGAATCTTTTTGGCTGCAATTCTCCCTTCCTGTTACGTTCTAAACGACCAAGCCAGAGAGAAAGGTTAACAACGAGCTTCCACAGCCAAAGAAACAGCCAACCTAATATCCAGAATTCCAATCCATGAAGTTGTCAGAGCCGCTGGACTCATTCTAGATGTCTCATCCCATGAGATGTTGATGCTCTTTGAATTGTATCTTATTTTGGGTCCTTTGAGCTTCCCAAAGTCAATATAAATCCATCAAATAAATTTTAAGTAGATTAGGTCACTGAGAAATGTACTCCCCAGACTCTGATTTTGCTGTTCTTCTTCTTTCCTTTAAAACAAGCTAACAAACGGTGGTCACAGTTTTCAGTACGCGTCCCCCTGCGCCCTGGCGCTGCGGGAAGGACACTGGCGTCCACAGGGAGCAGGACATTTGTTACTTTTCAAACAGGAAATGCACGAAGTGCTCCCGTCTTCATAAGATTGGGAAGCTCATTTCTAGAACCACAGTGGAAGGTTTGGGGGTGGGGATGGGGGGAAGAATCTCTCTTTAAGGCCCGGTTAAAGGATCTGAGACAGGAGTGAACACTGACTACAACTGTTACACTAAGAGTCTCACCGAGTAGAAGCTTCCGCCTTTACCTTTCGTTTGTGCTCATAAGATTCTGCTTAGAACAAGTCCCTCATCCTTGATCAACTCAAGTCCTTACCAGTTTAAGACGTGTGCAGATTTCCCAGTCCTCTGGGCAGCAGCTGCCCGGATGTTGACTCCATTCCCAGGGAGGACAAGTGCTGGGGTCTCGCCTGGCTCCCCTCAGCTCAAATGCAGGAGGTCGGCTTGCGAGACTGATGTAAGGGCCCCCTGCCCCAACCCAGGGGTCTCCCCACTTCACTGGTTGCCTCACTTTTCCGAGCGTGATCATCTTACAGCACCCGTGTAGCACTTTGTTCCACCCTACAAGGAGTATATCCAGGCCGTGAAACATTCGAGCATGCACTACCTATGTTTCAGGAGGAGAACACACCACGCTGGCCGGCCCCCCAAATGAATGTCAGCATTGTCCTCACTGCATGGCCATCTGAGTTTGCCCCACGCCTAGGAAGGAGCGCTACTGGAAATAATCAGATTAATGTGTCAATGAAAACAACCAACCCAAACATTTCAGCTCTCCAAATGGACTTCTGGCCTGAATTTTCCAGGTGGGTGGTTCTGTATTCACCCAATAAATCAAGCAATTCCTGAAATACCGCTTCACTGTGGGGCGTGTGAACAGTGTCTAAACATTAACTAAGATTTTATAAGATGCAGTATTATTCCTTTTAAAGTAAACTACGGACTGGGGGAAAGCATTGCTAAAACACTTTGATGATGCAGGCAAACACCCGCTTCCAATCCATTGTCTCCTCCCTGCCCCTTCCAGGTAAGCCCTGCCACCATCTTCTCACCCTGGCGACACTGCTCCCCGCCACACTCTCGCCACACTCTCCTCCTGCACGTTCTGTCCCAAAAGCCAGAGTGACCACCGGGAGATAGAGATCTGTTTATATCATCACCTTGCTTAAAATCTGCCGGTGGCTTATCACTGCAGGGGCCAGCAAATATCCCAACTTCTAATCCTGAGCAGCCGAGGCCCCACGTGAGCTGGGGAGCCCGTCTTGCCGACTTTATCTCGTCTTCTACACGCTCCTGCCCCAGACACTCCTCTTCCCAACTCAGGGCCCTTGCACGGCTTTCCCCACTGCCTGCGGTCATCTTCCCCAGGCTACCTCCTCCTTGTTCTCCGGATCTCAGTTTAAATGTTTCTTCCTCCTCACATCACCCTATTTTACCTTTTCCACAGCACATATCCTTAGATAATCCTTTCTTATTTTCCCTTTCCCAGTAATAGCTAACATTTATTGAGTGCCAGGCATTATTCTAAGGCCTTTATGTATATTAACTATCCTTTAGTCCTCATTACAACCTTTTGAGGTTGGTGGTATTATTATTATTATTATCATTATCATTATCATTATTGTTATTATACTATCATTAGCCCATTTTACAGATGAAGAAACTGTGGTATAGACAAGCTAAGTAATATCCCCAAGATCACACAGCTAGTGAGTAAAGAGGCCTGGATTTAAACCTAGGGAATCTGGCTCCAAAGACTGTTTAATCACCACGCCATACCCTAGTAGAAAACGCTCCCTGAACTTTTGTCTTATTCATTACCATGTTAATGAAGATTTTTGTCATGTGGTCATAAAACATAATAGCAATGTTTCACTAAAAGGAACTTTGTTGTAATTCTAATCATGTTTTCTCCAAATATATCTAATTTCTTTACTACAGAAAGTCTGGTCCTCGAATCTCATTTATTCTGTTATTAACAATTCAGCTGCTCTTTTGTTTTAGTAATCTTTAGCTTATAAGAGTCTCATTTCCCCAGTAAGATAAAGTACATGTCATTATAACCATTCCCAGGAAAAGAGGGTACAACACAGATAAGTTGCATTAAAACCCTGCAACGCTGTGTATTATGTCAATGAAATAAAGCTCCTTAATTTTAAATTAAAGCTGGGGTTTCAAAACCTGTCTGCAGATGCTGACACACACGCATGTATATGAGGTTTCACCACGTACAGAAGCTTAACTGTGGGCAAGGGGCAAGGTCTGAACGTACAGTTCTTTGGCATAGATCAACCTGATTTTAGGTTGCTTCCCATCAGAATCAACCAAAGAACAAGAAAAAGCTTTCCGTGACATCTGTAGTAGTTATTCCTATTAAGTTCGTTCATAAATCAAATATTACACTTGCCTCTATTCTTATTATGCATGGCAGTCCCCAGTTTCCTGATGTGGCAATTACTAAATCTTTCTGTGAGAAAATCTACCCTTCCAGGTGTTATTTTAGAATCACAGACATTGAAGGTTTTCTGATGCTCCTTGGAGAATGTCTGGCCCAATTAACTCATTTCACCCCTGAGGAAACTAAGACCCATAGGAGTTAAGCGACCTGCTCAAGTGATGTGCTCAGAGGCCCATCTAAAATTATACTACAGGTTCCTCAATTCCCAGCCAAGTGCTGCTTCCAACACCTTCCAATGATTCTTTGACAGTTTAATCACCATAAATATGCCTGGGCCTTAGAAGAAATGTTTTCCTGACAAACCAAGTCGATTCAACATACAATTATTGAACACCTACTATTTTATCAGTGTTGGGTTTAATTCTCTTTGGGGATGCATATCCCAAATTTAAATGCTGGATTAAAGAGGTTTTTGAGGTTTTACTAATCCTTCAAAGGTATATTAATCCAACTATATCAGTAATCGTGGTGAATGTCAATTGTCTAAATGCACCAATTAGGACAGATGTCGGAGTGGATCAAAAAAACGAGACACAACTATAAATTATCTACAAGCAACCCACTTTAAATATAAAGACACACAGAGATTATGTGGAACAACGGAAAGTCCCATTCGTTGCTGGTGTGAACGCAGTATGTACAGCCATACCAGGAGGCAGTTTGGCGGTTTCTTACAAAACTAAGCATGTTTCTACCATGCGATCTGGCAAGGGCACTCCTTGGCATTTACCCAAAGGAGTTGAAAACTTGTGTCCACACAAAACCTACACACAGATGTTTATAGGTTGTAAGGTACTCACACTACCCTTGAAGTGGTACCGTGTTACTGAAAGTAGACTTGGAGTAGTCGTGAATGTATATTGCAAACTCTAGGGCAACCACTTAAAAAAAAGATTAAAAAAGAAGTATGACTGATATGCTAAGAAAGAGAAAAGGGAATCCTATAAAACACTCAAAACCACAAAGGCAGAAAAAGAGTGGAAGAAAAAAACAGCATAAAGAATAAGGGCAATAAAAAGAGAACAGTAACAAATACGGTAGAGACAGATCCAGCTACATGAGTAATCACTTAGAATGTCAGTGGTCTAAACGCACCGATTAAAAGACTGAGACTGTCAGAGCAGGTCAAAAACCAAGAGCCAGATAATGCTTCAAAAGTATGGCACGCCTTCGGGGATTACCAGACACACATTATTACATACAAAATAGATAAACAACAAGGACCTACTCTATAGCACAGGGAACTCTATTCAATTGCTTGTAATAACATACAATGGAAAAGAACCTAAAAAGGAAATATGTACCTATGTATATGTGCAACTGAATCACTTTTCTGTACACCTGAAACTAACATTGCAAATCAACTACACTTCAATAAAAACTTTTTAAAAAAGGAGAAAAAAAAAAAAAAACATTTGATACCCCTGACAACCCATTCACTTATGAGGTCAGAAAACTGTAACTTGTTCTGTTAACCGCCCAGGGGGACAAACTCTTTCCTTTTTGGAATCTTTTAGGTCAGCTCTCCCTCCACTACCCCTTTAAGCAATACTGTTTTCCCAAGGAACAGAACAGTTTGGGAGCTTAAAGTTTTGTTGTTTTTAATGATGAATACTACAACATTATTATCGGACTTTTTTCCTCTTTTCCAAGCCTGTTTTTATTTCCTTCGTAGTTTTTATTTAGAAAGGGTTCTTCTTAATTAAATATGGATTTATTGTGACCACATCAATGGGTTTATTATTGATTTATCGTGAGTTACTACTCTCCTTGGCACAGGGTGGAGCGTTGTTATTATTCCACTAACGATGGCATTACTACCAATTACAACAGGGAGCTGGAGTGGTGACCATTTGGGTTGGAGAGAGATCTGTGTCCAAAGTTTGGATACAGAAACATTGGTCTTATCCCCACCCACCATGCTTGGCTGTGTTTCTAAGTTGGTCACTTAAGGCCAAAGTCTCTCTGGAAAAGATATGATACGTCCCTGCTTAAGAAACCCTTTGAGATACTCAGGGACAATGTTGCCTGAGTAGTATTTTATTTTAATTTATGTGACTTTCACAGACTTGACATTCAACTTCTTGAGAGTCACATCAAAAAAATAATTTAGACAGTTTAGTCAAATGGGATCCTAGATTTTCCTCAGACCAAGTCACTTAAATTCTGACCCAATTTAATAATATATACCCCCCTGCTTGTTTTCTGAAAATCACTTTGAACTGTTTGAAATACAAAAACAGTGTTCAAAAGTGACTTTGAACAATTCAAATTAAAGTGCTGTCATTTGCATTTTACCATATAGAATTTTAATTATAAAAAAGATTTTTACTTGTTTAGTTACCTCTTTCAAATATCCTTTTCTAAGGTTCCCCTTATAACTATTTCCACATATTAATAAACCTAAAAAGTAACTTAATATAATCAAGCAGTTTCTCTTTCTTTTTGCTACCAACAGTAGTCAATTAATATTTCCTGAGAAACCAATGCTCAATATAAAGTAACAAAGTAATACTCACACATGGGGGTTTCAATGGTCCTATTTTTTCCTGAAAAAAAGTAAGTAGTACCTTGGCTAATATTTATTAACTCCCCAATAAAAGACCTGTCAGGGATATTTACATGTATATTCATTCTAAAGGTAATGAAGACGTAAATGGATGCCTACGTGCATATATCTGTTACAGCACAGTGCTAACAATGTTCCTCCACTTTAAAAGAGATAGTGGGAAAGTCTAGATTATAATCACATGCTAGGACCATATCTGTATATATGGCATGTATAATTAAGGTAAATGACAATTGTCCTTAGCTTCCTGTACAGCTCCACTTCCAGATCTATTAGCCAATTCCTAATAGTCACAGCGTAATGAATCTGAAGCACAGAGCACCGTCTGTCTGGTAGACCTTTCTACGGCAGGCAAGGACTTCCCGTGAGCACCTACACCTAGAGCATGAAGCTCGAAGTTAGAGAGAGAGATAGCAAAGGATTGGCAGGCCAGGTCCTTGGTCTAAGGGGAGCTTTCAATCTAGTTGAAGTCTTGGGAGAGACAGCAAAGGATTAGAAGATCAGGCCCTTGGCCTAGGGGAGCTTTCAATCTAGCTGGAAAAAGACAAGATCTTATATATTCTTGTCATAACTTAAGAAACATTATGAAACCACACCTGTCAACAAGTGTAATTTTTTTTTCAGCTGAAAATGTAATTGTTGAAGCAATTCAGAGTAAAAATATAATCTGAGCAGAATGGAATTTTTTTTTTTTTAATCCTCTAAAGGAGAAGACTTTAGTAAAAAAAAAAAAAGATCTTTCACTAAAATCCTGAGCATTTTCTGCATATTCTGGCCTCCACACAGTCTGATGTCATTATGTAACCACATCATATTCCCATTATGTCTTCTAAAAGAGACTGAAAGCTTCCTGAAGGCAGGGACAACGTCTTCTATTTCATTATTATTCATTGCACGCCTAAACACATTTTAAGTTATGTACCAAGTATCTGTTGAGCTGATTTGAAATGGCTGAAATGAACTGAAAAAAGACACCCTAGGGAGGAAGAAATGCAAGAGGCCACGAATCTACTGGGTGACATTTATAAAAATCCAAAGTTCGTGCCAGGTAGAAACTATTACTGAATTAAATCAGATAAAACCTAACAGGAATAACTATAAATTTTCATACTTTGATCTAAAAAAAAGAAAACTGGTAAAGTAAAAAAAAATGGAAAATACAGTTTGACAGAAAGTGGTAAACATGAGAAAACAGCATAACATGGTTGGTGTGGGTGGCAGGCGTGAAGAGGGACCACTGAGAAGGTGTAGTCTCCCCAGAGATCACTGACCAGGACGGTGAGGTCATGTGACACAAAACCCCATCACACGGCAAGAATTTAAAAAGGAGAGAGGGCGGAGGAGAACAGGAAAAATTAAGAAGGTCAGGCTTCGTGAGAAATGATAGTTGTCCAAACCAGATCTTTTGCTTTGTTTTACAGGGACTGTTTTGCTTCAGTTTATGGCTTTTCGTTAACAGAATTTCCATCGTTTTCTCAGAAAAGACTTTGACACTTTATTACATGACAGCTATAATTAATGTCAGACTCTAAATTAGAAATCAAAAACTCTATTTGATCATTTGGTTTCAAGCTGGACCTAAAGTATGTTTTGGCATGATTACTAACTGTTAGCAGCAAGTTCTGGAAACAGATGCAGTCTTGATATGTTTTCTAAATGTGAAACACATTGCAAAAAGACTCGGAGATAAAAATACACACTGCTCATGCACACTCTTACTGTGCTATTTCCTGTCCTTATCAGCAAAAGAAAGTGTCTCTTATTTTGCCCTTTATCTGTGGTCCCAGGTGAACAAAATTTTCTTTCTTCTTTTTCCCTTTCTTCTTTCATCTTTCTCCTACATGCTTATCCTTTTTTTCCTAACATCTTTCCCACTAATACTTGTTCCAGTAAACATTTACTGAGCACCTACTATGTGCCAATAACTGTGCTAGGTTCTAAGGACTCAAGGATCTGTAAGACACAGTCACTGTCCTTTGAGAAGCCGACCTCCTATATAAGGGAAAGGCATGTAATCAAACTACTGCTAAAGGAAGATACATACACATTAGAGGTGTGTCCCAACTACAGAGATGAGGAATGGTGAAAGAGTGATTCACTTTGAGGAAAGTGATGCTTGAGAAGTGGATGCCCGGCCACGGCAGGGCAGGGGGCTGGCCTGGAAGTGTGGAATAGCACAGCACACTTGAGGAAGGCAGGCCAGGCATTCTTAGGAGAAGAGGAGCATCCTTTCCCGAGGACAGGTGGGTATTTGGGGAGGCAGCTAAGTCGTCATATAAATGGATTGTTATTTCAAGCTGGGTCTGTTCTGTACTTGAACTGCTATGAATGACCACCTACAGGTCCGTGTTCAGAAATGTGTCCATGGGCAAAACCAGAGAAAACAATTTTAATTCAGAAATAGACCAAAGACTAGGAACATCATATTGTGGACCACTTGGTGACAGCTGCTTTGACAGAGGAAGTGTTCCACCAGGAGGAATGCATGAAATGCTTTCTAAAGAGAAATATCATTGCCTAAGTCGGTAACAAAAGGAAACGGGAGGGTGGTATTCATTGGTGCAGGGAGAGCAGTCTGGATGTTTTTAAAAATTTAATAACATCCTTACAGTGGAATATTACTCAGTGGTAAACAAAAATGAGCTATCAAGCCATGGAAAGATATAGAGGAGCCTTAAATGCACACCTCTAAGTGAAAGAATCCAGTCTGGAAAAGTTACATACTGTGATTCCAATTATATGATATTCTGGAAAAGGCAAAAATATAGAGATAGGAAGAAGATCAGTGATTGCCAGGGTTTGGGAGGGGAGGTGGGGAGAGATAAACAGGTGGAGCACAGGGGATTTTTTAGGGCAATGAAACTATTCTGTGTGCCTCTGTACTGGTGGATACACGGCATTGGGCATTTGGCAAAACCCACAGGAGTGCGCAACACTGAGAGTGGACCCTAATGTAAACTGTGGACTTTAGTTAATAGTCATATTGGTTCATCAATTGTAACAAGTGTACCACACAAATGCAAGATTTTAATAATAAGAAAAAGTGGCCGGTGGGGACGGTAGGGGCGGGGGGAGAGATATAAGAACTCTGTACTTTATGCTCAACTTCCCTGTAAATTTAAAATGCTTTAAAAAATTTAAGCATTAATTTAAAAACAAATATATATGATAGTATGTTTCTACTCTTTTGAAGCTAGTGACACAACTAAGTTTTCCACCAGCATTTATCAGGTAAGGCAAGCTTTCTTTACCAGAAGTCCTAAAGACAAAAATTCCTGGACAGAAACGATCTTACTCCCTGCAGAACGTCTGAGACATGCAGATGGGCAATTGTGAGGAATACACTTTCATGGGACCACTGAGGCACAGTAAATGAACTGACATATCTAAGAACAGTGCAAAGAACCTTCAGTAACAATGAAACTAAAACTCAGCTTTCTTCAGTGAAATTACCTCCACCCTTTTCTCAGATGCCAGGGAACCACAGAAGCCACTGCGTCGTTAGAAAAGTAACATTAATATTTTTGGTTAAGTTAGGTTCAAGCTCCCCAGCTTTCTTCTACAAAAAGAAAGGGATTATAGCAGATCTTTCAACAAAATTTATAACCATGTTTCTGCCGTCCCTGCATAACTGCGACTGCTTCCATTACTAAGTCTTTTCTCCACGTGTGGGTGGTTGTACGTGTATCAAAAGTAAGTCCTCACGAAAACAACCAACAAGAGCCATGTATAAAGTCAGTCGAACCATGGACGCAGGTTTCAGTCTGCGCTTTGATACCGCAGTCTAGCTACAAGTAACAGCACCTCGTCACACGACCAAGTGTCGTCAGCTCTGTGAGCTGGGCCCACTACCCGCAACTGCTCTAGTAGGAATGGAAACCGCTTCTTGTGCCCTTCCGCATCAGGAACTCAAAAGTGATGATGAACTGAAGCCCAGGTAGGCCCTTGAAACTGGGCCAACACGCAAAGAGAGAAAAATATCCTCTGCCCGTGTCAGAAAACAGCCTGCTTTTAAAGAAAGCGAGATGAATTTCAGCTCACAGAATGCAAAACCAACCCAACCAATCACAGTCAACAGTACAGGGAAGAGTACTGAATATTCAATTGGTAACACAGGGCTGGCCTTTGTTTAGGGTCCATTAAATTTAATAACTTCCCCCTCTGTGGCTTTAAACGGAGAACTTCTTCAAAATAAGAGTGGCTCCTATTAAACATAATTACTTGCCCATGGCGGCGACGGCAGAGGTGCCGTCTACCCAACAGGTGGGCCTGAGTAAAGGAATGGTTCTGCAGTAAAAAGTAGATGCTCTAGTGTTTTGCTGTCGTTGCTTTAACTTTCTGGTTTATTAGTATTAATTGCCGGAGTTTTCCTTTTAACCTCTCTGAAGGCGTCACTCCCTCCTGTGAGTTGAGTGGCCCCAGCTAAAATCCATGTCCAAACACACTTGGCACATTACTGAAGCCGCTGCTTTCAAACCCTGACTTGGGGGAACAGATAGAGACTCGGCTGGAAGGGACATTTGAAAAGGACCTGCACCGAACACCGCCGGCTTTGACGTGACATGAAAAAGTCCTCCCACTAGGCCTTCAGTGATCAAATGGAGTTTTTCCACTGCAATTTCTAGATTTTGTGGCAGTAATACAATCATTTTTAGTAACTTTATTGATTAGGCTGATGCCCATTCTGCTGACCTTTGGAAATATTATTGTTTAGTGACTAAGAGTCGTAAAAATGGAGACATACTGAATAGTCCTGTACAGTTGATTAAGTGGAATTTTTTAAGTATTTAATATTTGAATATTTTGAAAGAAGAAATTCAAGACTATTTGCTTACACAGAAAAAAAAAAAAAACGGACCTTCAAAAAGATTACAGTTCTTAACTCTGCCTCACATAAAATAATCCTACCGTTGCAGAGAAAAGTCATCCACACGACCTGCGCTGGTCTCTCTCAGGGTAACTGAGACCAACAACCTGTGTTGTCCCTCGCATCTGCAATCCACGTATCCGTCTCTAAGAGCCCTCCAGAAAGCATCGGAGAGGTCCACGGGCACAAAGACCAAGACCGCAGAAAAATGCCTGTGAGACCCCTTCCACCTCGTGCACGCCAAAGAGCAGCACAGAAGTAGGTGAATCTAAGACTCACACGAGTGGGACGGGGAGGAGATATTCACAGTGAATAAACCTACGTTCAGTCTCCTTTAGGAGACTAACAATAGCTCATACTCTGACCCATAAGTCAAAGAATGAGAGTCAATAAAGAGTTATGCTTCTTTTTGTAATCGTGTAATTACATAATATACATTTTTCGAAGTCAGTAATTATTTATTTACATGGTCTTTTTAAGTGAGCTCCAGAAGAGTAATTATAATCTTGGGGTCAAGCTTCACTAGCGCTTTGAACACCGAAAACGCCATGGGTGATCCATTATCTCAATGATACAGACCCTGTCAAGCTTTCTGGTCTTCACCTTGCCACACACCTTGCTCTTTCATAGCATCGGTGCGAAATAACTTGGGCCACCTCTGTAGAGGGAATATTCTTTTAGGATCAATGAGATGAAATGAGGTAACGTATGAAACCACGAGGGGTTGGGGAGTGAGACGTAAATACAGATTATTACGTGATGAGGCCGTGCCTATCATAGTAAGTGTGGTGGGAAGGGAACCAAGCCCTACAGAGCGTCTTCTGAGCTAGGCGTCTCTAGACCGGTTTCTGCTTGATTTTCATAAGCGAACTGGATATTACCTAAACTGAGTACAGTAAGGTAGACCCTCTCAGTCAATTACGTGACAATAATTTATTGTTCAGTTATAAACTTAAACTGATGCTTTTGCTCTTGTTAGAATACGGAAGGCTACTCTAGCTTAAGGAAATAGTTCCTGAATCTTTGTGTTACACCTACGAACTTCAAGATATCTGGTTCTGTATTTGTCTTTGCAGCAAAGCAAGGCTTGTGAGTAATATACCGGTATCATCTTATTTTATTTACTCCTCGCTTCCATGCAGGATTTGAGGGAGGCTACAGGCGCTCTATGGTGTAACATCACACGTCATTATTGTAATTCATTAAGTTCTAGCATTTGTAGCCACACTTGGAAAATTACTCAGCAAGAAATGATACCAAAAATAAAAAGAAGTTGTAAAATTGGATTCTCTGAGGGTCTTTAAATAGATTCAGTCACAGTCTTTCTTTGGAATGATCTTTTAGGATGAAACAGAATTTCTTTCAGAATATTCCTTTCTGAAAGGTCTCTCTGGTCACTTTTATTCCTCTGATTCCCAAGTTATGTGCAGGTGTAACTTAACACGTTCTATTTTCTGATGTTACAATTGAACAGTTATTTTCTCTTAGTGTTTTATTAATTTTTTCTGTATGGCTCCCAGTTGCTTTTTAGTGTGATAAAAATTCATCATAAGTCTATGGGATAATAATAATCGTGACAAACACTTACAGAGTACTTCTATGTGTTACGCACTATGTTAAGTGCTTTATGAATGCCATATGAGTATTAACTCATCTAAATATTTAAATATTTCAAGGAGGTTTTTACATTTTAAACGCATTCTGTGACCATACTTTTTATAAAGTAAATAACCCCCTTTAAAAGTTTAGATTTTTATCTACTGATTCATTTAAGCCAGGGCTTGCCTGTAAATTATATATATAGATACACAATTTTTACAAAACAATTTTGGCTTCCTAATATCAGCTACAATCTGTTTAGCACATATTGTGTGTCAGGCCTGCCCTTAACTCTTTACAAAAAGCATCTCATTTAATCCTCTCAGTAACCCCAAGAGTTAAATATCATATCTCCTTTTACAAATAATAAAACTAAGTTTTAGAGACAAAAGAAACTTGCCTGACATGTGCATCAATTAGGATTCAAACCTGGGTCTGAACCTCCAATCCTACTACCTAAGTGAGGGATTTTATTCTTTCTCATCCAAGATCGTACAAGGTTGTTTTGTGAGTCCCTGCATACAGGGACATGAGGGCTGATTTCTCTACACAAAAACATGAACTGTTCTGGAACGCATCTCAAAAAGTGAACATAGGACTGCTTGGAGATGCAGATAGAGGTTAATATTTTAGCTATCCGTGTTCCAGAGACATAGCATCTTGGAACTTAGGGACACCTTTAGATACTGAGGGGAAAAATAATAAGACAGAAAGTATGCAACTTGGTGCCTGGGAGCCTTTGAGACAGGCTTCTCTCCAAGGAGCTTCCCGGGACGGGTCCCCAGGGAAGGGAGAACAGTGCTCACTCCAGGTGACTTGGTCCCCGGGCCCACCAGGCAGCATCATGGGTGTGGACACAGCCCCGTGCCCAAGAACAAGGTCAGGTAAGCAGGGCTCCTCCGGTTCCCTGACAGCCTGCATCAGGTTCTTTCTTCCTGTGTCCCTGCATGCTGATAAGAGGGATTTTCTGTTCTCCTCGCTCTCATGTTTATACAGAACCTCCCACTCCAGCACCTTGTTACTTTGCCAGGAACAACTCATAGAAATGTTTGGGGTGGGAGGAAAAAACTGGACTAAACTCAGTTTCAAACTAGTTTAAAGCAGAGGCCGGTTCCTACCTTTGGCCTTGGATCAATATACAGCTGGATAATTGGCCAGTTTCTGCTCCTACTGCCTCCCCTGTGAAATGGGAGAAGCTGTGTCCTATCCGTTTATGGAAATGTTTTAAGAAATTATCAGTAAACTGACTCCAAATAATCTGTCTGTTCTAGAATACACACGTAAATGACAAAATATCATTTATGTGGCATTTTCCCAGGGCTATTTTCAATGGTCTTCCCATTGAAGTCATACACGAATACACCTCAGCAAGAAAACGCTGCAGTTGAGGGTCTCCAAAGCCCCACTCACTGCCTGAGGCTGCCTTCTCCTCTAGGTACTGCCAAAGGACAAACAGTAAAATCTGCTTCCGCCACAGAGGGTTGGGCAAACGGAAGCCCCAGAGGACCCTAAACAGAGGAAAGCTTGCACAAATCTGTCCTGGCCACGTGTCACCTCGGTCCTATGTGAGACAAAACAGACTCAGCCTAAAATACCGTAGAAATGACCAGAACTAACTCAACACCATCCAACGCCGTCTCACATCAGCCCTGGGTATCCCCCTGTGCCTTACATCCTTCCTCGTCTCGTTAATCGATGTTTGCCTAAAGGGGGTGGTCATTCCAGTCAAGGGAAATGATAACTGAAATTCTACACTCCGCATGATTCCCCAGTAAATACCATGCAATGTATGAAACTAATAACAGCGGTCAGAATGAGAAGTGGTGACGTGGTTTTGCAAAGAACCTTGAGGTTCTCCCTCCCCAACCGACCCCTTCTTTCCCTACTCACCCCTACGGGAGTCCAGCTGCAGCAGAAAATGTGAAGGCGCTAGGACCGGGGAGCCCTTTCCTGCTATTCGCTTGAGAAACAAAGCCTTCCCTCCTCCCAAGTTGAAAGAAATAAAGGAGTCTGAGCTAATCAAAACCTGCAAGCCTGCTGGTGGCCGTCAGCTTGCCAGCGGTGCAGCTCAGCGGAGTGAGTAACGGCTTCGAGCTTTGCAGAAAATGAGAGAGGGAGAGAAAACAGAGACAGAGACACAAAGAGAAAGAAAGAGGCATTAACCTGGCCAGGAGTCAACAGGTGCACAGAGCCCGAACGCCTCCGAGAAGAGTCTCTGACAGACAGAGGAGGATCCAGCTGTGTGAGCCTCTGAGGGGCGGCTTCCTTAGGGGCAGGGCCGCGGTCTGGATGGCCCGGTGTCTCAGAGACTCTTTCTTATTCACAGGACTCGTGTGGTTGGCCAAGAGCCTTTAGCTCTCCTCTACCGGCCAGTTAGACGTCTCTGTGGCCACTCTCTGGCTCCCGTAAGGAATTCGCCAGGAGAGAGGGGGGAGGCCAGGAGGCTATGACTCGCTCTTCCCCCACGAGCCTGGGAACTCGTGGTGCCTTCAGGAGAGGGAGGTGTGAGCAGTAGGCCGCCACGTGGAGGGCGGCGGCGGGGAGCTGTGCGATTCCCCGAGAGGCTGCCTCATCTGGAGCGGGCCACTCAGAGGCCACAGCTGGTCTCTCAGACTCTCGCAGCCTCACTGCGCTCCAAGGGGCTAGTGTCGGACTGGGATCTGAAGTTTGCAGGCGCTCTCTCTTGGAACTGGCGACCTGGGACTCCTGGGAGTTCAGAGCCTCTAGACACAGAGGGCCGGGCCCTCAGTCTGGAATCTGGCTCACAGGCGGATGTTAGGAATAGAAAGAAACGCAAGCAGAGGAAGGCCAGGCATAAGACCCTCAGGAGAAGGCCCCAGTTATGAGACAGCGCCAACCAAAGGGGATGCGATTCAGCAGGGCCAAGGCTGGGTGGCATGAAGTGTCAGCTTAGAAAACGATGCCCTCTCTGGTGGGTTTTCAGTCTCTTTCTTGACTTAAATTTAAGTTCAAGCATTTGCGAGCCCCACAATTCAGGTGTGCGGTGGTCAGACTCTTGTCCACAGACCTCTGACGGAGAGTTACTGTGAGCAGAGCTAAGACAGCTGGGCCCACCCTGCAGCCCCAACCCCACCCCGGCACGGGAGTGGGTTTTGAGTTAAAGTGTATGGTCTTTACCTGAGATGCGCCTGGGCACGTCGGTGATGGCAGGGAGCCCGGTGCCGCGGGTGGAGGACAGCGGGGTGGTAGAGTGGATGGACGGGGGTGTCATCTGGCTCAGGTAGGAGGGGTAAGACTGGTCATAGGACCACGGCGGAGAAGACTGTGCCTGCCTGGGGTCTGGGAAAAAGAAAAAAAATCTTTAGCACACCAACCGCTGTGGCCTTCGAACACACAACCCCACACTTAGAAAGGATAAAGCAGAAAGAAAAAAAAAAAACAGAACATACAAGGGCTATTTCTTTCCCACAACCTCACCCTTTCAGGCCCCATACAGCACAGAGCTTTCTAGACTTTGAGTCTCGATGAAAGTAACAAAATGGATCGTATGTAAAGACTATCTGTCTCCCTCTCACATAAATATTTCTGTTTGGAAAGCCCAACAGTCATTTAGAAAACAATCTGCTTCGGTTATCTTTACAAAGTGAAATTCTATTTCAGTGGTTTTCTGTATTTTTTTTTCATATTACTCCAACAAACATGCATTACTTATTTCTTTTTTTAAAAGTTAGAAATTTTTTGGACAATCTACATGACTGAAGGACAGGGAAAACTGTGCCTTTTACTGCTACATGTCCAGCTATCTTTCTTTCGGATGTGCTTTTTGGTTTTCAAAGTGCAAAATTTCAGGCAGGTCAATGGGGTGGCACTTTCTGGCCTGGGGGTTAAGAGGTTGGGGTAGGGGTGAGAAGAGAGGCGGCAGCAGGTAAGAGGAACGGGAAGGAGGGGAGCCTGTTACGTTATTCTCATGCTAAAGTGACCCCAGAAATTAACCTTTAAGAAAAAGACAAAACTTAATTTCAAAGCCATCTGAGAACTGAAAAGCTTCATCACCATCTAGTTTCACTGTTACGCCCATCAGTTTCTGTCAGTAAGAAAATGACCCAAAACAGAACAGGAAAATGTCTTTAATCCTATCGGAATCTATCTAAAAGATGTCACATTTGGAATGTGACCTAGGGTTACCTACAGTCACTACAATGAGCAGGACAATAGGCAACCAACTGGTTAGGGAGAACTGCTGACAATTAGCAGTATCTTCTGATGCATGTCTGTGGAGTTTCTTGGAGGTATAAACTCAAGAGAGCTTCTTCGATCTACATAAGAAAAACTGATAATTTTGCTGTTTGTTTCCAGGGCAAAAAAAAAAGTGTGTATTTCAAACTAAACTGTTTTGTTCTTACAGAATCAAACAGAATCATAAGGAAATTTCTCCTAACTTTTTTTTTGCTAATTTTAATTTTTTTTTTTAATTTTTAAAATTCCAGTATGCCAAGCTGATCACAAGACAGCTTTGTGTATTCAAGCAGCCACGGACTTTGGAATGTGCAGAAATTAGGTTCACGTTCTGGGACTTCTATTTCCTAGCTGTGTGATCTTGGGTTAATTACTCAGTGACTCTGGATCTCAATTTCCTCATCTGTAAAAGGGGGTCAGGGAGGAGCAGTATCGGAATCACAGGAGCGTGGGGAATGCGTGAGGAAACCGTGACCAGAGGGCCGGCACAGGAGGCGCTCGGAAAGTATTCATTTTTATCTTTAAAAAAAACTCTTGGTGGCACAGGAATAGTTCCATGGCTAAAACATATCTAAACTGGAGTTCATACATTTGGAACAGGTTTAATTTTTTATGTATTTAGTTTTACTTCTTTAGGTGGGAGGTAATTAGGCCTATTTATTTATTTTATTTTTAGAGGAGGTCCCGGGGATTGAACCCAGGACTTTGTGCCTGCTAAGCATGTGCTCTACCACTTGAGCTATCCCCCCTGGTTTCATTTTTAAATTATTTCCACATCACCTGATGGCCTCTGAAAATGAAAAGCTGTTTTCAAAAACTATAATATACTTGAGTCCACTCAGGTTTAGCTCTAAAAATAAAAATGAGTATAACAAGGCATGGGGTTTTCTGAGATGATTGCTCTTTTAAAGCGTCTCAGGGTTTGTTTTTGTTTTTGTTTTTGTTTTTGTTTTTGTTTTTGTTTTGTACAAAGCCATTTAGTTGCAGCTAGTTCTTGTTTATTTGTTCAATTCAGAAACAATTTATTTAAAGAGTATCTAAATAGGACATACTTTTCTTGAGTCAGAATAATGAAATACATCTGGATATTTATCTAATGTTTTACGTATCAACAGATATATATAAATTTCATCCAGTTCAATTTTAAGGAACAGGTACCTGAGTTTGCAATTTGAATAAAAGGACTGTCCTGGAAACGGTTAACATAACTTTTTCCTTCAGAAATCTAAAGGCTACTTGATCATTAAAGTAATGAACTTTCGTGCTTTAAAACGTTCAAGGCTGAGATTGTATAGATTAGCAACAGTTCAAATCTGAGTGAATGGTCCTTGTTATATGTCTGATACTGATATACCTCCTTGCTTTAACCATTAATGTAGCTCACTATTTAGATAAGGGGTAAATGATCTTCAGATGGGAAAAGAGGCATTCTTTACGGCATCAGAGAGCAACCTCACAAAGGTAAGGCTTTCCCTCAAGCAATATTTTCAAGGGACAAAAGGGACAACAGCCACATAACTAAATGCGCTGGGCACAAGGGACTCAAATTTGGATTTGAGCTCTGATCTAACTTCACCAGATGACTTCCTGCATCTCCATTCCTCTTCTGTAACATGTCATGACCAGCAGGATAGGGCTCTCTGCCTAAAAATGGGGGGGGGAAATATAGAGAAATCTAAAGAATGACTAAAACTATAGAAGTTTAGACACATCACAAAGGAATCAGGGAACTGAACTTGGATGGAAGACACAGCCTTTCAGCTGTTCTTGTGCTGGGAGGCAGCCAGGTCAGGGGGAGACGAGGGGGCTTTCTAAAGCAAAGATCCGAGTTGGAGTCTCAGCTCTGCTACTTGTGAGCTGGATGATCTCAGCAGTACTAGCTGGCTCTCTGAACTTCAGTTTCCTCGTCTGGGAAGTGAGGCAGCGTAACACGGTAACGTGAATGAAGCAAAGTGGTCACACGTGCTGGCTGGGCAGACAAGCCCAGGCTTGACTCACAGCTCCCCACTATGCTGAGCAAGTCACTTACACTTTGCGGGCCTCAGTGACTCTCCTGGGAAGTGGGGATCATGATACTAGGGCTGTTGTGGGCATTACATGAACTAGGCCTTTATCTGGTGAATTACTGTGCACTCTTGGCACAAAATCAGTATACAATAAATAGAAGTGATTACTGCTGTCTGTAAAATGAGTATAATTATAACTACTACCATGTTTGTTCACAGAGCTAGGTGAGACAATATGGGTAAAAAGCACTTTGATAAGTGGAAAGCACTGTATGAGAAGGACAATTATTCTCCGTAGGAGCGCACCTCACACGGCCCAGGCCCTGCTGTGCGATGCGGGGCGTGTTTCTGATTTGCTGCTCATCTGTTAAGTGGGTGACTTAACACCACCTCAGAGAGTGTTGTATGGATTAAATAACATACAGTGAGCAGCAAATCATCATGATTACTCAAGAAAGGTAAAAATCTGACTGTAAACTACTCAGGGTGGCTGGCTTGTCTACAGTTATTCTTGAAGATTTCTAAGATCAGACTCAGCACAAATCATCAGTATAATGCCTGGCACACAGTAGGCGCTCAGGAAACAATCACTGAATGAACCTCCCAGGATGCCTGGAGTGAACAATGGAATTTTATAGTGAAGCAGTACACTTCCCTTTAGGCTACAAAAGAATTTGTATCAGTGAGGGTTGAGTGCTTACATAAACTTCCTGACTGCCAGAATATATACCAGAACATTCTATCAAAAGATAGTTTTCCTTTTAGTGGAGGTCCTTCCTGAAGATGTCCAAGATGAGCAAAAAGAACTTCTCTCTCTCCCTCCACAAGTGAGAAGGTCTCTGTTTTTTGTCTCTCAGGGCCAGCAGCCGGTACCCCTTTCAAGGTCACCATCCTAAGATCCTATGATAACAACCTATTTAAGGAGAGAGAGTTACTAAAAAAAATAAAACACAAGAACTGCCATATGGGGTTCACTAGATCTAGCCTAAGTAATTTTAAAAGGGAGCAGTAACAGTCTCCAAACACCCAGGCCTTCTCTAGTACCCTGCGGACAGGGCATCACCCATCCCAGCTCCACCATGTCTTGTCTGTGGGATCTTGGACAAATTACATGACCTATCTGACATCAAGGTTCCTAATGTGTGTATGGGGGATAAATAAGAAGACCTCCCTTGTAAGGTTGTTTTAAAGATTAAATGAGGTCATGTAGGAAGGAGCTTGGCAGATGGAAAGAAGCCAACAAATGTTCACCACTGTTAAAGCACCTGCTTTACTAAGCCTTCAATCTGCATTTAAGTTTCCAGCCTGTAACCTCTTATTCTAGCGGAGGACAATTTTTAGAAAGCTTCCTATAATTCTGAAATCCACTATTTGGAGACCATATGTGTGTTGGTGGCGTCTATACCCTTCACAATCATTTAACCTGAATCACATTCCTTTTCAGTCTTGGTGTCTCCCAGACTGAGAAATCCTAACCTGTTTAGTGTAGCTTCTAATACTGTGCACTTCAACTTTTTTCAAAGTTTTCCTGAAAAAGAAAAAAGACTATAAAATATCTTGACTTCCTAAATGCCCAATCACTAAGAAATGCGATCCTATCATAAATACATAATTATGGAGTATTTGCTTTGTTGTGGACAATTATTAACGCTTACAATAGAGAAAAGTCACCTTAACCTGATATTACAAACGATTTCTGAACTCAGCTTCCTGAAGAAACCTGAGACTTCTGAGCGTCACTCTGAATTTGGATGAGTCAGAGCAGGTGACATATTTTCAGGCACCACCAGTCAAGCCTGAGGTTACTAGTAGGGAAGAAGGAACCGAGGGCCAATCTCTGAGATAAACCTACTCGTTAACAACTAACAGACAAGAAACAGTCTTCATCTCAACTTCAGGACCCCCAGAGCTGGTATAATGCATTCCTTCACTCTGTCCGCGCAGAGTTAGAGTGAAACATTTTGTCTTTTTGAGTCTACAGAAACACGGAGGGAAGTATCGGGTCCTTCTCCTCCAATGTAAGTAAGAATATCCTTGATTTTTTGCGTCTCAGAGGACAGAGGTGCCAATAATAAGCCTTGATATTACACCCTGGGTGATCTGCAATTACCTATAAGCACCCACAAGTTTTCAGAAAGAAACTGAACTCTATGCCACAGAAATTTCCAAAAGACATGAAAACTGCTATTGAACTGCAAATATTTGTAGGGTGCTTTGAAAACTATGATTCATTATTTTTATAAGGCAACTTCAGAAACAGCATCAATACTGCTCTTATTACTATACTCTAGAAATTCAAAGCACTGATGTATATTTTTATGTAGATATAATTTAAAAGAAAACCTTAGGTGTTGGCTTTTTTTAAGGGCACATACTCTTTCATGCTTGAGAAATTGGAAATACTAAATAGCATGTGAGCATTTAATTAAGACTCCATCCCCATTTCTCCCCAAACTTCTCTTCTATCACCTAAAAAAAGGGGGAGTTTTAAAGGGAAGTCATAATCAAGTTTGACCTGTAACTTAAACTTGAGAAAGAAAATCAGGTCTTCCCTATACAACGGGCTGCTGGGCTCACAGCAGGCTGTAACTAGTCAAGATGCCCACAAGGGAGAGGAGAGAAAGAAGCAGAGGACCAAGGGCAGGGCAGAGCTCCCGGCGCGCTAGAGAGGACTCCAGGGAGAAGGCATCCCCAGGCTCCCCGGGAACGCGCGCCAAGAACCACCACCAGGCTTCCAAGGTCAGGCTGGCACGTGGACACCTCAGACATACAGCTGCACGCTTCCAGAAGGAATTGTGGTGAGAGGAGACCCAGTCTAGCTACTAAGAGTTTGGGTTAAATAAAAAGGAACCAGTCATCTTACATAAGGAATCCCCATCAGCACTTGTTTCAACTGAGGCAACATCCACCACAGACACTATCACCCAAACTGCGTGGCATCCCTCACTCCATACAGCTTGCATGTTAATAAGATGCCGGAGAGGCACAGACTGCTGGGTGCAGCGGGCGCTCTGTGGTTGGTGGGGCCCGCCTCTGATACGGGATGGGAGCCTTGGACACATGTGCTTCCCCCCCTGCTAAACAGGGCTCAGGAGATGCTTGTTTAGAGCTTCCGACTTTGGAGGACACAAAAGCTTTCAGGGAAACAGTAAAATCAGACAATAGTGAGATATTTTGTTCAAAAAAAAATTAACAAGAAAGAGGGGAAATTGTTATTTGTATCTCCTTTGTTCCCAATTACTAAGTTTGTATTCACAACTTAAAAAACACACACACATACACACTTGTGCAATAAGCTTATAAGAAAATTAACTATTGAGTGGAAGATAGGATGTATTGTACAGCACGGGAAATACAGCCAATATTTGGTAATAGCTATAAATGGAAAGTAACCTCTAAAAACTATATAAAAAAACAAAAAAAAATTTTTAATTAAAAAATACAATAAAAAAACACTGGAAGTTCAGGGGCCACACACACTTTGCACTTTCTCTCCCAACTCACGAAGTTGAGGGCAAGGCGCTTAATTAGCTGTCCCTTTCTCACCCACAAAGTACCAACAGTCATTACTGCCACCTTAACACGGCTTTTGGGGGGGGGGGGAGAAGTTATACATGCTATTCTGGTGAGTCAGCAAATTACCCATTTTTACTGTGAAGAACAGCTTCTGTATGCCTGGGTGGCAGCACCGTGTCTGAGGGACAGAGGAGAAACAAAAGATATTTCTTGCCCTGAAAAAGCTTACACAAGCAGCTAGAGAAAGTAAGACTAGAAGATAACCAACAATGAGTTTCACAACGTTCAAAGCACCCATCTGTGTTTTTGAAAGAGCTCTCTCAGGATAGATAAGAACCAAGGAGCACCATGTCAGTGCAGACATTACAGGATCTCCTTCTAGGGGGCTGTCCCTTCAGTGGAGGCTCCTTAAGAGACTGGCCACATCTGCTTTCCATTCTAGAAACCCCCAAACATAAAAGGACAGGAGGCAACATATCCAGGAGAGGCTCAAAGATTGATGCTGACTGGGGAAGAAGTGCTCACAGGTCTCAGGCCGCCCCTGCATCCGGCAACAACAGAGACAACCGCTTACTTACACCCACGGCCACGGGGAAAGCACGCTCTCTCCTCTGAGTTGGACCAGAGCTTCTGAAGTTCAATAACTGGTATGGGGAAAAGGAAGCAGCGCCGTGCATTTCTGAAAATGGTTCGTAAAGAGTCACGGGCTCGAAGAGGATCCAGACTTTCAAGTGACTGAAAATGCTAAAGTTCACGTCTGCACACTTGAATTCGGAACACTTAGGGTCATGATAAGAGAGGAAGGAGAAGGCAGATGGCAAAGAACTGACTCTGGGAGAACAGGCTGAAGTCTTTTCCCAATAAAGAAGTTTGAGTGGGGAGAGCAGAGTGGGCAGAGAGCTTTATAAAAGCCTAGGGAAAGGCACACATGGAAACTCAGGAGCTGCCATTAACAGGTTCCCTTCGGTAAATGCTTTGGTCAAACACATATGTGGGTGTGAAAGAAAGGGCCGGCTTCCTAAGAACCACTCATAACAGGGCACACCCTGGATGTGGTGCTGAATTTCAGGCAGAGACAGGAGGAAACAAGCCAAAAGGGGCCAAGCCTGAACCAGCCCACAGACGGCCCTTCCTGCTTGCGGGGCGGGCAGGCTGCTGGGTCACGTCGCAGGACAACAGGCAGTGATTTCTGCCAAAGCTCAGTGTGTCCCCAGTGAGCACCTGCTGTACTGGGGGATCCCCAGGCACTCAGAGAGCCCTGCATGCCCCCCGTACCCCCATCTGCCTTGCCGCTCATCAGCGTTCCAAATATTTCTTGAGAAAACTGGCGTATTTAAAATGAACTGCGTAGAGTCTACAAGTTGAAGATTATCCCTCTCAATTGGGACCAGGGTCAAATAAAGTCAATAATCTTAATGGAAAGAGGCAGATTGACCATTTCCTGTCCTCAGCTCTTTCTGTCATATTACTGTCACTCACAGTGCAAATACACTCACATTCTAACGTCCATTAGTTCCCATTTCAAAACATTTACACTAAATGCTAAATGTTAAATTCTATGTCTTCCCTAATAACCCTTTTAACTAGACTGGATGTTTAGAACAAGCCTTCCCACTCATTTCTAATTCTCATGACGTTCTTAAAACAAACAGGCTCCTCCAAGTGCAGGGAGAGCCCTGGACTGGAGGCTCCAGCACTAACTGTGCAGTTCCTGCACCAATAATTCGCCTTCTCTGAGCATCAACTGCTTTCAGGTGTAAGGTGGGAAGGGATGGGTTCCTCTAAGATGCTTTCCTTCTATGAAATGCTGTGATTCTAACTACTCAGAAAACTGGGCTCCCTACCCCCAGTCTTTTCTGGAGACAGGAGTCACAACAGAAATGACTGAAGCTACATTGAGCTGATGGCAGGGTGGGAGGTGCTGGGAAAGGGAGCTGACAGGGAGGGGAGGGGCGGGGTGGGTGAGGCAAATGGCATGTCCCATCCCTGAGCATCTGGGCTCACATCAGCAGGGAAGACACCGAGGGCAGGATTTTGACCCCCCTTCCATCCTCACCAGGGACTTTCTCAAACTGACCAAGGTGGCTACCAGAAGCATTTGGCAGAAGACCAAGCCAACCGATGCACAGAGCTTGAGACTGAAATTTGAGGAAAAATAGCAGCAAACAGTCTAGATAAAACCGGATGCTATGCAGGGTGCCCCAGGCATGACAAGTTATATTTCAATACAAACAATGGGAGAAGAGGGACTTAGTAAATCTGAGGAGACAATAGCAGGGGAGAGAATGAGAAATGATGCTATAGCCTAAGACATCACATCCCCTAACAAAAAGTTAAAAGAAAAACTGGGAGGAAGTTAAGCTGTTAAGACAAGCTCTGAGAAGTGCCTTCTCAGTATCACCAACTTGGGGCTAGATGGAACTCATAATTGTCTTACAGAAAAAGAAGGCATTTTCTTATTTAAAAGAAAAAGCCTAACAGAAGAAACAAGAGGCTGTACCATACGTCACACCTAACCTGGCCTCAGCCTTGGCATGTCCCAGACCTCAGTGGTAAAGTCAGCGGAGGGAAGGGAACTAGACACAGACAGACAGGACCAGCATTTGAAAGACAGCTGAGATGTGGTGCTGACCAGGAAAAGTGACCTTAGTTCAAATCACAGCATTGAAGTGGGTGCAGTAAAGTCAAGTTCAGGCTATTCACATCCAGGGGGTCAGAATACAGCAGCTGGGGTGTTACAGAAGGTCCCCAGGCATGGTGATTCCTGCTGTCAGATGGATAATAGTATCCATGGTTCTAAGAACTGCTCCCAGGCATTCATCCATCCATCCCTCCATTTATTCATTCAAAAAATATTTATGGAATGACTGCCCGGGTACTGTGCCAGGTACCGGGGACACTAATGGTGAATACAGAGTTTGCCCGCCCTCACAGAGCTTATAGTTTGGTAGGAGAAACTGACATTAATAACTAGTCACATAACTCTGACAGGTGCTAAAAGGGAGATGGACTTAGCATCGTAAGAATGTACAGTGTGGGACTCTAGCCGTGCCGGGGCCAAGGGAAGGCTTCTGTAATGACATGATGATTAAGCCAAGAACTGAAGGGCAAGTAGAAGTCCAGCAGGTAAGCAGGCGGGTGAAGAAGCTTTGGGCAGAGCGAGAAGCATGTATCAAGCTCCTGGGATGAAAGCAGTATGGTTTTTCTTGAGGATCTGAGACAGTCAGTGTGGTGGGATGACAGGCAAAAGGTTCAAACCAGAGTGAGACGAGACTGGAAAACAGGCAGGGAGGGTGCAGGCCATGCAGAACCTGCTGGGCCACACCGGAGGTGTTGGTCTTTACCCCAGGTGCAGTGGAAGGTCACTGGGGTGTTTTTCAGTACAGGGTGATGCAATCAGAAGTGCTTTTTTTTTTTTTAAATCTCCCACTGACAGCATCATAATAGAAACAGGGCAGAAGTCCAGCTCAGGACTCAGCACACAGAGAAGGGTGTGTAGGGAAAACAGCAGCTGAAATGGACGCACAGGTGGAGTCCAGGAGCTGCACTCAGAACCAGGAAGCAGCCTGAGGCACTCAGCTGCCTTCACACAGCGTCAGACCTGGGGCATGAGGCTCCCGAGATGCCCCAGCTGGATCAGATTGGCTCCGGGCACGCAAGGTGAGCCCGCGGTCAAGGGCCTTGGGCCTGCAGCTGTGATCTGGGCAGGCGCCACCTCATACCCTCTGGTTCAGGGGTAAAAGCCTGGACATCTGCACGTCTAGCGAGCCCCCTCAGTGATGTTGATATACGCCAAAGTTTGAGAACAATGGGTGTAATTTTTACTGATGACAGTTAGAAAGGAAAATTACCCAACACAACTTTGATTTAATCTTCCCTATCAAGAAGAACGATCTTCAAATACGAGCAGAACAAACATGCTTAAGAGGAAATTAAGGCCCAAGAGAGGTAAGGAGATAAGAAAGAGAGACCCACTGCTTTAAATGAACTCAAGTTTCTGCTCCGAGATGA
The DNA here is from genome assembly GCF_009834535.1 of Camelus ferus. NCBI lineage: Eukaryota > Metazoa > Chordata > Mammalia > Artiodactyla > Camelidae > Camelus > Camelus ferus. The sequence continues at coordinate 30,918,962 of NC_045715.1, read as the reverse complement.
ATTATGCCCCACAATACGGCAAGAATGTGTAGAGACTGGAAGACAAAGGGCTTCTATTTGACAGAGCAGGGTCTGCAAGTTCTTCCTTACATTAAGGAAAATTTATCTCCTTGTAACTCCACTCACTCCTAATCTTAGCTTCGCTGCCTGGGATTCTTCTTCCATGTGACAGTTATTAAATTATTTGAGGACAATGCCTTTAAAGTTTGCTACACGGTAGACAGTGCTTTTACATTCTCCTACCCCATTTATCTTATCCAGAGAATGGCATTGCTATTTGTAAAATCTAAACTCCAACTAGTTTTTTGGAGCCATTGCTTGCAGTCCACTAAGAACACGGGGGTCACTTTCAATAGCCTGTGTACAATCGACATTTCACACACTTGATCCCCACAGTGGCTCTCAGAAAGCAGAATGGGTTCACTAAAAACTTGTTTCCTAGGATCGTGAGAGCAAGAGATTAGAAGAAAGTTCCTCTATTGTGTATCTTGACCTCAACAAGATATATGCCTTCCCTCTAATGGGAAGTAAAGATAGTTAAGAGGCCCACCAGAAAGTGGTCGTTGATACAGGTCATGGTTATGTCCAGCATCTTCAGCAGAGTCTTGAAGAATGAGAAGCAACCTTTCTATGCTTCAAGAGGAGACAAAGTTGTGAGGAACAGCCAAAACACTGGATGAAGAACCAGAACTATAAAAGATCCCTACAAGATGGAAAGAGGAGATAAAAGAGACATGATGAAACTGACAAAGGACAAAAGGACAGGGTTGCACTTGGTCAACTCCAAGACAGGACTGGGGGAAGCCTGCCCTAAGAGCAGAATTCTTCGTGGACTGCAAGCCACAGTGTGATGGGATGGCAAAAAGTTAACACAACCTTGGGCTGTATGAACAGAGTACTAGCGGACTCCTACTGCCCTGGTCAGACAGAGGTAGAGGATTGTGTTTTCTCGGGGTGGTGTCATGCTGGAGCACTGGAGAAGACAGGGCCAGGTGTGGGGCCTCCATCTGTCACAAGGGGACTGGTTAAAGAATGGCCAAGAACTCCCATCTACGCTCAACCTTTCCGTAAGACACCTACTTCCCTATTTCCCCAGCTCCTTCATCCTAACCCTTCCATGTGGCTGCTGCTCATTCTCCAAGGTCCCGAGATGAGCCACCTCCTCTTCAGAAGTTCTTCCACCTCTACCCTAAGCTCCAAACCTCCAGAACACTCCCCTACATTGGTAAGCAGCTCAATATCTTCCTTGTTTCCCTGACTTGTACCGAGTCCTACCGAGTCCTGTAGAAGCTGTCTTTCCCACTGACAATCCATCACGCCAGGGCCAGCTCCCATTCACAAACTGCAACCACTGCAGGAGAGAACCATGCACCTGTGCTGACTGGCTCTTCCCAGTATTTCTGTTCTCACCTGAGTCCTCAGTGATGCTCAACCAAAGTTATTTTCCTCTCCCACCACTCACCTTGGTGACTGCCCCAAAGGTGTACTATTCTTCTTAGCCCTTTTCCCTACACCCTTACCCCTCCCCACCCAAAACCACCTTCAGATCTCACCTTCCTGGGCCAATTTCTAATTTCAGTCCTGAGAGTTCTAGAACCTAAGTTTTATTATTAGCTGGATGGAGTTCACAATACTGACTCTTCTGAGGAATCTGTCCTTTAAAGACTGTTCCAACCAATTGGTTTTAAACAGTCAAAAAAGCAAGTCCTTATCAAAATAAACAAAGCCCCAGAAAGAATCTGATGGACTTAACTGGGAATAGTGCCAAACAACTTTATTCCTGGAATACTTCTGCATATATTAAAATGAAAAAAAAAGGAATGAAAATACTTTTTAAACTGATAACATCTGTAATATATTGTTGTTGCTATTAATACCCCATAGTACAATATACACCAACTCTCTGTTTGAAGCCCTGGGTGCCCATCTACAATTAAACATCAAAATACACCACCAGAGCATCCGTTTCATCAAACTGCAGGCCTGACTCGCCCCTCTCCTGGGTTTGCCCCAGAGGTTAAATATTTCATTCAGAGTAGACATTTACTCTGATCCATCTGCTAAGAGTCTGTTACAAAAGGTAAAAAGGGGTGAGAAAGGTTCCCAGGCAACTAGCGAAGGAGGAAGACATGCATACATGTGTGTACACATATATACATATGATATGCATGTATGTAAAGCTCAAACTAAATGTGAAACTAACAAGAGAAAGATGATGCTTTGGAAAAGAATGAGAGAAAGAAACCTGGAAGACTTCCTCTGGGCAGAGTCCTTAAGTCAGGCTAGAAATGGACAGTCTTGGAGAAGGGCGAAGTGAGGCATTATGTAGGAGATGGAGATCTTTATCACAATTAGACATTAACTCTGCGTCTTCTATTCCAGATAGGAGGAAATTACAAAGATGAGATTTAGGAACTCAAGAAATTGATTTTTCTTGGAACATGACCCCTCCTGCATTTCTCTAAAAGCATAATAAAGCCAGAGCATCTTCAGTTAATAAGAGAATTCCAACTGACAGAAGTCCAGTGACCTTGAAGGGGCTCATCCGTGGATGCTGCCAGCAATTGCGGCAACAACATGGCCTGCTGATGGCCAGGCCTTCATGGGGTCGTACTGAGCTTTACCCTTCAAAGCCAGCATGGTCTGGACCCGAACTCTGCTCTTCCTTATAAGGTGGCTGCCAGAGTCAAGGAGATGTGAAATTGTGTTCATACCCAGCACTTGTGCTGTTTCTTTCAGAAGGACTATAACCAGCAACCTCCTCCAAAGAGATTTCCTACTCACAGGTATGCAGGGAGCAGCACATCTTCTTGGCTATCCTCCCCAAAGGATCTCAAGGGAAGAAGACAAGATGTTGCAGTGACTTCAGAAATGAAAACCACCACCAAAGTAGAAGTACTTCCAACCACCTGCCTTTGAGGGTGCCTTTGACTTCAGTTCCTTAGGACATAGGATGCCTATGGGTGCGTAGGACCAAGCAGGAGACCTCGTTTGACTACGCCTCTACCCCTACAATTCTTCACACACTGATGGCCCCCAGTTAGGCTTCCTGCTCAGTGACAGTCATTGTGCCCCTTGTGGGTTCATCCTCTCTCACACTCAAGCCACTTCACTTCCTAACTCTACTCCCACTAAAGAATCGCATGGCCACTCAGTGTTTGAATAGGACAGTCATTTGAGACACCTATCACAGCTGTGCTCCCCTATTTCTGAAAGGCTTTTGCTAGTAAATGTTTCAGGGCAAGCACGGAGGATTGAGGGCTCAGACATCCAAACACAGACACAGCGGAAGCTCAACTGGCCGAGATCCTCCTGATGCTTAAGGGGGCATGTGTGCCTCCGGGACACAGGGTCAGACTGGAGCTGGGCGGGGACGACTTCCCTTCAGTCACGGTGACTGCAGAGAAGCTTGTCCTCGTGCTACATGACGCCTGCCAAGTTGTTTTTCAAGACAGCCCTAGAAAGGTGACCTTGAACAGAGGCTCATAGAACTGTCATGTGTTCATCAAAAACAATTATGTTGCATTTTAAAACATAATTCAAGGGGGAGAGTACAGCTCAGGGGTGGAGCAAGTGCTTAGCATGCACAAGGTCCTGGGTTCGACCCCCAGTACCTCCACTAAAAATTAAGTAAGCAAATAAATAAAATCTCTCCCCCCATAAATAAATTAATTAAAACTGCCACTTTAAAAAATTAAAAATAAATAAATAAACCATAATTCTGATGCTCCTAATGCATCCCTTTGATGAATGTATCATCACTGAGGGTCCTAAATAATATCCAGCGGAGAAAGAAAAAGAAATAGGTCCCCTAGGTCCCTGAGATTGTCAGCAACAGGCCAGACTCAACAGCCACGAGGCTGGCTGCCCGCTAAGGGTCTGGAACTCACAGTCAACTGCACTAGCTCAACAGGACTTCTGCAAGCCATCTCTTGAAGGGTCCACTTCCTCCATCCGTAAAATACGTACTTTTCAGAACTGTTTTAAGGCTTTAATAAGAACTTTATGTAAAACTAGTTTGTAAATGGTGAAGGGCTACACAGATGAAAGTCATTGGGTGCTGACATGGGAGGAAGCTGGGCCAGGTTAGAAGTACACTTCAGCCTCCCAAGGGTGCAGGGTGGTTAGGAGCGTAGGACCCTCCAGCCATGTAGATCTAGCCTTAATTCCTGTATTTATGACTCACTAGTTGTCAGCAGGACCTTGAGCAAGTTATTCAGCCCCTCTGTCCCCTGGTTTTCACAATAATGCCACCCACCTCATAGAGCTGTCGTGGGAAATGCGTACGTCAGCCTCATCAGAACATCACACAGTCAGTAAGTGGCAGCTCACAGTAATCCAGCCAAATAGGTACTGGAAAAATAACAGGGCGAGGATAACACCAGGCCACACTTCCTGAAGAAGCCAACAACCAAATTCCTTCATCACCAAACCAGAAGTCACCAAGCAACAGGCACAGCAGAAGACGCCAAGACCAAAAGAACATGGCCCTAGATTTTGAAAGTTCAAAGTCTGATGGAGAAGACAGAGGTGTACACAAAATAATTGTCACTACGTGCCACGGTGGTGTGGGAGCCTTAGACTCAGCTTGGGTGGGTGGGAAGAGGCCTTACGGAGGTGCCAGCGCTTGATCTGAGTTCTGAAGGAAGAGGAGAAGCGTGACCATCCTGAATTCCCTCCTGGGCGACAGCAGCAGCTTCCTGAATGATAGGCCTGCTCCTGTCACTGCCCCCTTACCATCCACGCTTCCCACAGCAGCCAGAGTGAGTTCTTACGAACATGGAGATTAGAAGGGGCAAGGGCTGGGGAGGGATAAATTAGGAGTTTGGGATTAACAGATATACATTACTACGTACAAGATCAATAAACAAGGACCCACTGTAGAGCACAGGGAACTATATTCAATTTCTTGTAATAATCTATAATGGAAAAGAATCTGAAAAGAATATATGCATATATGTATATGTGTAACTGAATTGCTTTGCTGGACACCTGAAACTAACATGGTAAATTAACTATACCTCAATAAAAAACAAAATTTTAAAAAAACATAAAAATTAGGTGATGTCATTCTCCTGCTTCACATCCTTTGATAGCACCCACTACCACCAGAACAAAACCCCGCTGCTCACCAGGGCCTGGGAGACTCTCTGTAATAGAGCCCCCGCCTGCTCCCCTAGTTCACCCCACTCTCCCCGCCCTGCCCCTGCCATCCCCTGAGCACACCACACTCAATGCTCCCTGACAGCCTTTGCCTGACTTTCCTGCTGTTCCTCACAGGCTCTCAAACCTCTTCAAAGAGCCCTGTCCCAGCTTCCCACAAGATTAGTTTCTTCCCTCCCTGTCCTGCTCTCTCTCTCATTACCCTAATTCATCTTCCCAAAGCTTTTATGATCTGAAATTCTCTTGTGTGTATGTTTACTGACCCAGTCCCCGACTACAGGTCACTAAAAAGTCAGCCTCTTGTGAGCAGAAACTGTAACTATCTGGTTTACTTCCACGAATGCCCGGCAGACAGTAAGCACTTGGTAAATATTTTTTGAGGGAATGAATAACAGAATAGCAGAACGGCCACCCCAAAGGTTAGATGAATTTCCCAATCAATCTACCAAGGGCCTGAGTCAGCTTCTTTTTTTTAGATGCCGCTCACCCATCCACAGAGCATCAGGTTCAAAACAGTGAGTATTGAGAGCGATATCTCCTCCCATAGTATCTCTGCTCCGCTGCTACCTCCACATTCTGAATCAGAAGAAGTGGACATTTGTGACAGACTAGGTGCTTCCCGACGCCCAGAGACAGGCAACAGATGTCTGAAAGACAAAAAGGAGCTACAGGAAGCTGTGGGGAGGTCTTTGGCCCTTGAGGCATAAAGACCATAGGCCATTAAAGACTTGGACGGGGGACACGTCAGAGCAGCACCGCAAAGAAGCCGGCCCCCCGCACGGCCAGGCCCTTCGGCCCTAGGAACTGTGAGAGACACTCATATGAAACACTAAATGCTGATGACTTTCTCAGTTTATGATTCCTAATTTCATCTCGCTCTTCTGGGAGTTTGACTTGCTTTCTGTGCTGGCAAGCGGGCAGACCCAGCAGTGACCGTGTACCTGTGATCATGACCTACAGTTTTGAGGTGAGCACTTGAGATAAGAGAGCCAAGCCAATGAGATGTCACCGGGCCCTTTCTGTTACAAATACTTTTATCCAAAGGATTACGTGAACTAAAATGCAGGTGTGGCATATTGCAAAGAAGTTGCAAAACCTGTGATAGGCAAGGCTCACAAGGAGAATTTAAATGTCATCATGCGAAAATGTTAGCTCCTAAACTGAAATGGAACCAAAAGGTTTAGCCGTGTCAGTGTAATACTGAAGTGTGATTTCCGCTGTTACCGCTCACCGCAAGGGAGCAACGTCTCCCTGGGAGAGGAAATCTGAAAGAACGGTTAACACTAACATGGTATGAAGATCTAGCCCTGCCTGCAACAACCTCTTCTCATCTAAACTCTCATTCATTCAACATCTTTTACTTTTCTTTTTTTTTTAATTGAAGTCTAGTTGATTCACAATGTTGTGTCAGTTTCAGGTATACAGCAAAGTGATTCAGGTATTCATATACATGTATATGTATTCTTTTTCAGATTCTTTTCCATGATAGGTTATTACAAGATATTGAATATAGTTCCCTGTGCTAGACAGTAGGTCCTTCATTGTTTACTTATTTTATATGTAGTAGTGTGTATATGTTAATCCCAAACTCCTAATTTATCCCTCCCCTCCCTGCCTCAACCCCTTACCCCTTTGGTAACCATAGTTTGTGTTCTATGTCTGTGAGTCTATATATTGAGAATTTAATGAGATGCTAGCTACCACTGTGCTAGGCACAAAAGAAAATAAATCCCCTGAATAACTCTGTCAAAGAATTTATAATCTAGCAGTGTGGGGTGGGGACAAAAGCAGATACACAGAAGGTATTAAATAAGGCAATCTCTACTAAAGCTTAGAGGATGGAGAGGCAGTTCCAAGGTTCCAAGACTCTTTCCTGAGGAAGATAACAATGACCTTGAAGGATGGAAGGATGGGTGGGTCTTATTGACAGAAAGAGGCCAGAGTAGATAGACCAGCCTAAGTGACAGGGAACAGAGAGAAGACGTATGCATTATGGTCTGGGGCACAGGCTGCGGTCATGCAAGGGCTGGGGAACATAACTCTCTTCAGTTAGACTCTAACTCAAGGACAGAGCTTTTCTGCTCTCCCCTGCTTTCCCTCAGACCCAGTTCTCTACGTGGGGTCCACTCTAAATCATATGTATTAAATAAAGAAGAAAGTAAATCCAGGGAGAAAAAAAAAGAAATCCATCCAATTCGCTTTGAAGTTGCTGCTACTCTGGGTGTTCTTGGGTTCTCAGGTGCAGAACTCTGCACATCCTTGGTTCTGGGTAGACACTTGTGTTATCTCACTGACAACATAGGGGCATTTAAAGAAAGTGCACGTGGCCAAGAGTGGGGAGGCGCAGGACTAATGTGTGTGCGAATCTGCAAAGTTGGAAAAAGCTGTTGGGCCCAATACCTTGCGGATGTTGGAGGGGAAAAGAAAAGAGAGAGAGAGAGAAGACTGATCTATAAATCAATTCTACTGCTGTCATAATGGCTAAATGGAGAGCTAATATTCTTGTTACATAATTCCAGAAAGTTATCAGAATCCAGAAATAAACTCATTTTATATTTTCTCTTTTAGGAGTATATCCAGTAAATATTTAAATATTGTTTTTAAACGATCGTGATGGAACTGCAGCATGGGACTGTGTAAGGCAAACCACACTGCACAAGGAATCCAGAGACCGCGTTCTGCTCTGTCACTCACTTGCTGCGGAACCGCAGGCAGGGAGCCTGACCTTCCGAGCCTCCGGTGGGAGCAGATCTTGGGGCGGGGCTGCTGCTCAAATGTGGGTCCTCCTCACAACTTTCACCAGCCTTTCGGGTAATGACACCTATGGGCCCTTCAGATGCTAAAGTGCCCTCTGGCTCTATTTTACAATGTCATCTTTAGGTCTGAGGACAAAGCCTTGAGAAAAGCATCTTCTTACGTGAATCTAGGAACACACAGGTTCCGAAGGCCATTTTAAAGGTTTTAGTCATTGGCAAAAAATAATTCATGCCTAAGGATTCAACTATAGAAATCAAACATTTGAAGAACCCAGGGGCTGCCAAAACATAGAACATATATTTCTCTTGTATTTATCTTACTAGTTACCATAAGACCCTTACAAATCTTATATTCACACACACACACACACACATATAAATATATACACAAATGCTTCTATACACACAGAGTCTAAAGATTACTACGAAGACAAAAGCACAGCTATTATGAGCCTTGATCAATGATCTAAAGCCCACACTTAGACTACTATGTATAAAATATATAAGCTACAGGATATATTGCATAGCACAGGGAACACAACAAATACTTTATGATAACTATAAATGGAGTATAATCTATAAAAATTTTTGAATCACTGTGTTGTATACCTGAAACTAATATGACACTGTCAATCAACTGTATCTCAATTAAAAAAAAAAATAAAGTCCACTACTTTAAATGCCATTGAACCTACAGCTACAAGCTTCAAATTCACAAGTTAGTGTGACTTTCACCCTTGCGTTTTTAGGAAGGACACATGTCTAGTGAGCACATTAACCTGATTCCTACATTTCAACATTTGGAGGTTTATTTAAATCTAACATATGGCTGTTCTTCACAGAGTTCCAAGGTTTTCCCCTTATGCACATATCTGGTTCTCTTCAGTGTTTAGATGTTTAATTTTTATAATTCTATATTATTTAAAAAAATATATACTCAGGCATACCCATATATTCAGACTAATACACATGTACCCACAGAAACCTAAGTTAATATCCAAGAAGACATACACCTGAGTGGGCAGGAGAGAAGAAAAGGTAGGTCATTTCATTTATAGACAGTTATGTTTATAAACCATTAAGGACACTCAAAACCTAACCACCATAGGAAAAAAAAAAACCCAACCTTGAGAAAAGGTCCACGTTGAGAGTTTACTGTACATTTTGTTTTGAGTTATTTTCCCTCTGGTCTAGCCCCTCTGCCAACAATAGCAACTGGATGACATGTGAGTTCCTTTCGGCTCTCAATACTTGCGATCTGCAAATTGAAGAGCTATGATGATTAGCACACTCTCTTGTCACCATGACATAAAAGCAATCAGACTAGTCCTATAGTAAGATCTATTTATGCCCAAGTGGGGCAGAGGAAAAAAAAAAAAGAGTTGGGAGTCTTAACGCACCAAATGTGAATGATTAGTCTGTAATGCAAGGCTGATATTCTTTTTTAAGAAGAAGGGTGAAGCCAGCAGCACGCTAGAATGCAAAAAGAGAAATGTCGCGGGAGGAACAGGAGCTAAATGTGAATCAGAAGGGAATTCTGTCTGCCCGATGAGCCACTCGCTGGCCCGGCCTTATAACCACCAATCAAGGTTTCCTGTTAGCCCTGGGCAATTTTTAAACAAACTTAATGAAATAGTTATACATGTAATAAATTTAAGCCCAAATCTGAGACGGTAACACTAATTTTTTTAATAGTGAGGGTGTGATGTTATCCCCTGCACCACCTGGACACGATATAGAAACTTACAACAAACATTCTCCCAGAGAGCGTGGTATTACCATTTCACCAGTGTGCGGACCGCCATCGCTACAGAGGACAGCATCAGCAGAAACTTCCCCCAAATTTTATCCCCAAATTATTGAATATTGGAATTTGTTGTTCATTTAAAAAAAAAAAAAAGAAGAAGGTCAACATCTTCAAGTGTCGATTCTTTCATCATAAGCCATTTCCCAGCTCCAGGAGTTTTGCAGTGAACACATCTCATCTCTTAGCCCCTCACCCCCAGGCTGCCAGAGTCTGTGCAAGTGAAACCTATGAGTCTGTCTTACCTGTAATCTGACTCTGTCCTTGTGGATTAAAAGGACTTGGTGCAGAGTTCAGGGAGGGCCGTGGGTTCTGAGGCGGGACACCTACTCTCATACTGGGATGAGGAATGCGCCCTAAATCACTGAGGCGGTCAGAGAACAAACTAGGTTTAGAGTCATCAAGCTTCTGTCTGTGCCCTGGAAACAGCAAATCATAAAATAAAAGCATATTAATTAGCTGAACAATTGACCATGCTAAATAGATACGTGAACATACATACGGGGGGTGGGGTAGTTAAGCCAAGGAATTTTCAATATTGATATTTACAGTGAAGTGTCTGTATAATGCCTTCCCTTTCAAATGGGTTTATAAGTATCACCTGGTGATAAGCATCCCTGGTTCTGTTCTATGAATGGAGAGCTGAGGGGCCCAGTGGGTGACTCAGAGCCAAGCATCATTGGTGGGGCCAGGACGCTGGAGCCCACAGGGACACTCTGGACACCCCCTCTGGCCTCTCAGTGAGGATGGAAAGGGTGAAGGAACATGTCCCAGGGTGTGTTTGCTCATTTCATGGAGGAGGAAGCCTCCACTGGACGTTCAGAGTCCGTTCATGGGACACACATGGCGCCAGACTTGGGGCAGAAACAAACACATTTGTCAAAGGGGCATTTCACGATGACCACATGTGACTGTTTCTTTCTTATGTTACAACGGTACCTTACTGAGACTCTTTTCAAAAAAATTAAAACTCAAATTGAGAACTCCTTTAAGAGGAAAACAACAGAAATACAGGCAAGGAAATTCAAATCCTCAAGAGGAACATGGTTATTTTGTGATACCCTAAAGCCTGAAAGCACCTAATAGACTATGTTAAATCAGAGAGGATGCTTTTTTATTTTAAATATAGTACTGGGATTCTGTCAGAGAAACTGAAAAATACCCTTTGGGTTACCATGTGAATGTAAGAACCTATTATCCAAACAAAACAAAACAGAAAGAAACCACTCGGTCTCTCTTCTAGTTTCTTCAAGTGTAAAATCCAAGGAGATTCTAGATATTGAAAAAATATGCAAATTGAAATATAACTGAGGGACTAAAACTTTTAAAATATCCTCAAATCACTCTTAGCAAAGGGTCTGGTGGTATTGCCTTGGTGCTGGGGTAACAGAAAGACACCTGAATCTTGGTGTGACATGAGATGGGTGTATTCCAGCAGAGTGGTGCTGTGGGGGACAGGCAGTGACGCCTGCCTACTGCCCAGTCAGAAATGTACTGCAGATTCCTCATTCCGTGGTCTGTACTGGTGAAGCCTTAGTATGTTGCCCCAACATTTTAGTAAAATGTTAAGCAACTGAAGCTGATTCAAAGAAGAGCCATTTAAGATGATGGCAGAATAGGAATCTGCCCTCTGAAGAAAAATTAAGGGCATCCACAGTATTATCCGTAACAGGAGAAAATCCTGCAGGAGGATTACTAAGAGCCTTCTAGAATGGACATGTATGTCCTACAAGCGACAAGAACACCTCATCTCCCACTTAGGTACGCGACAGGAGGAATGTATCAGGACAGGGTTAAGCTGAACATTAGAATTTCCCAACTATAAGCTGTCTTCCTAAGACAAATTCCTTATTTTATTTGCCCCTAAATGTATTTTCCTGTCTCCTTTTTCATTGCCTACCCAGCCCAAAGAAAACAGACAGGAAGCCAAGGCTTGGTAACATGAGTGTAGCTGTCTCCACAGCCAAACAAGTTCCAACTGGGCCCACTAACTCAAATGCACCCACCACCTTATTTCCTGCCAGTGTCATTGCGGGGCATGTGCTGTAACGGGGGTCTAAGACGTGGAGAAAAATGATCAGAGGAAAACTGCGGAAACTTCCTGTTTGTTCATGGTTGTTTTCCACACCATTTACGACTTTTTATTGAGATTCCAAATAGATTTGAGAAATCTAAAGAACCTGTAGAGATGACCCAAAACAGCTCCTAGGCCCCAGCAAGTCAGGTGCTCATAGATGAACTGACCAAGGCCTGCAGAGATAAAACAACTAGCTCGTGGGCTCAGCTCTTGACTAGCCAGGCCTGGACCAGGATGCTGCTGGACCAGGATGCTGTCCGAGTCTTCCTGGACTGGGCTTTCCACTCATCCTGTGGCACAGATGCTGGCATGCCCGCTTCTCTCCTCTTCCTCACCCAGCTACTGTGGGGGACTCGCCTGAGTGAGGCCCCTGAGGACCAAGCCCTGGGAGGTGTCAGGCTGGTTTTCAAGGCAGAAAGAAGCAGCAGCAAGGATTCAATTGCCAAGTTAACAGCTCATCCCAGTACCCTGAACAAACTTCCATCAATCCATCTTGCTGTGTCTTACGAGTTTCATGAGTACTTGACACAGTACTTGTCACACTGAGATCTACCAATTCTGTTCCTACACATACCGAAAAAAAAAAAAAAAGCACTGGTGTGGTGTTGATACAGCTGTAAATATTAACAAGAAAGCTTATGGAATGGTCCCTGGAAATTATTTTTTAATAGGCCATATTTTTGGAATGGCAGACTCCCTGAGGGCTGAGGGGAGAGCTGCATGATTTTGCGTGGTTCCTTTATATCCTGGGACTTCCTGTGGGCCATGGGTCATGAGAAAACTTAATAAGCCTAGCCTCTGCTTTCTACAGCCCTTTCATTAGGTTTTCATGGAGATCGTCTAAGATGTGAACTCAGAATATGGATGTGTGTCTTCTCTAAGTCCGGTGCCACAGGGCAGTAATCGGAGGTCATAGGCAAGAATAAAGGCCTTGGAGGAGCACTGATGTGGGTGAGAAATTTAACAGCAGGTGAAATTCTAAAAGCCTCAATGACCTTTTGGAAATGATCTTCAAAGACTGGCTACCAAGCATCTACAGACATCCTCCAGTAACTCAGGGAACATCTCTCTGCAGCTGCATACACACAAAAAACATACGTGTTTTCCCTTGTAGAACGGCTGCTCCTTCACCACCACCACTGCAACCACAACAAAATCCTTAAGGCAGAATGAAGAGCAAAAGCCCAACGGGGTCTTCATCTTTCAACCGTGACGAATACCTGCCACCACTAAACCACATCAGAGTAACACGCGGATGATGGGCTGAAAGAAGATGTACTTCAATCCTCAGCACCCGAGCGCTCCCTTCAGAAACGGAGAACTCAGAAGACAAAGGGCACGCTGACTTAAATCAAGGACATGGGGCTCTGCCCTGGGACAGGGAGAAGGAGATCTCATCTAAAGGGCCAAAGAGCAGATCTTCCAAGCAGGAGAAAGCAATAAAGAATGGAGAATTGCTGTGTGTTACCTAAGACTAGTAAATGCTCGGTGCTGGGTCTTCCTTTCCAGCTGCACTGCCTGCCTTGAGCTATGGCTCTTCCACCATCACAGGATAAAAATATTCTCTAGGGAGAAATGCAAATCAAAACTACAATGAAGTATCACCTCACACTGGTCAGAACGGCCATCACTTAAAAAGTCCACAAATGATAAATGCTGGAGAGGGTGTGGAGAAAAGGGAACCCTCCAACACTGTTGGTGGGAATGCAAATTGGTGTAGCCGTTATGGAGAACAGTATGGAGATTCCTTAGAAAGCTAAAAATAGACTTACCCTATGATCCAGCAATCCCACTCCCAGGCATATATCCGGAGGGAACTCTAACTCGCAAAGACACACGCACCCCAATGTTCACAGGAGCACTATCAACAACAGCCAAGACATAGAAACAACCTAAAAATCCATCGACAGATGACTGGATAAAGAAGATGTGGTATATATATACAATGGAACACTACTCGGCCATAAAAAAGAATGAAATAGTGCCATTTGCAGCAACATGAATGGACCTAGAGATTATCATACTAAGTGAAGTAAGTCAGACAGAGAAAGGCAAATATCATATTTAACATATGTGGAATCTAAAAGAATGATACAAATGAACTTATTTACAAAACAGAAAGAGACTCAGACACAGAAAACAAATTTATGTTTACCAAAGGAGATAGGGGGTAGGAGAGGGATAAATTAGGAGTTTGGGATTTACAGATACAAACTACTATATATAAAATAGATAAACAATAAGGTCCTACTATATAACACAAAGGAACTATAGCTAATATTTTTGTAATAACCTATAATGAAAAAGAATATATATGTATATAACTGAATCACTATGCTGTACACCTGAAATTAACACAACATTGTAAATCAACTCTACTTCAATTAAAAAAAAAATTCTCTAGGGAGCTTTGAAAAACATGGATGTCCATCAGCTCAATTAAATCAGAATCTCTGGAAGAAGTTCCTGGGGAAAGTCATTTTTAAAAGCTCACCACGTAACCCAATGTGCAGCTGAGGTAGAGAAACACAGCCCAAGCTGAGCTCCCAGCCCCACACACTGGATGCCACCTACTGACACCAATTTGTCCCCACTGCTAGGGTGAGCCTTGACCTCTGTCTTGAGTGTCAGGTTCTGTGTCCCACTGCCTACCTGACTCTCCCTTGGGATGACACAAAGGTATCTTAAATGCAGCAATATTTAAGACAAGAGTTCTTGATTCATCTCTCCAAAAAACCCTGTTCCTCCTTAAGAGTCCCCCATCTCAGTAAGTGGCAGCAGCCAATCAGTCCCTTCAGCCCCAAACCTTGACACTTTCCTTGATTTCCCCTCATCACTCACTCCCCACCGTTAATCCATTACCAAATCTTGTCATTTCCATCTTGAAAGTCTATCTCAAATCTTTTCAGTCCTTTCATTTCCACCAACAAAACCCGAGTCCAGGGCCCCATCGTCCCTCTCTGGGCATCTGCCACTGTATCCTTTTCGTGTCCCACACCAGGACCTTTCCAAACTCCAGAAATGCTTTCCCCCAATTCTCTGTATAGCCCACTCTTTCTCATCCCTTAGGTCTCGGAGTGAACACCCCCTCCCACAAGAGGTGCCTGCCTACTGCACCCAGAGTAGGGTGCCTCCCTACAAGCACATCCTGTTTATTTCCCCAAGGGCCATTACCACCATGCGTCATTCTCTAACGCATCCCGGTGTCTCCCCTGCAAGACTGTGTGTCCCATGAAAATGAGTGCTTTGGCTTGTTGACGGCTGGATCCTCACAACCTAGTTCAGTGCCTGCCATACAGTAGGTGCTCAATAAATAAATAATGAATGAATGAATGGTCTCCTCTTTCAGACAGATGTCTTGCTTGAGAGAAAATATCCTCGCCAAGGTTCTCCTCTTACAACACTGCCTTTCCCCAAAAAACTCTTCCCTTCTTATTTGGCAGTCTCTTGAATCCAGTGGGCAAAGCCCTTTTTTAGAGACCAGCCTTCATTGGTGCTTCCTAAGAAATTTCTCTGAAACACATTCATTTAAGTGAAAGTTTGCTTGCCTGCCTTCTGAAAAAGCCCCATTTGCTCTCACCATAAATCTTAAGCACAGCTGTAAGTCATCCAGAATCACAGAGCTGAAAAGGACAACAAAAATCATTTCAACTCTGAATTTTTGAGCAGTATACTCTTTAGTGGATGAGGACGGCGAGAGGGGAAGTGGTTTGCCAAAGTCACAGGTTAGTTAGTGGCAAGATGAGAACCCAGGTCTTCTTTTTTTTGTCTCTCTCTTATTTAAATAACAATTTGAACTTTATTCATGGGAATTTTAGACAATTTAGAAAATAAAAGCAATTATAAAGAAGAAAATAAGAACTACTTTTAAGCCCAATTATCCAGAGGTAAGCATTATTAATATTATGCATTAATAATATCAATGTAATTTTAACCATAGTAAGTACTTACTCTGTACCAATCTCTGTTCTCTATTACATTTCTATAATTTAGAACAGATAATATATATAATCATTTTTATTCCAGTTTTATTGAGATATAATTGATAGACAGCCCTGTATAAGTTTAAAGTGAATGGCATAATGATTTGATTTACATACATCATGAAGTGATTATCACAGTAAGTTTAATAAACTGATTGGCTTATAGAACCCAGGTCTTCTGACTGCTGGTCCAGGGCACTTTACCATCCCATGGCCAAACAGCTTATTTTATTTTATTTTTTACATTTTTTTATTGAGTTATAGTCATTTTACAATGTTGTGTCAATTTCCAGTGTAGAGCACAATTTTTCAGTTATACGTGAACATACATATATTCATTGCTGCATTCTTTTTCACCATGAGCTACCATAAGATCCTGTATATATTTCCCTGTGCTATATAGTATAATCCTGTTCATCTATTCTACATATGCCTGTCAGTATCTACAGATTTCAAACTCCCAGTTTGTCCCTTCCACCCCTCTCCCCCTTGGCAACCACAAGTTTGTATTCTATGTCTGTGAGTCTGTTTCTCAAACAGCTTATTTTAGATTAAAACAGCAGATCATCAGTCATTCAGGAGAAATCACGGTCAAAAATGAATTTAAAACGGAAAAAAAAAGTAGTTTTCAGAACAAATTTCTTTCAAAAAGTTTAGTGTGTTTGGCTGAATATGACTTTTGTTGCAACAAACTCAAGGCCACAAGAAGAAAGCATGATGGAAAGGTCACAGCATTCACACATCCTTAAAGCAAAGACGCATGAAGAACTGTTAAGTCACCAACCAAATGGTCCAGCTAATGGTCCCATTCTTCCCTACCCAGCTCTTTCAGTGCAAGGGCAACTCACCCACAGTTGGTGATGTTGCCATTAGGACTTCTGCTTAAAAAAAAAAAATCACGCTTCTGAAACTGGTATATGAGGACTCTGAAACTGGTATGTGAACAACAAAAATAAACCTGTCTGTCTGATGTGACCCATTCTGCCCGTTTTTATAAGCCGATCGATCAAGCACTACTAAACAACTCTGGGGAGGCAGGCGGGCGCCCAGCCAGAACCCTGCGCTCTGTGCAATGTATTCCCAGTGTGGTGCACTGCCCCAGTTACAGCGCCCTCTTGAAGGTGTCCAAGAGCACTTATAAAAGAGCAGGCCTTTCACAACAGGTGCCCTGTGTCACGGCCCGTCCACCCTCACATGGCACAGTGGGGTCATTTTGCTGGTTACTAGAGCATGATGTCTGACAGCTCCTCTTTTTACAGCAGGATTTTAAATCGGTTTTAAACACTCACTTCTTTTATTAAGTATCTATCTAATTGCATCCTCGGGATCAAAAAGATACCGTTTTTAAATAGAATAAAGTTAAAAGACAGATCTGCTGTGGAGCACCGATCAGGAATCAGTACCATGGCCACATTCAGGTCACTCAGTCCAGCTAGCGAGTACCAAGCACCTGCCACGCAAGTGTCACTAGGCATTGAAAGGAGGAGGGGAAAGTATATAAGATAACGTCCTGGCCCCCAAGCAGCACACCGTCTGGTCGGGAAGGCAGTGTGAGGGCAGTCACTGAAATGCTACAGTTTGGGGATCAACTGAACAAATATAAATATGGACTGTTTCAAAATACCAAGGAAGAAGTGTTTTTGTGCTTCTGTAAGGACCCGTCCTTACTTCTTAGAAAGGATAACGAGGGGTTAAATGTCATGATGTCCGTTGTTTGCTCTAAAATATTTAGGCAAAATAACAGATGAAATAAATACAGCAAAATGTTATTAATTATAAAATAAGGATGATGGGTATATGGGGATCTTATGAATATATATATATATCTTTTAATCTCTTTTAATGGATGTTTGAAATTTTTCACAATAAAAAACAATTTTTAAAGATAATAAAATGCCATTGGAAGAACAGGGGAGCGAGTGGTGAGAGAAAAGAGGAAACTCACCGATGAGATCACTATGTCCTTGACGGCTGAGGAGGATTCTGATGAGCAGAGAAGGAAGGAGAAAAGCTCATTGGAGGACAGATGACAGAAATATGATCATGAATGTCCTATGAGACAAGATGGTGCTGAGCATGGATGTGGTGATGCAAACGGAGGACACCATTCTTCAAATCACTTGATGCCTCTCATTTTACCACGACTCGTTAATTCTTTCAAACGACGCAACATATATGGAAAGCTGTCCTTTTAAAAGATAGATTCTTTTTACCCCTTAACCAATAAAACAATACGTTGGCAGCCCATGAGCCTCCTGGGTTCAGGCTTCCCTGGAGGAGGAGGGGTCTGGGGAGACATGAGCTAATTCTGCTGTCGGCAAGTAAGCAACAGAATGAGATCCGGTCCAGTACTCCAAGCCACAGGATATAACCATTTAAGAATGTTGTGACAATGACTTGGAGTAAAAAGGAAGAGGAGAGAGGACTTGCACCAGAATTAATTACCATTTTTCAAAGCGAACTGGTTATACAGCAAAAGAGATACAACTCCACGGCAGTGCTGGGAGGGAAAAAATGATTCCCTCAATTCTAATCTTTCTACCCTGAAAGTGGTACATGAAGGAGTGTTTGGAGGGAAGGCGTGGGGGACAGGATGACTAATTTTAAAGTCATCATTCAATTCCAAAGGAAATTACTTGGAATTTTACTGTTAAGGATGAGCCTTACTATATCAGAGAGAGTTCAGTTTAGACAGTTTCCAGCAAAAGCAAGATAACAGGAGGATGACACGGACTCCAGTGAGTTCTCAGGGAAGCCAAGCAAACTTTGGATCCAAATACCTTATAATTATTGAGGCTCCAGATTAAAAAACTTTGATTTTCTGCATTCCTACATACGTGAGAAAGTGAAAATACTACTGAGAAAAATGAAATTCTTCTGTTTACATTCAGATGACATTTCACTGGTAGTTTGTAAAAGTCTAAAAATCAACGGCCTGTACTCTCGTAATGCTTGTAATGTTTAGATAAGCTCTTTGCTTCTCCCTGACACAGCTCCCCACCTTCACCCTCCACGCCACTACAAAGAGTCCCAATCAGCCTCCCCTAATTTCTGTATTTCCATTCATATCACCATTTTCCAGTCTCCCTGGCTCAAAATCCAGCTTAGGTATGTCTTTGCCACCTCCCTCTCCTAGACCCCATCATCCAGTCAAGCCCAGCCCTGGGACGGGCCCCTGGCTCCCATTCCCACTAGGACCACTGCCGACCTCTCACTTGTGGCCAAGACAGCAGAGCAGCGGGCTAGCATATATGCAAGGGCACCAACCAGTGCTACAACCACAGGAAGGGTTTAACGGAACTCTCTGGGCCTGCCAAAAACGAAAAGATCGTTTCCATAATTTCTAAAGTCCTTGCAGTCCCTAAATTCTAACATAAATGTTACTTACCTGCTCAAACCCTTTCGGTTGCCTTTCACTGTCTATCAAACTAAGCATAGCTCCCCCGAGGCCAGCAAACAAGGACCTGGAAAAGATGGTCGCAACGTACCTTATCATGCTCACTCCAATGGCTCCTACTAAACTGCTCCCAGGCTTTGCTCCACGCACACTGGACTCCCCACTGTCCCTCAGAGAGTCCCTGTGCCTTCGCCCAAGCTGCCTCCCCCACTCAGAACTGCCTCTCCCCAGCATCTCCAACACGCCAAATCCCTTCCCAGTCTCAACTTGGTCATCACATTGTTCTGGTTGTTTCTGTCTCTAGTGAACCCTCAGGTTCTATCTGGTTTCTCAGCAAGTGGAGAGCAGCTACAACTTTTTTTTTTTTTTTTTTTTTTGGTCTACTACTGTGTTGTACTTAAGTATAGAGGGGATTCAGTAAGCATTAATTTACTATGAATTGATATAAAATATTTATGTAAAATTATCCTAGATTCTCCTGGACTGGATTCTGAACCCCGAGGACAGGTGTCACGTCTCAAATCTAGCACGTAACCTAGATTAGAGCCTAGATACAGAGAAGGCACACAACAAATGTGTGTTGAATTAATAAATGAGAACACCGATACATTTAGAATCCTCTCTGCTTCTGTCCAGTAAAAGTCAGAGAGGAGGAGAAAAAAAGAAAAACGCCTGGTTATTGGGAAACATTTCCCACAGTTAAATTGATGAGTCTGTAATCTTTGCTGGGAAAGGCTGCTGAATCATCTTTTTTCCTAAGAGTGTGCTGTCTGGTTCAGGTCAAAAACTATTTCGGGACCAGAATAATGAAATGGACTATGAAACTGTCTTCATGATTAAGGCCTCTAGCCCCTCTGAGCCACTGGAAATTAGCAGCCACACAATATGCTGTGTGCCCAGGGCCCCAGCGCTCACACAGGACGGCCCTAGCCTGCTGTTAGTGTGTGACTTCAGACAGAGGACCACAGATCATAAACAAATCTCCTTCCAGGAGATTCTTCTCTGATGGCATCTCAAAAATGAACTAACAGAGCTTCCCTCTAAGGGCCCTTCTTCACTTATAAACCAATTTCTAAAGAAAAAAAAAATCATCATCACTACCACATATCTTCAAGCCCCTTTCAGCCCTGGAACAGAGTCAGGCCTGCAGAATTCAGTTTATCGGGGAAGAAGAGAGGAAACACAATTTCACCCCAGAGAGGTCTGAAGCCTTCCAGTCTCTTGGGTAAAAACATAATTATGGGAAGAAAAACATAATCTACTCAAGAGACATAATTACATAGTTCAGCCATAGACTCCGTAGAAATATTCTAGGAACTCCAGCTCATAGAAAAAAATGTTAAAAGCTGAATTTGCTTTCTTTTAATAATAAGAGGCGCCAGTTTAGATCAGTGAGTAAAAAGTTCACTCTCTCAAAGTCATACAGAGTCATTTTTAAAATAGAATTAGATGCCTGAGAGAGATCATTGAAGGACAGCCTCTTTGAAAATGTAGGCTTCTAAAGGTTAAAGAATTCAAGCCCTTTCGATAAATACGCAAACAAAAGAATTGTGAGATACTAGTTTGCGTGCATATAAACACAAGTTCCTTTATAAATTTTAGATTTTAGGCTGTGGCAACTCGCGGTGATCAAAGAATAAAGCACGTGGAAGAAGGGACGGGGCTATTGGGCTATTGGGCTCTGCCAGCAGCCGTCATGCATCGGGGAATAAATAACCTCTCATAAGCATGTGCTCAGGGTACCATACTTTTTCTTGAATTAATGAAGTCAAGAAAAGTGAACTATCTAAAGGAAAAGAAATTCAAGGGAGGTAAGAAGAAAAAAGGATTAAAAAATGTAAAGACAGATCAGATGAAAGCATGCTGGAAATAAACAAGAGATGCACCACTTTTCGCAGGCAGTGGGGAAAGAACCAACAGAGAACCACAGGGCTGACTTCCGCATGGCCCCTCTCCTTTGTCCTAACACACCTCTCCTCTACTCTGCCTCTTTACCTCCAAATTCTCCGGCACTTTCTTCCTAGCTCCAATCCTGCTATCCTTGACTCTGTCTGCCTGTTGTTTCTGAAGGATGCTTTTTCCTGTCTTTTTCATATACCAGGCTACCATATGAGTAAAGGAGGAGGGTGGGGGAAGTTGAGGAAAAGACATCTAGAAAGAACAAAATAAGAAAAAGCAGAGAAGCTTAACTAAGAAATTTTATTACATGATACCCGGTCTTCCTGACTCCATATTATCACAACACATCTCGTTCTACTAATTACAACCTAACATCCACAACAACCCTGGGCCGTCTGAATCTGCATCTCTCCCTTCAGTTTCTGGGAAATGAACAAAAGATCTCTTTCTCTCTGTCTACACTTTCCTCCCAAAACTTAGTAACACTTGAGTGCGTTAGTTCTGAAAACATTTCCTTTGCCTTCTTTGACTATGATACATTCACACACACCACAGTTCTGTGCGACTAGCTTTTATAGAGACCCCACTGAGAGATGTAAAGATTTTTTTAACGGTAACGTTTTAAGCAATGGAAATGGTAGTTTCCATAGCTGAACAAAAAGCATCACTGTTTATTTGCCAATAATCCAGCTAAACATGGATGGCATTATTCTTCAAAGAGTCTAGTGACAACCAGCCTAGAGACTGTCACGCAATTCGTGGATCCTGGCTGAGTTTCCTTAGCATGCGATCTTCTCTTTCTCTTTCGTTATTAGGGTTTTGTGCATGTGCTGTGTGTGTGACTGTGTGTTTTAAGCAAAGAAAAAAGCACGATGTTGAAGCAATTAAAAACTGCAAAGGGCTCCTCTCTTGACATTTGTTGCTCCAGCCACAGAACATCGTTTTCAATTTTCCCAAAATGTTAAAAAGTAATAACCAAAGAAAAAGTCAGCCAGCTCCCGCAGCCTGGTCTTGCTGTGTTGAATGGCAGTGAAGATCACAGAGGAAGAAAAAAGAAAAAGACAGAAAAAATAAGGGGGGGGGGGCAGAATTTCTTGGTGAAACTGGACCTCGTCCAGCTGGCAAGAAGAGGTGGTTTTCTTAACGCTTGCGAAACTTGATTACTTTTTTTAAAGGAATGAAGAAGAAGGAGATATAAACACAGCCATTAAAACAGATTTAAGGTACTTAGTTTTAATCTGGGCGAAGGCCTCTCCAATTGTCTGCCGCTCTGCAATTCTCTGCTCACGAGACATTAATTCGGGGTATGTCAATGTCTTCCAAGCAGCGAATGCGGTCAGCTGAGCTCTGTGGTTAGCCTCTCAGGTCAGGCATGGAAGGAACAGCAGCTTAAGCAATAATGGATGGATGTCTGTTACGGGCCATGTCTGTCAGACGTCTGTGTTACTACATTAAAGGACTATTGTGTTTATATCTACACAACAGGTCTTACACAGATTGTTTAAACATGATTAAACAGGAGATGTCTTTGAAATTACCCCCCTAATAAAATTCAGATGGGTGAAGGAATTAAAAAATGCCATCAACAACATTTAAAAAAAAAAAAAACCCAAAACCCTCATTTCTCTCTAAACTGCAAGGGTAATATGATATAAATTCCAAAATAAAACAGTTTACAAGTTAAACTCAGAAAAAGTTCCTCATGTATCAGCAGCCTTTTCCGATGGGCTAGCGTTTATGCCCCGAGCCACCCACCCTTCCTGAATGCTGCTTCACAACTGACTGTAGTCTTGACAGATCACGGCCTTGTTCAGCCAAGTGTAATGAAGGAAGTCTATTGTGTTAATCCTTGTCTTCTTATCTTCTGCGGACTCGGAATAAAGAACTGAAAACTCTATGTCTTCATTCCAAAACGACAGTGTACTCACTTTCAGATCTGCTAAAGTGTTCTTGCATTCCACTCTGTCACTAAAGGTGCCAAGTAGTTTGAGTAGGATCAGGTTATTGTTATATAAAAGGGAATCTAAAGTAGTGTTAAATGGAGTTAGAAGATAGCAGATTTTACCTTTTTTTTTTCAAGGAACAGCAGACTAGAAAAGTGCATTCTCTTCAAACCCAAGGAAGTGGGTTGGTGCCCAGTTTTCAGACTTCATCATCAGCCCCACCTCAGTTAAAGAACACGATTGAGACACCAGCTCAATACCTTTTTCAAAAAATGTTTTTAGAAAACCTTCAGGTGATTAAAATGGAAACTTTTTTTTTTTCAAAAGCAAATGTAAAGTTTTAAGAACTTTTGTCTGCTAGCTTCACAGTGATTTATTTAATCAGTAATGACTGCTGAGGATTTTTCTTTTGTCTGCGTAAAATGTATAAAGTATTGGCTCTTCCAAGTACCCGTGTATATGGTTATATATTTACATTATCTCTATCCTATGCATATACATGTAAGTACAGACAGGGAAAGCCCAGGAGAAGGAACAGAGATACTACCAACGCGAGCTCCAAGTCTCTCTCCAAGTAACTTTCCTCTTGAAGCCCAATATGCCATACAGCCTAGTGACACCATGAAACCACACCCTTCTGACTACCATCAGCCTAATTAGATGCCTTTGTTTTTTTTCAAAATGGCACGTGCTCAAGAGTCCAGGAAGCTTACTGGAAAAGAAGTAGTACAATCTGGAAAGTGGGGTAACCAAAGAAAGCACGTCATCACTTGATTCTTTCTCTTCTGGGTCCTGTCTCTTTCACGGGCCGTCCACTGAAAATGGTCACAGAAATGATATCCTCCAAGGGTAGGTTCTTCCCAAGAGTCAACTGGCCCAATGGCTCAACAAGTCCTACTAACAATCTTTGAGATTCAGTTGTAAAACTCTGTCCAATAGAACTGAAGATTTCTCAACATGTCGTAAGAAAGATAAGGCATGACTAAAATGCAGGAGATTTGGGTTCTGCCACTGACAGTAGCTTGTGAGCTTCTTGGGTACAGAATTCCCAACTGTGAAATAACAGACGACCTAACTTCCAGTTCTAAGAACGAGTGATGCTGTGGATGGATGCCTTGCCTGTCGCCATGGGTTACAGACAAGATCAGTGAACTTAACGGAATACTTAAAAGACCAAGCCACTGTCTGATTGGAAAGCAGAATCCCATATCTAAATCTGGGCCTGGTTTTATAAAGAGCAGAAAACCTGTAGAATGTTCCTGGCTTTGCCACTAACTTGGTGGTGGAGATACAGGCAAATAACCTATCATCTCTATGACTCAATTTCCTCCTATGACTCAACTTCCTCATCTGTCAAATGAGGATCAGAATATCTGCATCACAGGGATGTCATCAGGATGAAATGTAATAGAGGTGAAAACGTCCTTCACAGGTGAAACCACGATGCAAATACAATACTCATTTATCAATTAAAATTTCCCAAACGAGGGCACTTTTAAGCAAAGAATCACAGCAATGCGACAATTAGCATAATCAAGGTCTGAACAGGCAGCGGGGAACCAAAGAATAAATGCTTAACTTCCAAGAGTGGCTCAGGAAGGGCTCTCAGAGGAGATGGCATTTGAGTAAACTTAAAGGATGAGCAGAAGTCAGTCAAGCAAGTGCAGAAGAAAAAGACACTCCAAGCAGAAGGAACAGCAGGTGCAAAGACACGGAGATTAAAAATGCTGAGAGTGAAGCAATTTGGCATGGCTGGGGCTCAGCCACGGGGTGTGGGAGGGAGGCAGTGGGGCAGGCCAGATGCTGAAAGTCACACAGTCTAAACTTCATCTTGTAAATAACAGGGGACCACTGAGGTATCTTAGGCAAGGGTGTGCCATGAGCCAATTTACAGTTTCGGAGGACCACTTTACAAGGGGAAACAGATCTCAAAAGGAGTGCAGTCTGAGGCATGAAACCAGTTAGGAGATTATTTGTATGTTACAGACCAGGAGACAAACACTGAGAGGGTGAACTAAGCTAAAGCCAGGCCTGTGGGTGTGCGGGAAACATTTCAGACACAGAACAGTAGAACGAGAAGATAAAAGGAGTAAGGCAGAGAGGATGAATGTCGGGTTTCACATTTGGACAAACAGGTGAACTGTGGGGCACTAGAAACTGGTAAAGCTAGGTGGGTGGCAGTCCTATTTGGGTGCAGGAGTTTGGTTAAAGTGGAGGTGCAGGATCCCGAATATTGTGGGGACATCAGTGTGAAATACCTGGGGGACAGACTCCGGTGGAGATGCCCAAGAAGCAAACCAGAAACACGAGTTTGAGATTCAGAAGAGGGTGAAGATGCATCTTCAGGCATCACAGAAACCTGAAGCCATTGATGTAACTGACATGGTCACTCAGGAAAGGAGATATGGAAAGAGTAGAGGAAAGTATTTTAAAAGGAACTTAAGAAGCACAAACGCGTATGGAGTCGGCAAGCAAAAGAAGCCAATAAAGAGATGCGGGGGAAGGAGGGGTGCCATGGAGACCAAGGAGCAGGCAGCACTCCCGGAAGGACGCAAACCAGGAGCCATCACTCCACTGCTGCCTGAGGGACCCGAGGAAGTCCGGCGGGAAAGCAGCCTCTCCTTCTACTCCAGAGCCAAAGGCACAAAGTTAGTTCAGCCACAATGGTTAAAAAAAAAAAGAAGAAGAAGAAGAAGAAGAAGAAGAAGAAAACTCTCCTCCATTCACTCTGTACCTATTCCCCAAGCAACCTCACCCACACCAACGGCTTCAAGTTCCAGGGACTATCACAAACGCTTCTCCAGCATCTCCTGAACTTGAGACTCACACTTCGAGTTGCCTCCTGGGCATCTTTTTAATAAGAATACCTTTATGGTGATCACAAGTGTGCACAGTGTCTTCTGAGTTCAATCTTGGTCACATTATTTTAAGAGAATATTCTGAAGCCTCCCAACTGCAGGGCGATCAGCCCTTTCTGGACCACGTCACAAATCAGACTCCGACTCTGTACCTATTAGTCACACAGGTCAGAGGGCAACCAAAACGTGTGCTGGTCTAACTGCTACACCGGGAACACCAAAACCAGAGTCCAAGACAGAGGGGAGCAAAGGAAAACACGAAGCAACCGTGAAACACAAACTCCAAGACTAACCATCTTTCCCAGCATATCTTCCAAGAAAAACCCTTCCCGAATCCCACAGAGCAGTACATTTGACCACTTCTCATCCTACCGTGTGCACTCCGGTAAGCTCAGGAGAAACAGAGAAACACAATAAAATGAACGCGTTCCCTCTTCTCCACCCTCTCCCTCTCTGCAGCCTCACTCCAGGTGTCAATCAGAAAGCAGCAAGCCCTGAAGAACATCCATGTGGATGGAAGAAAGGACTCCATCTGTTCTGGATGCAGATATGGCAGTGACACAATGCAAATAGTGGGCGGTGACAGCATTTACAGAATTGCCGACCTAACTAATCACACACGTGAAAGGACTTGGGAAACAAAGTCTGAGCCACCAAGTTGGCCTCAAGATTTTTAGACCTTCTCCTTTTCCCTACCTGAAAAAAGATGAACTCCAGAGGCTGCCACATTCTAGAGAAGTTTAGGAGTTCTCTTGAAAAAAAACGTGATGATCACCTCCACGGATTTTGCGATGGACTTTTTTTTTCCTTTGGTGAATTCAAAATTAGGCCCTGGGCTGGTCAATAATTTTATGTACCAGCTCATGGTATAAAATTTTTATTTCTCATTACTGATATGAAAAAACAAACTTCAGAGTGTATTTTCAAAGTTAATGCAATTATCTGATCTACTTTGTTCCCCTGAATTATACTCAACAGCGTATCCCCAACCGGAAGAAGGCCGTCGCACTAGAACCAGAGTTGAGGGGATCAAACAGGACAGAACGAAAAAAAGGACAGAACTGTTAACACTGGCAGCACTGGAACTCAGCCCCGAATGCTGAGGAGGCCCCAGATTAATAGGAGCAGAGGAGAGAGTTAAGACTGAAAGCACCTCAGCCGGTTCATAACTGCCATCAATAATAGATCTTTGCAAAGAGCAGAGTGAAGAGGTTCTTGGTTTGAGGCTGTTTTATTTTTTTGGCTGGGAGGAGAGGCATTAATCATAAAAATAGAAGAGATTTAGTGTTCGTCTTCTGAAAGTCATCGTCAATCGACCGAGAATTTAATATTCAAGAATTTCGACCAGTAAGTTTAATTATTGATACTCAGGATCCAGCTCACAGGCCTTCCCATCAATAAAAAGCCTTCCCTCTACCCTCCAGATGAAAGTAAAGCTGCTTCTGGACATCCCTGTCACTTCAGCTGCCACGTCCTATGCTCTCCCTCCTCTCCTACTGCTTTCTGTCCACACGGGCACTGTCACCAATGCCCATGTTTTCTCCCCTTCTTGGACTGACCTTCCCCTGGGCCCCCCATATGACTGAGTCCTCTCTGAATCCTCACAGCCCTTTCTGAAGTACATACAGGTACCCAAGAAGTGTCTGTGGAATAAACAAATGGGCCAGTGATGGAAGGAATCTATATGTTAACAGCCATCCTCTCCAGCAGGGAACAGTTCTCATTACAAACACACCTAAGGCAACAGAAAAGCCTCGTAACTTCCAGTATGGTCCCCTCTTCTTCTGGGGTAAGAAACGAAAAGTTGGACTTAATATCTATTAAGAGAGATTCTGACCCTGAAGGAGACATTCTACCTTCCTGGTAATTTACCAGTAGCCAGATTAAGCGCTGCAGATTCTGGTCACCTTCTAGGCTTATTAACAGAAATGAGCAAATATCGACTTCTACTGCTTATACATTAAAGACTAGGCAAGAAGACTACTTGCCCCCAAAAAAGACGAAATGCACAATGATTCATCACAATGCACGTATCATATGGTGTGCTTAAATACTTAAACACACAAGTAAAATATAAAAATATCGTGAGTGATATTTAACATATTTACCAACCCAGTTGTCCTCCCAACACTCCCGAGCCATCATACAAACTGTACTCTTACTCACTTTCCCTTTCACTGTAAGACAGCCATCTCTAGGGCACGCTAGTCCTCTGACGAGTTCAGAGGAAAGTTTTACAGCCACTGATACTGGACCGGGGTGGGAAAGAGCAAAAAGCCAACTGAATTTGCATTAAGGGTCTGGGTGACAGAATGTAATTATCCTGACCTTAAGATGTGTTTTTGGTGTTGACAAAGCACATTTTGCTGGATTAAGGGCAATTTTTCTTTTCTTTAAAGAACAAAATCCTGTGGCCCCAGATAATAATTCAAAGCGCACACACCTGAGATGGCCATACCGCGGCCGTACTGTTCTGCCGGCCCCGTCCCAAGACCTTCTACTTGTTGACCAGTGGGGTGGCCTTTGTGAAAAAGGCAAAAGAACATCTGACTTTCCCATCCAAGCTGGAGGAAGAAAACCTGACATTCGTTCTCAGATGTATGTGACTCCTTTCAAGAACTCCTGACTCAAACTTGCAGAGGGAAGTGGCCCTGTAATAACATCTCTTCTGAGAATAGTGCCATATGGTTTTAACAGAGGTTTATTTCCTGAACCCAAAGAGGGCTGCTGATTCTCAATCCAAGGAAAATAATTATGCAGACAATTTCACTCTATTACTTTCAGTGAAACCCATTCTGTGTGGTCCACACATGCCTGCTGACACCTTCAAAGAGACATTAAGCCATTTTTATGTACCGTGCCCTGAATGGGTAGAATGTGGGGGAAATTTCCCTGAAGATTAGCACCTGTCGCCCTGCATAAGGCTCCCCCACTTTGACTGTCCCATGTTAATTCTCTGACTCGGCCAAGAAAGAGGAGGGAGATGAACAGAATTTCCAAGTCAAATAAAAACTAATTATCAGTCAGATATTAGGGCAAACGCGCGCGCGCGCACACACACACACACACACACACACACACACACACACACAGAGAGAGAGAACCAGAAATACTGAATCTCCCAAAGTCAACAGCACTGCTGGGAAATTACTTCAGACACAACTGGCAGGTAGGATGACTGGGGGGAGGGAGGCAGCACTTGTGGCGGGCGGAGGGGGCGGGGACCACTCCCTTATGTAAATTTTAGCAACATTCAACTGCTAACCTTAAAATAATCAAGAGAACAGGAAAATAAAATCCCTCCAGTGCCAAAGCTGAACAACACAAATGCTGTAAAAATAAAGATTTAAACCAAAGAACACAACCCTTAAATAGTGCTTTCAAAGAAGACCACCCTTTGAGCTGAAGACTATTCCCTTAAGAACAGAGCACACTGAGGCCACGCCAGGTGGCCCAGGAATCTGAATTTTATTACAGCGGCTGGCTAGGAAATGAACCAGT
Source organism: Camelus ferus (assembly GCF_009834535.1). Lineage (NCBI taxonomy): Eukaryota > Metazoa > Chordata > Mammalia > Artiodactyla > Camelidae > Camelus > Camelus ferus. Next base: position 30,889,581 of record NC_045715.1, on the reverse strand, counting down.
TTCTCCCTTTTGGACGATTACAGATCACAGAGCTTGAAAATGAACCCAGGAAAGCTATTTTTCATTTTGCCAGCATACTTGGCACGTGGCAGAGGGAGCCTCCTTTCCTCCCATGAGATCCCTGCCTTCCAATACCTGCCCACCTCTCTGTGAAATCAGCAGAGAAACAACCAAAGAAAAGTAAAATTTCTGTAGAGGTCCACAGCAGGCGTTTCACAAAAATTGAACCAAAATCACAAACATTCTTTGAGAGAGAGAGAGAGAGAGAGGGAAAGGCTGCAGGACGAGCAGCGTCCAGGCCCGTGGAGCAGGACCCAGACTCAAGCGGCAGTGTTACCACAAGGCAGGCCCGAGGGCTGCTCCGGGACTGTTTTCTTTAGACTGCCTCAAAGTCTTGCCAAGAAACAGACGGATGCTGCTGAAAGAATATCTTCCACAGCTGGGCATCTGGGTTCTATGACAGACAGCCCCGCTCCTGTGTGTGTGGCCTGTAGAACGTATCGAAAGCTTGGGAGGTGGTGTACTTGGCAGAATGGGAGAAAAATCTAAGGATGTTCTTTTTGGGAGGGGAGAGGGGAATGAAATTCCAACATCACACACATCGGGCTGAAACTCTGCCTTTGCTGCCAGGCTTCAGTTTGGCTTCTCACTTCTGACTGTGCATCTGATGTCTGCCGACTGGCTGGGCAGAGACATCCCTCCGCTCATGTTCACTTCCAGCGAGCCTCTTACATCTCGTTTTTGCACCAGCCTACAAGAAGGCATTTTTGTTCTGAACAATTCAGGGGCATGTTTAAGCAAAAAAAACAAACTGGAAATCTTGAAATTTCTTAAAAACAGAAGCAATTGGAAAGGGCCTAGCCGTGCATGAGAACTATGTTGCCAAACAGGTTTCGGCTGAATTTTCTTAAATCAAAAAAAAAAATTTTTTTAACTTACCTTCTTTTATCAGATTTATTTTCTTACAACACTAGCAGTACTGAAGTTTTACTTCGACAGTATGCTGGCTAAAACAGTAAAACAAGAACAGAGTCCTGTCAAATAAAGCAAGCCAGCCTCTACTGGACATCCTTCAAAGTAAAAAAAAAAAACTGAGCTCAATAGAGAAAAGGAAAGCAAGCCTGGAAAATTAACCATTAACAGAGCAGTACCCGGCTTCCAATCTCAGTGCAATAATAGGACACCACCTTCTTGCCTATTCCATTCAATTTAAATAACTTTGAAGATGCCTTGAGCTCTGCAGAGGGAAAAAAAAAAAAAAAAACCACGCACAGAATACAGACCCTGCTTTTTAGGAATTTACAAATAAAACAATTCTCTGATTTATATCCATAAACATCACCCAATCAGTAGCATTTTATACAAAAGCCGTACATACTCCTTACAGTCAGGAATTCCTCTGGTCTGAACCTGCTTTTTGATGTAACAAATCTGGTAAAGCAATGGGTGGGAATCACTCTCCTCAGTTTAGAAGTTGAGGCCCTTTTGCTAAAAAGATCAGGAAGACATGTAGCAATCTCCCACCCCAACCACCAAGACCCAAGTGTCCCCTCTTCTTCAGATGGCTCCTGGGTTGCTTTCCTATTTTCCTTAGCTTTAACTGGCAAAACTAAGCAGCTATACCATTTTAATTACCACAATACCATTGTTAAGTAAGTTTTTGTTAAATCTCAAATTTGAGAACTTGAATCCACAAAACCTACAAAAGTTTCCCTGGGACAGCATGGGGAAGGGAGGAAGTTAAAATGAATCCATTTCATTTCTATGGACACTTTTTACCTTCCCCAAAGCCACAGTACCTGCCAGAGTCCTGAGCTAACAAATGTCAGAACTACAGAATTTGGGGCATGTCTTCAAAGAGGTGTATTATAAAAAGGAACAGGCCTGGAAATGAGATTTTTTTAATGCCCGAACTTGTGTTACAGAGGCACAGTGTCTGAGCCTCACCAGAAGCTCACAGTGATCAGGAGATGTAGTCCAGATACCAAAGAAGGACAAGCTGATCAAAGGACAATCGTGGACTCAGAAAGAGGCCACAATGCTTTTTCTGAGCATCAGAGTCCACAACGATCTTGTCCCAGAAATCTGCATAAGTCTCACCCGTATCACCCATCTGACATTTACCATATATTTTCTTCTCTGTCATCTCCTCTGGCGAGTATTTCTAAACTTCCCAATTCTATAGAAGATCCCTGAAGTCAGAGCACATCTCTGTTCTCCACCATGTCCCCCAAACTACAAGAAGAGCTGGTTTTTAATTGACTGATTTAGCCAAAGTCTGGGCTTCTTCTATCAAGACGGGATCTCAACAAGGCTCAAATGCATCTGAGGCAAGAGATGGAAAGAAAGTAATGAAAATTGATGATGTCGTTTGGCTGGATCATTTTCTTGGATCACTTTACATAGTCTCTACAATCAAAGACAAATATTTCCTACGTCAAAAAAAAAAAGTAAACAAAGAGCTGCTAAGTTCCTGATCACCCTCATTGGTAACAATGCTTTTGCTGATTAGCACCTATGGCTTGACTCAGTATTTAATACATGAAAACACAGCCATCAAAACTACAATTTGCCAGAGTGCTGCAGTTGGATTGACAGGAAAAATAATATCTACTTTTCCAGTGGCAGTGGTGGTGTGCAGTAGCTTAAATGTGTTTTTCATTGTCGGAGGGGTCTGATTTCTTTCATACGGATATTGTTAGGAGGCTGAGGACTGGTGATGGAGTTAAGATGACAGCAAGTGAAGCCGTGGCAGGAGAGTCTGCACAAACGCCTCATGCGCCTCTAGTTGGAGATGAAAGGTGGATGTGGGGTGAGCACTAGGCTTTCCAAGCTCCTGCCCTTGGAGAGAGATGCTCAAAACTGGAGTGAAAAGAGTAAAAGTGGAAAGCATTCAGTTCTTGGAAATCTTGCTTACACTTTAGACTGTATGTGCTAGAAGTAGATCTTGAGGGAATTACCCACAGTGGTTTTGAGGTTTTTGAATAAAGAGGGAAAACAAGGGGAACTGCACGGGCATCCTGGCCGACTTCAAAAGTTGATTTTATCTGTGCATTTCAGAACTGAATGAAAAAGACGCACTTCAGCCACATGTATTCACGTTTTCTCTACAACGTTTGAATGCTGGTTTAATTTTGCTCCAAATTCTCGCTCTGGATAGAGAATGGTCCTTAAATTTAATAGTAATTCTAATAAATACATACCATAAATATTTATACAGATCAAGCCTATAGACCCATAGACTTTTTATGTTCTTTTCTGACATTAATTTGTACTGTAAGAAATTTATGACATGAAGGTAGGATGTAAATATCACTTAAAAAGAAGCTTTAAATGCTAAAATCAAAACCAATCTTTCCATTTGCTTTTCTCTACAAATACTCTTTGAAAGCTATCCATTCATTTACCCAATAAACAACAACTGTGTATGCACTATGCATAAGGCATGCTGCTACAAACACTGGGGAATATAACCTCCCACAATGTATGGTCTGTAACCTCAAGGACCTTACAAGCTGGCAGCTGAGATAATACCTGTACATGAATAACTAACACAAAGCAATCTGTTTTAAGACTTGTAAAGCGTTGCCGTCAGGGTGCTGCAAGATTTTAGGCTCCCCGACATCTCTCCTGAAGAAAGTTTAATGGACTATGTACCATTTGAGCTAGAGAGGTGGGATAAAATCTCAAAAGATGGAGATGGAATAAGCATGTTCAGAGCAAAAGGCACCGCATGAAGGGCAAGGCCCGTTCAGGGACAGTGAGAATAGTCTGGCAATAGCCATGGTTCTCAGTACAGAGTACCAGCCCCTGGGGGAGCTTCCGAAATCTGTGAAGGTGGCTTTCACTGTCACATGATGGGAGAGGCACAACTGGACTTCGGTGGGCAGAGGCCAAGGATGCTGGTCGTCCTGCAATGCATGGAACAGTCCCACACAATGTAGTTTTCCCACATCCCTCACACTTTTTGGAAAATCCATCAGACATTCAAGTAGGTGAAAAAATCTGGTTATAATTACCTGAGCCTACAACCTAACTCTACTTATGTATAAACATAAAGATCTGGGGTTTTTTCCTACAGTTTTAACACACTGGGTTTTCTAGCAATAAAACTACCTAGAAGTCAAGGGGAGAGCATACTTTTGGGGTTAGGAATTTTACCAAGAGTTGTGCAGCATTTCAGAAAATCTCCAGCAACAGCAACGTCACGCTCGGTGCCTGAGCCGCTAACACACACCTGCCTCAGTCTCCATTCGCAGCTGTCACACGCGGGATGGCGCTGCACACGTTCAGACAGCTGGTTAGTTCCTCACGTTCTCAAGTGTTTAGACACCAACGTATATAAATACAATTTTGTTTTAAATTAAGTTCCTTGATTTTCCCCTTATTCTGCAAACATGGCATTGCATTGATCTTTGGGAAATTACTATGTGGATAGATATAGAAAACCTACGCCTTCAGGGTAGTGGAGGGAGATTACCGAGTTTTTGTTATAAAAAAGAGAGGGTTGGCTCTAATACATTTGAGAACTCCTGGACTAGAATGTGTGTAGGAAAGTGATTGGAGATGTAAAGATAAGATGGGGCCAGGTGTTGAGAAGCCTGTAATTGAATGGGGAAAAATGAGGGCCCCACGAGGGTGACACAGCAAAAGGCCCTGCTGTTGACATGATCAAAGCTGAGCCTTAGGAGAGCTGGGCTGCAGCTCTGAGTAGGGAAAGGCTGGTGGCTGCAAGAACAGCTGGTAACCCGGGCCTGTCGCTGCAGCCCCCAGGTTAAGGTCAAGAAGGGGTGGTTTCTACAGGGATGTATTATTTAAAGGTCAAAGATCAAAAGGATTTTGTGGCACTAGTTTCAGGGATGAGGAAGATGGGGAAATTGAAGATGGTCGGGATGAAAGCTAAAGACTTGGGAGTTGTTCATGAAATCGGGGGGGGGGGGGGCTCACATGACACTGCCTGAGCTGAGCAGGCAAAGGCATAAAGAGAGGAGCCAAGTTCCGCACTCTGGGTGACGTCCACTCGTAGGAGGAGGTGGGAGTTTAAAAGATAACGCAAGAGAGAAAGGAGTAGTCAGACCGGCATGAGGAAACTGGCGCACGATGCAGCCAAAGCCAAGGTCAGAGGCGGAGGACGTCATGAACAGAGGTCGAGGCTGGGACCAGGAGGAAGGCCGCCGGAGGGAGGCTTGGGCCCTCGCTAGCAACCCAGCAACCGCCAAGACACAGCCTCAGTCCGGCCAGGGGCGGAAGCAGGCCTGCAGGAGGCCCAGGCTGAGTGGGCGTCAGGAAGTGGAGGCGACAAGTCTCAGTGACTCTTTCAAGAGGTTTGGTGGTTAGAAAGAAGAGAAATAAGATATTAGCTCAAAGGAGGAGGAAAGAAAAGGGATGTTTTAGGATGGTGAATCTGACCAGACAACACAATGTTGCAGGGACTGGTTTTCAGTTTCCTTACCTGTTAAATAAATGACCCGGGCTCCAGGGGTCTTTGGTACGACCCTAATGTTCTCTGATGAGCAGCTCAAATGTACAAATCATACTGGTTAGGAAATAAAGCATCTTAACAAAAGCCCATTTCGTGGAAATAGGATTTATCTCTCCACGAGATTTAAAGAGGGAAAAACAAACCTTCCACTCCTACGAGGTTCCTTCCATAAACTACAAAGTATTATGATATTTGAAGGGCTCACCAAGCCCACCCATGAAGAGAGGCCAGAAGCCAGACTGGCTGCCCTGCCTGGGGACCTGAGAGCCCGCTGCATGACCACATCCCAGCTTTGCAGTGTGGATGAAGGTGCTGGATTCCAACCCTGGCTTTGCCACCCATGGGGACTTTGAGGACTTAGACATATTCCTTAACTTCTCCAGGCCCTTTCCTTTTCTTTTACATTTAAGCTGAGATCATACCAGCACCTAGTCATAGGGTTGTTGTGAATATTATATAACATAAGGTTTTTTTTAGTATTAGTATTATTAGTATTAGTATTAGTATTAGTATTGATATTGGTATTGGTATTGGTATTCTTAGTGTCTCCAGATTAGAGTTACTGCTGCAATTTAACAGTACAGAACTGAGGCATGGGAAGATGAAGTGGCTTTCCTAGGTTGCTACAGGATGTAGAACGGAAGGCAAATTTCTAAGCTAGCAACATAGTGACCATATCAACCAGACCAGGCTCCTTCTTTATTAACTGAACAGTTTGTACCAGCTCAGATCAACACAGTATTGAGACCCATCCTACAAGGTGGGTGTGGTACCATAATTAGAGTCCTTGAAGAATAAGACTTTTGACCAGTGACATGTGTCTCTTGCTAAATACATGATACAAACCCCCAGAATTTCATACAATGAAACATGAGTATTAGTATTTCAGAAGAATGTGAAATCTGTCATGTTTCCACTCCACTGCCCTCTTCTGATCTGGGAAGCCTGACCTACCTTACCCACCAGGGAGAGAAGGGCCCTTGGATCTGGTGCCTGGAGGAGCCCAACCAGCTGGCATGGGCCCACTTGAAGATGTCCCAGATGTTTGGCCAGTGTGTTTTTCTCAGGACTAAGATCCCCTGGGATCACTAGAGGAATTTGGAGTTTTCAGAGTATCTATCCATGAATTGCCACAAGGAGTGGCCTGGCCAAGACTTATAAATATGTCACAACAGAGGTGACCTTGTTTCAGAAACACGCCCCAGAGCCACTGGGTGAATGACAAAAAAATACAGTAGAGACCAAAGAAAGAATCACACATCAATTCTAAAACATTTCCCTCTGTTTATAAACATCTTACACATCACAAAAGATAGCAAATCTTGTGTGCTCAAGTGTCAACATCACTCTCCTTAGAGTTCTCTTGTGTCTGAGAGCAGGGATGCAGCATCATTACAGACAAATGCCCCAGATATGTAACAGGCTGCCGCGATCCCACCACGTAACGAGAGATACTGCTGATTCACACCCAGCAGAGGCTTTGCCCAGACAACACAAATCCACCTGAGACCCACTTAGGTGCCTACAGCTATCGAAACTGACAGCTTGTGCAGTGACTAATGACAAGAGGATATTTCTTAGAGTAAAATGAGCCAAGCGGACAAACAGGCTATGGATACCAGCTCAATCCTATACAGATTCTAAAGAAGGAAATCCCTCTGCTTCCTGTAAGAAAGTACTGGATGACGCTGGGTTTTTCCAGCTCTGTAAAGAGCAAAGGACGCAATAATCTGTTTCGAGGCAGCTCATGCCAATCAAGGGCCACTGTGGACACAGCTTTGGAAGACTGACATGTCTCAAAATGAAATAAAGGATTTGCATTTCATTTTACATTATTCTCATGTCATCATCCTAGTCCACTAAAGAGAAAAAAAGAATGTTTATATTTAAGGTATTTTCTTGGGTGTAGCAGTCACTTAACAGTTCGTTCCTTTACTCTTCTAAACATTAGAGTAAACGACCACCTGACAGGTACTGGGCTGGGCACCTGCACACTAGGAGGAAAAGACATGGTCCCTGGTAAACAAGCTACCAATGTTCGTTTAGGAGCCCAAGTACCTCCATGGTTGAGAACATTTTTCTAATTTTGAACATAATCCACAATGAGTCCAGCTCATTGCATAGTTGGTCTTATCCCACAACTTAATAAATATAAAAACATTCCCATTAATTTATTTATTTCCAGGGTAAAGTCAAGTCCTGGACCCAAATGTTTCACTGTAATGTCTCAAGGCAGTACGATACAGCTAAAGCAGACAAACACAAACACTGAGCTATCCGCTTCTTCCAGGGAAAACTAAACTGGAAGGGAAAAAGAACAAAAATAAGAGGAGAAATAATTAATGTTTTAAAAAAACATTTAAATAAGTGTGAGCATCACTGTATAAATTTCTTTTTGTTTACTCCTGGGACACTTATCAGTTTTAACTCTAATGGAAAGACAAAAGTAAAAAGAACAAAACAGCAAAAAAAAAACATATACCAAATGAAATAAAGACAAATGTGGGAAAGATTTTTTTTTTATCCCCAGCTACAAAGGAAATACCTCCATCCTTTCGGAATAAGGAAACTTAAAATGCCTTAATGTTAGCCTGTTTTGCAGATAACATTATTTTACTATTTAATCAATTCACTCACTTTTTAATATGCCTAAGGATGACAGAAATTCTTCTTTGTGTATAGACTTTTCCTCTTGCTTCTGTATGGAAAGATTTTATTTCTACTGGAGAGCAGTGGCATGCATTTTATTTCTATTAGAGACTATCAACATGTATTTTGTTTCCTGTGCTCATAAAACCAGAAAGAAAGACAAAGAAGTGAACCAGGAACAAAACCATTCGGTAAAGACTCCTTCCCTTTAAAAGTCATTGATCAAAATTTGGTGGAAAGAGAAACTGGCTGTGACAAGCTGCTGTTTCAGTTCAGACCCCCAGTGGCTGCGGGTCTGACGAGCTGCCTATTTTCAGTGCATCCTCCACACAGGTCCAGGTGGGATGACTGAAGCCTCGGGGTCTGGGCAGCCAGTACAAGTCCCTGCTCAAGCAAGTAACTTGTTTCTTTCTTTCCATGAGCACAGAGACACGATGTTACACTGTAGCTCGTAAAAGGTACGCTAATTGGTGATGCTTTCCAGACATCAGTGTCAAAATTACCTTGTAGTTGATGTCTACTTGCTTACGTTTCATTTGTGTTCAAATTATTTGCTCTGAAAGGGAAATGTTTACTCCTGCACACATTTTGGTTTCAACCTCCAAAACCATTGCTAGAAATTAATTTTAACCACTGAACATCTGCTTTAAAACCCAAACCCAAGTCCACCATTTTAATGGCATCAATTACAGATACACTGTTTATAAAATTCTATTCTGAATGGCTGCATATCATCACCACACAAACCATGAAAACCAGCGTTCTAGTCCTGATGAGTTATTCAAAACTACAGTTCACAAATTAGTGCCCACTCATTCTCTCACTGCTTGAAGTTAATTTTCAGCCAGTTCAAGAGTTCATTTATTCATATATCTGTCTGTTATCACCTAAAGCTCCAGCTGCACTGGTCTGTGGTCTTCTATGTATATACATGGACCAGTGAGAGCACCAAACTCAGGGGAGAACATTGGCAAGGCTGCCACACCCCTGAGCTTGATGCTGAATGAGTGACAGAGGACCAGCCCCGCCCCCTTCCTCTCCCATCCGTCCTTGAAGATCAAACCAGGACATCCCCCAGGATTAGAAACAGAAAACCAGTTACTTCATTGATATTTGTAAATAACTCTGCAGTGCCTTTCATTGAGTCTAAAACCTTTCATGTTTTTAAACCAATTTCCTTAAGATAGACTTCAGAAAGGGAACCATTTTCTTCCTTTATTTTTAATCAGTGCTTCTCTGCAGGTTTTGTTTTATTTAACTTAGTTAACATCTACTTTCAGTGTTTACTTGTGTGAGTGTCAAATGAACAGCGGGCCGTGGGGGAGCTTGAACTGACAGCATTCTTCTGCAGGTGGACAAGCCAAATCCGGTCGTGCGTTCTAACCACAGTGGCCCCGGGAACATTTTTAAGGCTAGTAACTAATGTCTACTGACAAGTCACTGTTGTTGTTTTTTTTTTTAAACTGCAGCAACACATTAACATAGCTAATTCATTTAACAGATTTGATTAGCAAACTATATTCTAGGCACAGAAGAATATGCAAAGTCCCAGTAGGACAGAATCCCTCACAAAACAAAAAGACAAAAGGAAAAGAAACCGAAGCCTGGTTTTGTCACAGTCTGGCTTCCTCCCACACATTTCCTGCCATCACGGGTGTTGTGTGTCATCCATGCTTGGAACCGAGCTGGGGGGAGGACCCAAAGGAGGGCCAAGAACAGCAGTGGCACATAATAGGTGCTCAATGAATACCTGTTGACAGACAGACCTAGGACTCATTTCGTGAAATGCTTCCCCTTCTGGGACACTGTTTCATTTTGTACTTTTCCTCCATGGTGTTGACACTGACTTTAATGGCCCATAAACTCCCCATCAATAAGGTGCACTCAACCCTGATTTTCATCATGCTCGGGCTGTGGAAGGACCTTTCCAGCTGGCCTCCTGGCCTCGGTATGTTCCTTGCCTCCTGCTTCCTCCTTGCCTCTGGTCCCTCCGGCTTCCCCACCAACCTACAATATCCCCATTGCATCGCAGCTCTGGAGCTCCTCCACAGACGGAGGCAGAATTTGCAGCAATCCCTGCAGTTCCACATCACGCAGAAATCCAAAGCCTCCACATTCACCTCCCCCTCGGCCCCGTCAACTCCGACGCCTCCGTATGGCCGCCCTGCCCTGCGTGCTCGGCCCAACTCCACCCATCCAGTTGGACTTTCCCACCACTCTGCTCTGTTCCGCTGCACGCTGGCCTTTCTCTCGACTCTCTTTCTTCACACTCCATGGCCTCTCCTTTCCCTGTTCCTTTAATGAATGTCTTCACTTCACCCAGTAATTCATCTCACATCTTTCTGCAGAATTTCTACCACATACTAAAGATGCAAAGATGTTTATATTTATACTGCAGCTTACAGGTGACAAACTTACTCAACGTGATCCCCTACCATCACCATTAGAGGTAGGTGTCGCTAGTCCCATTTTTCCATTGAAGACACAAGGCCCCGAGAGACAGAGTGGTTTGTCAAGGACCCTCACTCCTGAGGGTTGGCCGTGGGGCTCCAGGCGTGTAACAAAGTCCAAACGGTCTTCCCATGGTGTGACATGTTCCTTCCGGTCCTCCCCACTTCCCTGATCCCCTTGCAGAGAACACGTAGGGAGGGCTGTTAACTTTCTACATTCCCTTTTCCACCTCCTGTCTTCCATTTTCTCCCTAAACTTTACCAAACAATCTTTTGAACCTGTCCTTCCACTGACACTTATTTTGCCATGATCACCAGTAGCTTCAAGGTTGCTACTCAGCAGACGTTGACACCGTGGGTGATGTGATTCTGGAACAGAGTCCCTTGCTTCCTGGATACCACATCCTTTGGGGCTCCACCTACTCACTGACTGCACCTGCTCAGTTTCCCTCACTGGTCCCCACTCCCCATTCTAATTTCAAATGTTGGGAATGACCCCAGGGCTTTGTCCTTGGCCCCCTTCTCTTCTCTACCTAAAAGTATTACTTTCAGTCCCGTGGCTCTAAGTACCACTCTAGACTTGTTCTGTAGCCTAAACTCCAGGTCACAGTCTAGGTAGGTATGACCTGGGCCTTCCAACACCGGCCTCTGCCCCCAGCTACTTCTGTGGCCTCATCACCTACCATCGTCCCCCTCACTCACTCTGCCACAGCCATGCTGGCCTCCTTGCCGCTCCTTAAACAAGCCAAGTAACATAGCCTCGATGCCTTTGCTCTAGGCGTTCCATTGCTGGATGTGTAACTTAGCTCAGGTCTCTGTTCAATCGTCACCCCATCAGCAAGTCCTGCCTGACCTACATAAAAGAGCACCCCCTGCCATCCATGACCTCCATCCCCTTACCCTGCCTGGTTTTCCTTTAAAGCCCTTATCATCATCTGCATATTTGCATATTATATATTTACTTGTTTGCTAATTATCTGCCTCTTCCAATGGAATGCAAGGTCCATGAGGGAAAGAAATTTGTCTGTTTTGTTAAAGGCTGTCTCCCTAACACCTAGAAGAATGTCTGGCACACAGCAGGACTCAATAAACACTTGTTACAGGGATGGATGTATGGTAACACCAAACAAATGAATAAGATTGTACTGTCTCATTGTTTAGTAATCGTAAGTGTTATCACCTGAACCATATTTGAATTCCTTAAGGGCAGAACCTTGTGCCTTACATTCCAAATGTGCATGTAGTTGGCATACTTGTGGGCACACAGCAGGTGCCCAATAAAGATTCTGGCTGCCCGACTGACTTGAGCACTGCAGAGAAAAGCAGGACCAGCATTTCAAGGATATCCAACATGTAGTTACTTTCAGGTAATTCTATGCACAAAGAAAATTACAAAGGAAATTAACTGATACAGTCCCTGCCCTGTAGGAATATAGCTGTATGATACTGCAAATGAAAAATCATGATGTACTGTGGAATTTTTTTAAAAGTATATACATAACTAAAACTATTTCGAGCCCTTATGGCCAGAACCCAAGTTGGAATAAATGCAACTAAAAGACAGAAGAGTAGAGGTTGAGGCTAAAGAGGGGATATGGTGTTTTAACTCAAGAAGTTGAGATAGAAATGAGAACTGAATCAGGTTCCATATGAAAGGGGAAGGGGAACTGACCAAGAGAGGGGAAGGAAGAGGTAGTGGTTCAAAGATACAGGCTCCTGTCAGGTTTTAGAACCAAAGAAACACAACCCTGGGGACAAGTCCATTCTCAGGATGGGACGTGGACTTGAGGTTTTGCACCAGGGGCACCACTGATCTGAGAACTGGAACCATCAACACTACAGCAGCAGCTCTGGAATTTCAGGGCGTCAGGAGGTTCTTCAATGTTTCCAGATCATTCTTGAAACCAGCCTCTGTCTCCTGCCACAGATCACTACCAATAAGACTTATTCATAAAAAATGTGTGAAACTTGACAGATTCATGGAGTGAACTAGACGATTCTGTTAGCAGTCTGCTATTCACGGATTTCTAGTGGAATTTTTTCTACTAGAGAGGAAAAATAATCAAGAAATTATTTTTGTTGACTTCATTTACATGGAAAAAGGGATTAGAAACTGAAGAAGGTCATACTGTCATCATTTTTTGGCACTAAATAAGGGTATAGTGTGTTGAGGTTATCAAAGTCAGTTCCTTAGGAACCCAGTATTTCTTGGTGATTTTTTTCAAGGTTACAGAAATTAAATATGAACTCTTAGGTAGTTTCATCGAGAATTTATCACGCTTATTAACAAATATTCTGCACTGCCTCTAAGTTAGCTCTGACTTGTTTGTAATTTCCTATCCCAGAACACATCACTGCATCTGTCACAGAATCGGAGCATCTTTACTTGCCCTAGTCCAGGCCCATAAGCCTCCATGTCTTACTAACTGGGAAAACGCACTTCTCACAGAGCTTTGGACCACAGTGATTGACTGAGCCTCCTATTTTTCCCTCCTCAGCCAAGTCATCATCGCCCTGGTCTATTTCTTCTGCCTTGTTCTGTGGGGCAGACTCCCCGACTTACGGTTGCCTTGTCTTTTTCCCTAATTCGCGTAGCCCCGCCACGTAAGAAGTCAGACACTAGAAAGGCTGGTTTCATTTTTGCAGGCTTTGAATAAAAAGTAATAATAATTCAAGTTACATTTCCAGGTTGACTAAGTAGCTTAATACAGAGCATCTGCCAAACAGGAAGCTTCCTTTTTTCCAGATATCCTTATGAACTGAGGATGTTCTAAGTTTCAGGATTTTCTAAGAAGCTTGAACCTACATTCTATCATCTTTCACATTTTTAGAACTGCAGAATAGGAAAAGCCACTGTCTGACATTGCATCTTTCTTCCATCGGCCTTCACAGACTCCCCAGCTCCCAAGGAGATGGACCAGGAGAGACAACTGGTCCACCTACTGATGGGGGCGCCATCCTTGCAGGCTTTTTCTGTCGGGAAAGATGAACCACTTTTTCCCTTTCATTCCTGATAATGTGTAAGCTGCTGCATTGAAGAGACAATCTCTTTTCCTACGTATATTTTCCTCCATTAACTGATCTAAACTTTTTTTCACCTGTACTTGATTCCTACTTATTTTGCCAAAAAAAAAAGCATATAAAAATTGGTTAATTTTTCTAGTTAGAATAACTTAAACTTATTCTGACTGTAGTAATGTTTTCTGTACTTTTCTTTAAATTTCCAGCAGGAACCTTTTCTTGAATTTGGTTTGAGTCATATACTGAACTGTTTTGAAACATTAAATGTTCAATCGAGATGTGTGACACTAGGCAAGTCCCTTAGCTTCTCAAGGCTTCTTCCTCACCTGCAAAGTGACGTCTTTGCTGCCTACTCCACAGGGTTATTGTGAAACCAAAAGAGTTAGCATGAACTTTGTAAACTATAAAACTACAGCATATAATAAGCTAAGGCACTCAGGACCACTCCAGAGGAGGACATGTGGAGCCTCCAAGAGGTCTGAGAGGAGACCCACGAGACCCTCACAGCATGACTGTGGTGCCCAGCACAGCATGTGCTTGTCACTTAACACACCAGCCATCACGTGAGTACCTATGTCACAGAATGAAGATGAATGGGAAAGGAGACAAGAAAGGCGAGGAGGAGAAGGTACAATTTAGATAAGAGATATTCTGAGACCAGGCAACTATATCAGGAAATAAATAATCTCACGAGCTATGATACATTTAAAGGAACCAGAATAGGAAATTCTATGCCAAATTTTTATAAGCTAATTCTCACGATGTTCATCTTTACCAAACAGGAGATTGAGATTAAGAATCAGGGGACAGCCCAATTCCTTCTAGTAAGTAAAAAGTAGAATCAGCTTAGAAGATATGAGCAAAATTGTATAAAATAAAGTGTGTGAACATATATGCATCCACACAAATAGGCACTTTGGGAAAATATTAAAAGTAAATACATCAGAACGTTAACTGATTATCTTTGGTGTGAAATTTCAAGTGACTTTTATATTCTTCTTTACACCGTCTGCATTTCCTGAGATTTTTACAACAAATGTTCTTCTCATGTAGTAATTAAATTCAAACAAATGTCATTGTGATGGATACACGAGCTGTGGTATATCCAGACAGTGGAACTCAGTGTTACAAGAAAGGAGCTGTCAAGCCATAAGAAGACATGGAGGCATCTTAAATGCATATTCCTCAGTGAAAGTAGCCAATCTGAAATGGCTACCTACTGTATGATTCCAGCTATATGACATTATGGAAAAGGCAACACTATGGAGGCAGTGAAAAATCAGAGATTTGCAGGGTTTGAGGCAGATGAACAGTCAGAGCACAGAAGATTTTCAGGGCAGTGAAACCACTGGGCGTGATACTACGATGGTGGATACGTGTCATGACCCATCTGTGAAAACCTACAGAATGTACACCACCGAGACTGCACTCTTATGTTAAAATAAGGACTTCGGGTGATAACGATGTGATGATCACTGTGGGTTCATCAGCTGTAACAAGTGTCCCACTGTGGTGGGGGACATGGACGGTGGGGGCACTGTGCGCATGTGAGGGCAGGGGGTACGCGGGAGCTCTCTACATCTGCCTCTCAATTTTGCTGAGAACCTAAAACTGCTCTAAAAAAATTAAATCTCAAAAATCAATGTTACTTAAAACATAAGAAGCAGCAATGGGCAGTGCCGAACATCATACGTGCTTTTGTTACTGTCTCCTCAGATGTTATATTTTCACCAAAACAGCGTATTTTCCACGTAATCTAAACTACTGAAAATAAAAGTATTGCTCTTCTCTACAATGGCGGAGCGCTTATCCACTATGGCATTAAAGGCCAATGGGAAAAAACAAACCCCGGGGAGCAGGTGAGAATATTCATTTCCTGTGACTAGTAATAATACTTCCAATTTCTCTAAGAAGAAGAGATGGCTCCGTCATGTTAAGCAGGGCTCAGAGGAGTCCAAAGCTGTAGTGCTGGTTGTCACAGAAGACTCCTTACCCTGGTCCCTCACCCTGCCCCCAGTCCTTAACCCCTTCCCCTGTATGCACTAAGGACAAATAAAATGACTGCAAATAATATGTGAGACTAAGCTAGTTTAGATGTGTCTTAACCTCTGATGGAAATTTCTGTGACGTCTCCCCCCAGAATCACTCCTAGGCATCTGAAGCCCTTGTTGTCAAGTAGCAGAGAAAGTACGGACATGAAGTCAGGAAACATAGCGGCTTCCTATTGTGAAGGATGTGGGTCAGTCACTGCAACGCTGTGAGGCCTCGCTGTCCTCACCTGTAAGAGAGGTTAATGGATGGAAGGCATCCCGCATGGAGCCTCGAGAACAAATGAGCATCAGGTTTTGTCCTCCCCAATCACCCCAACACACACACACACACATACACACACACACACACTTTAAAATGGGTGAGTTTTGTTACACTCTACTCAGCTTTGGAACCCACTCTTCGAATCAAAATGTACTTGGAAGCCCATCTTGGGAGGCAGAGCCGTGCTCCCCAGCTCCAGCTGAAGGGAGTGGAGAGTGAGGAAGCCTAAAGTTGCCAGGGAGGAGGCAGGTCTGGTGACTGACAAGGAACTGAAGAGAGACATGACCTGGGAGGTGGCAGGACTGTGTCCTCAACCAGGGCAGAGAGCAGAGGCGCTGATGTCAGGGGATGTGGCTGTGGCCAGAGAGGGGACAACCGATAACAACGTATGATATGCTAGCCATAAACCTTCAAGTTCCCGAAATAAAAGCTGGGACCCTGCTCATCTTTCTGACAAATGAAGCGCTTTATGTCCTGATATGTTCAAACTTCTGCTGTGTATACCCTTGGCTTTAGTCCTGATTTTGCTGTGACTCCTCCAAGTTAGAGTCTCAGAGTTACTCCATCGGCACATAGCATTCAGAGGCTGCGACACAGAGCAGACTTGCTATACATGCCAAGTTAATGTGGAAATAAAGAAGATATATATATATACCTACACATACACACACATACGTGTATGCTGATTTTTTTCCCTAAGGTTAACTTATTTTAACTTTCAAAGTCATTGTGAACAAAAAGTTCTAAGTATCAACATAGAATTTCACTGAATTACTCCAGGTAATTTGTAAGTGTGTAGAGGTCTTGGTATTTCAGATCCTAACGTACAAATAACAATATTTTTAAAAGCAGTTATTTTCAATAATTTACAAACCATGAGGCATCCACTAGCCTGGCTAAACATGGAAGAGACTAGTGTGACCACACTTTACCGACGTGAAAACTGTCAACACCCATTCCTGGAACTGGCCAAACAGTACCAGGGACAGAACTAGGAAGAGAACCCAGCTAGGGTTCACCCTCAGGGGCTCTTTGTGGTAGCAGAAAAAGAAAAAGAAAGTTGTCTTCCAATAGACTTTATGGTGCAATTTATTCCCACTTAAAAAAGAATGAAAGGAGACTTACATAAATGAGCCAGGAAATGCTCAAGCACAAGGACCGCCCCCTCCCCCTTGAAAGTTTTTATTTACAGCTGTACTGGACTCATCCCGTGGAGCGCCGAGCCTCGAGGCACATAGCAAACGTGCGAACAACCAGAGGCATCTATCTAGACCATCAGATTTCCTTCCTCTGGTCAGCAGGTGCCACAAATCTCATGCTGCAAAAGCTGCATCTCATTCTTCAGTGTTAGATTTTCTCCAGTTCAGTTGCAATTTTTTACATACCTCTATTTCAGTTCCCCCAACAAGAAAGGATGAATAAATGGTGACCCCACACCACAGAAGGGCTTCTCCTGAACTGTCACTCATGGTGGAAGGCGGACCCTCAGCAGAAACGGACGGGTGGTGCTGCTACATCTTCCCCCTTTCTGCTACTAACTTCTATCCAAATACCAACCCAGGGCCAGTCTGTGACAGACTAACTACAACCAAACCCAAACCTCAGCACAGCTCCCAGGCAGCCTGGATGAAAGCAAAGGGAAAAGGCACCTGTTCTGCTTGGGTTCTTCCAGCTACTGGGCTCCACCAAGGGATGGCTGCATCAGGGCTCACAATATGGAGAATCAATACAGAATAAATTTAAAAGGGCCCAGAATACGTTCTGTAAATCATAAAATGGGTACATATACTTCATTTTGGTCCAGCTATGCCTTCCTAATTATAGAATCCAAAAACTCCTGCATCCCTGGCCCCAGGAAATGTCCCTGCTATGTCCCATCAGTGCCAGCAATGTAAGTTCTAAAAATATCCAAGGAGACCCCGTGGGGGCACTCCCCCCAGCCCCAAGAAGTGATCAAAGCACAGGACCTTCCACTGACAAGCGATCCAAATCACCCACTGCTGCTCTGTTCACACCACAGGACTTCTATAAAACCTTTGTCCCTCTCGATGACACTTCAGACGTTCTCATGGCCACGTGTCCAACCTTCTATGAAGCCCTGACCACTGAAAGCTCTCACCCTGTCTCTATCATGGTTTCCCTAAAGGAAAGGGGGGTTCATTCATCAGTCTTAAGTCAAGTTCTGAGGGAAGAAAGGGGCTCAGGGAACAGACAACCAGAGAGTTTCTGTAGCTAAGCCAGCGGGTCTTCTGTTGCTTCAGATAAACCAAAGCATGATCAGTTTCACAGCTCGCTCCTCGGGGACACACAGCCAGCCTGGGTTCACAGCACCGCACTGGTATCACAGACAGTAAGGAACAAATGCCCTTCCACCGCCCACCTATGTATAATGAACAGACCCTTCCTATAGCAAAGAAGGACTCAGAAGAGGGCTCCTTGCTACACTTGCGGTAAACCACACCTCGTGTCAGTTGCTTTGCCTTCCCACTATCAGTCTCTTGGCCCCGAGAGCGGAAAAGAAGGGCCACTGACTCCCTTTAGGTCACCTTTTCCTATAGGAAAGGCCGCTGTGGGTTTTAAGAATCCTCAGAAGGGGTGATTAATTTTGAAAATAAATCACCTGGGTGTGAGGGCTGTGGGAGACCCAAATGTAGAAATTACAAAAATAACTCAATAATATCCCAGAGTGCCAAGGCCACTAAGCAAATATCACAGACAAGGAAGAAAGGAGGCGGGTAAAAGGAAGCGGGTAGCGACTTCGGACCCTGCCATGGGCTGTGGGTGGCTCTCCAATGGCCAGCGATGCTTCGGAAAGGTCAAGGGTAGTGGCTCAAGGGTCTAAATGTGCTTAGTGAACCAAGGAGCCCAAGTTATTTCGGGAGGAAAGAAAAATACGTTTTCTGAGTGTTTTTCCTTTCCCCTAGCTTAGCGCCACACCCACTCAGCCTTCTTCCCAGCCGTGTCACCTGTTTCAAAGTCTGTTTCTTTGGTCTCTTTGATTATTTTTTTTTCCCTTTAGAGAAAACTATATCCACTCAATTCAAGACAAAGAACCCATTTGAGAACACGACGTATGTGCGTGAGCCCTGTTTTTCACAGTTGCATAAGGGAGATGTGAGTGCTTCAAGCAAACCACCCGCAGGTGTGCTCATTTGTTGTCACAGAAGTTGCTCAGACAGGAATTTCATCAGTGAAAGAGTGCATTAAAGAATAAATTTTCAAATAAGAACTCGGATGCTTGGCTTCACTGAGAAAGGCTGACCCAGGGAGCAGGGCTCTGCTTCCCCGCGGCTCCAGCTCTGACAGGAATGGCGTGCGCGGTCAGCCCTTCTCAGATTTGCTCTGCTCAACTTCTTCGCTGCTCTGCCAGCTTTTAAATGCATGAAGGTTTCTGTTTTCAGAAATAAATCCTATTTCCTCCCTCCTTCCTTCTCTGGGCCGATAAATTCCTTGAGGGTGGTTTTTGGACTACATCTCTCCACCTCCAGGTTATATGAACTTTGGTGTCACCTGGAAATGTTTTTAATTCCTCTCAGTAGGGAGGGAGCAGAGTGAAATGAATCTACTTCATAAAACTTTACCTTTTGAATTTGGCACATACAAGTCAAATAAACCTGAGTTTTTCCAACGATCAAACAGTCTCACCCTCACGTGGCTCCACATTCTTAACAATGCATTTATTCTGATTATCAGTGACCATTTTTTTGACCATATGGCAGATCTGTTCCTCTTTTTCATCGTATTTTTCTCAATTAAAGATTCTAATGGCCGTTGAAGCAAGACAAATTACCCTCATCCTTTATGTCTACAAACCTCTGTGACTCTGAGCTTCAGAATTATAATGGGAAACAGAAATCAGGCCTTTGATTTTTAAAAGCAGAAAGGTGGCACTTCGTTGCACTTCATAAACACACAGAGAATCACTAGAATGGAAGGGATGTGAATGACAAGCCCTCCAGCCAAACCCTTGGCCTTCAGCACCCCGTTTTATTTAACAGTTCTTAGAGTCAAGAAGTTCTTCCTTAAATCTAACCTAAATCTCTCCTGCTTCGGTGAAAACCTAGTCTTTCTCTGAGTGTGCCAGAAACAAAACAGCTGGTCACCATACACAGCCTAATAACTCCTCATAATTTCGAAGTCTGTTATTAAGTCATTTTTCAGCCTTCTCTTCTTGAAGCTAAGTAATCCCCAGTCTTTCAACTCATCCTTATAGGTTCAATTTTACAATCCTTTAATCATCATCAATGCTCTGTGCTAAACATTCTTAAGTTTTCCACGTTGCTCTTATGTTTTGAAACCCAGCTCACCTTTGGAATTGCTTCTTGTTGTCTGTAAAAAAGCCCAAGGCTTCAATGCATCACACAGAATCCCCAGAATCTACTCAAAAAGGTAACCTACTGCTTTTCTGGGTTCTTTTGGGGACAAACTTGCTCCTACGGCTCCTTCTCTAAGAAAAACATGTTCTTTGGGAACCAGTGTTCTCACTCCCACTTCATCTTCTTCACCAGGGCTCCTCAAGGCCTTTCTCAAACCGTTTTCCCCAAACGATACTGTTACACAATGAGTATCTAGCTAGTCTGATCTGATCCACTTACTTAAACCAAGTTGTTAACCCAAAATGTCTTAAAATGTGCTATGCTTCCCAGATAACATCTATGAAGTTCCTGTCCTCAGAGCCTTCACTCGATGATTCTCTGGCACCTTGGTGAAACTCACACAAGAGAGGTGGGGGCCAGTGGGGAAGGACATGGGGACCCCTCCTGTGCTCCTCCAATTCCACCACACCAGCCCAGGCGGGATTATAAAACAGGCGACTTTGGGGTGTGTGCCTGTAGTTAACAATTTCTGCAACCTTCTCCAACCACTGAGGCATTCCGAATGGCATCTGTCCTATCAAATGAGATATTAGATTCTAACACTGCCCTTTGCCTTGAAGCCTCATCCCCACTCTTCCTGGAGCTGGTTTTTCCTCACCCTCAGGTCTCTGCTCTGATGGTGTCTCCTCCAAGAGGCCTTCCTTGCACACTCCAGAATAGGTCCCTCTCTGTCCCCTGACGCCCCAACCTTCTTTACTACTACATCAGTTCCCTTCATAGCACTTATCACAATTTGCAAGTAAATGCAATTACAGTAAAGTTTCGTTCACCCATTTCTTGTCTGTCTTCCCTATAGAATGCAGGTTCCTCAAAGGTGGGGTGATGTCTGCTCTGCTTTGAATGCCTGGCACCCGGCTGTCAGTACACACTCAAAAATAATTTTTGAACCAATACATGCCCCTACTGCCAGAAATATTTACATTTTAAAACATATCTCGGGGGAGGGAGAATTGGATGAAGGCAGTCAAAAGGTATAGCTATCCAGTTGTAAGATACATAAGTACTAGGGATGTGATATACAATATTACTAATGTAATTAACACTGCTATACGTTATATATGTAAGTGGTTAAGAGAGTAAATCCTAAGAGTTCTCGTCAGAAGGAAAACATTTTTTGTCTATTTCATTCATTTTAAATCTATATGAGACTCTAAACTTACTGTGGTCATCATTTCATGTTGTATGTAAGTCAAATCATTCTGCTGTACACCTTAAACGTATACAGTGCTGTGTGTCAACTACATCTTAATAAAACTGGAAGGGAAAAACACCTCTAACTGCCATTTTAAAAAGGCTCGGTCAGCTATTAGCAGTGAAATGGGGTGGTGGAAGGAAGGGGTTCTCCTTCTCAGCCCCTACCCCCAGCCCTGCCATCACACAGACAGCTGCTGTCTCTTCCAAGACATTAACTAGAAACTGTGGTCAGTTCCATCATCTTGTTCTTGTTCCTTAGAGCAGTCAGTCTTATTTCCAGTTACTCTCTCTCCTTTTAGGGTCAACATGGTCATGCCTCTTGCAGAATTCCACCATCTTCTTAATGCTACGTCCTTACGGCTGACACCGTCACAGAGGCACTAGCATTCTCATAGAAAAATACTCAGGATGTATCAACACTCTGGCAGTGGAAATCTTTGGAGAAGAGATTATGGACATTTCAAATTTTCTTCTTTTGATTAATTTTTATTCTCTAACTTTTCTATCATATACTTGTCTGCATTTTCTACTTGAGTAATTTTTTTTAAGGCTAACTAACTTAATTTCACTGGTATAAAGTGAAACTCTACTGAGGTAGTTAACTTAGAAAAAAAAGTGTTTTCATCTCACAGAATTCAGTGTTTTCAGCTCTGTTAAAACTTTCATCTTGATGAATTCAAGACTCATTCAACACAAGGACCTACTGTATAGCACAGGGAACTATATTCAATATCCTGTAATAACCTATAATGGAAAAGAATCTGAAAAAGAATAGATATACATGCATAACTGAATCACTTTGCTGTATACCTGAAACATTGTAAATCGACTATACTTCAATTAAAAAATTAAAAAATTAAAAATTGGGGGAGTTAGCATGCACAAAGTCCTTGGTTCAATCCCCAGTACTTCTATTTAAAATAAATAATAATAAAATAAAATAAATAAAAAATAAAAATTAAAAAGACTCATTCAATGAACATTTATATATATATACACACATATTTACATATACATACATACATACATACACACACACACGCACTCACACACAAACCTTGGGACTTATTTACTATGCAGCAATGCTAGCACATCACCAGGCTTGCTTCCCAGGTAATACTACTTCACAACATCAACTAAGAATACCCTGAGCACAGTACCAGGCACTCCCATGACTTTACTGACAAAGCACCGGGGAGTCTGGGTAGTGAATAACTGAACAGGAATAGACCTGGGCTCCCTGCCCACCTCCATAAATCATCTGCTGACTTGCAGAGTGACATGCAGCAAATGAGTTTTCAAGTGCCCAGGCCTCAGTTTACCCACCTGTAAAATGTATACCGCAACCCTCAAAAGGATGGAGAGAGAATCAGTGAGGTAACGTCTAAGCGGTTGGAACTCCTTGGCAGAGAGGCGCTACATAATTACTATCTGGTGTTTAAGTGCCCTTCATGTGTGCCAAGTACTTTATGATCATTCCTCAGCAGTGACTCCCAGCTACTCTGAAGTTGTCTTCGTGTCTATTTCCACTTAAAGGATGAAGAAATAGAACTGGAAAGAAGCTTAGTAATTTGCTTAGGGTCACTCAGATGGCACTGAGGTCTCAAGGGGACGTTCCAAGTCCTCCAATTCCCTTAACCATAACTGAACCCACATCTTAAATACAAACTACCCATACAGATGAATTCCCTGTTCAACTGCTCTGAAATAGCCCTCACGATACAAAAAACACTGTAACTTGTTTTTGTAGGATAGAGTGAATAGTGAAGAGGTGAAACAGAAACCAAAGCGCTAGAATTAGTAACCCAGACTTCACAATCAGCCTTTTTTTTTTTAACACATCTATATTTCTCCTCACTTCCGGTATAACAGTGTTTCAGTACTTTCATAATCTCTTTGAAAAACTCGTATTTTTCTACTAATAATTTCCAAGGCCAACCCTAAGGAGCCCAGAGCCCAGGTTAAATCATCCTGAGTTTTTCTGGGCCAAAACACACGTTAGCATTTTCACCCAGGTTGCAGCTCATGAAAATTCGTGTTGAGAAGGTACAGGATGAGAAGATGCACCTAACAGAGGGTGAAGGGGTGCATACACCATCTGTGGGTGCATGGAAAGGCGGAAGATATCAGCATGCTTGAGTGTCAGCTGACCCTTTCCCCACCAGCCACTTCCTCGGTAGCTCCAATGAGGGGTGCCCACAAACTGGAGTCACCCCGCCCACTCTGCCTACAGAGAGTGCCACCCTGATCGTGGCCTCCCAGGTCTCTTTCAGCCCTGCTCCTTGTGTCCCCAAGTCTATTTTCTTCCCCTGCTTCATTCAACGTCATTTACCATCTTTTGGTAAATGAAGCATCCTTTGGTTCTGAATCCTGTACTCCCACCAAAATGATGGAAAATGGGTGGGTGGCTACCACATCTAAGAAGTGCTGCTCTGGCTGTTCAACAAGCAGCAGCCAGAAGACCTTGGACAGGCAAATGCAATGATGGAGTTCTTTACCATAAATTTGGACAGAAAGTTCCAGAGCACCACAGGGCCTGCCTAAGGCAAGACGGTGAAACTGAAGATTGAGTTTCCTGTCCCTATATGCCCCTGCCTTTGCCTTCTCCCCCTGCGTCTGCAGGAACACTCCCTCCCACCACCTCTCCACCCACTGGCCCCGGACTTTTCAGAGCCCCCACTTCCCTTCATCCGTCTTCCGTGAAAGTATATCTGTCCTGGATTCCATTCCTTTAAGCACTGCTCCACTAACCTGATAATAACGGCCTGAAAGTCCCAGCCCAGACGATGGCTAGGAGTGTGGCCCTCAGGCCCTCTGAGCAGACAAGACTCTCAGCAGGGGGCCTCTCACGTCCTGCCCCGCTGGCAGCCAGTGTACACCATTGCTGACATCTCCAGGGACACAGACTGAGTTTGCCACAAACGGGCTCTCACTGAAGGATCTACATGAAGAAAACTTAATCCAGAAGGAAGAACTGACATGCAAGAAGGAATGGTGAGCCTATAAATCAATAAACATATAGGTAAATGTGAAAGTAACAGTTTAAACACTGACGACTGATTTAAGGAGCATAAAACAAGGATAAAAACATCGAACAACAACATTAGAAGAGAGGGAGTGACTGTGGTTTAAAGCATGCTAAAGTTCTCGTATCTAAGAGGTGGACAGATGATTAATTTTATTAAGACAAATATACACATTAAAACAGTAATGATAATTACTGAAAGAAAAGAAAGAAATTGAATGATGATTTGCAAACCAGGAGAAGAAAACAGCTGGCACGTATCTAGAACAAAAATGAATAAGAAATATTCTGTACAAAGGAAACATGTGCAAAAAGGGGAAATACGGAAATACAAAAACCAAAACTCACACCTTGCAATGATAGAATCCTGCACTCTTAATAATACACCAGACCTGAAAAGCATCAGGAATCCACAGCTCTACGGCTAGCCTACAGCAGAATGGCCACACTTGAAGTCAGCAATGACCACCTTCAAGGCCTGCCCATCTGACTCTCTGTTTACTTTGAGTGCCCAGGACTTTCATTCTCCCTTTATCTCCCCAAACCCACTCCCAAAAAAGGATTTTGAGGACTTATTTTTATCTTAGTATGAATTTAAGTCTGTGTTGCCTTTTCCAGAGGTGTTCGGATGTAAGCCTGAATTTTGAGTTTTAATAAAGAGCTTTTGTCTACTGATAAATCGAGTCTCACATCAGCCCACAGCAGCAGAGAAATGTGGAGAGGAACAGGGAACCCTTCCTTTGCTATTTGAGTGCTGCATCCCAAATACAGTCTCCTACTTGAACTGTTGTACACGACTCTGAATTAATATCTTCTATTTCAACGGCTTTTTTACGCACTCTCTTAATTTCCAAGAGTTGCTCGAAAACCATAAGCAATTCATTCCCATACTTGCCTAAATTAAAACTTGTGAGATTTTATGTGAAGCCCAAAGACAGGCTTTAGTTGACATCACAAAGGTATCCTATAAATATGCCAGGTAGGGACAAGTGTGACTACAAAGAGCAACACAACGGAACTCTTTTCTCTGTTATTTTTAAGTATTTTCTATTCTGCTCTGGTCTAGCCCTTCCTGAAGAACGTGCTAGAGTACAAACTAAATAGAAGTAAAGAGATTCAGTGATCTATTGCGAATTCCCTCTGTTGGAAGGAAAATTTATTTTTTATGAATAAATAAAGCCCCCTCCTCACTTTTTTTCTCTCTTGAGTCCCTAACACTGTTTCAAGAATGAATGATTTCTGACTTACACTGCGAAATAAGCCGGTGACCCATCTGAATCAAGTCTAGGTGTGTTTTTAGAGCACGTGTCACTTGAAAACCCGCAGTGCTGTATCTGGTTGGAAGTGAATAGATCCACCAGAACCCACATGTGTGGACAGGGTGCTCTTACCGTGGAAGCCACGGTGCCCTGTGAATGAGAGGGCAAGAAAGCACACTCGGGACTGGAAGCCAGGGGAGAGGGCAAAGGAGGCTCCCGAGCGTGTTTTAACGGCCGTGATAATCCGCCGTGCAAGGCGGCGAGGCCCGGCTCCTCTCTGCAGCGCGCGGCGCGGCTGAGCTCAATTACTGCCCTGCTGTCTGCGAGCGGAGGAATGTGTCAACAGGCCGTATAGCCTTGCATCAGTTCCACAGAATGTTGCACAACACAAAATGCCTCTCGATGTGTCATTTCCTTCTTGGCCATCTTCCCAGCTCCTGACAGTCAGTCAACCAAACAAAACCAAAAAAAAGGACTGGAAGAGATTTAAAACTGCTCTTCTCAAGAGTGCATTCCACCGACCACCACCAGACTTAACCTCCACCAGCGCTTCTGACTCCCCCTCACCATCCTCCTCAAAGAGAGGGTAAAAGAGGACAGCTTTTCTGAACTGTTATTATTCTCCAAAGGCAAAGATTTTCAGGGATGTTTTGTGTTACCAGTGACCAAATGATTAATATTTATGACCATCAAACTGCTGCTTGTATTTGCTGACTTGTAAATATCAGATCATGGCATTTACCCGTAACTTCCATTCCTTGGGCATGTCACAGACAGGCAAGAATCAGGGCAAGTCTGCAAGTCAAGAAGTGAAGGGCTTGTGGGAAGGGTAATAGCTCAGTGGTAGAGTGTGTTCTTAGCATTCATGAGGTCCTGGGTTTAATCCCCAGTACCTCCATTAAAAATAATAATAATAAATAAATAAACCTTAAAAAAAAAGAAGTGAAGGGCTTTTTTTGCAGCACCATGGATGGATGTTGGGGGGCATTATGCTAAGTGAAGTCACTCAGAGAGAGAAAGACAAATACCATATGCTATCACTTATACATGGAATCTAAAAAGTACAACAAACTAGTGAACAAAAACAAAAAAGAAGCAGACTCACAGATAGAGAGCCCAACCAGTAGTCACCAGTGAGGAAAGGGAAGGGGGAGGGGTAATATGAGGGTAGGGGAAAAAAGGGATACTATAGGATTATACAAAACCATGTGTGTGAAGCCTTTGAAAATTGTAAAGCACTACAGAATTTAAAGAATCTTTCATTCAATTAAAAATATTGTTTTCCCATTAAAAAAAAATGTTAAGGGCTCTTCTACTAATGCTTCCCAACAAAGAGTAAAATTCAGGCCTGTGGCATCAGGAGTACAGTATGAGGCTGACCCAGGTTTTCTTAAATTGTCTTCACAAACAGCAAGAATGTGGATGCAGAGAACCACGCCCTGACGTATCAAATAGCCTTAAAACAACCCTTCTGCTGTCCCTCGATCCAACACACTTGACTCCCCCATCTTCTTTTGCACGTGACCAACCTCTAAACAAGCATCCACCGTTGATAAATAAGTCAAGGTCGCGGGCCAGCCACCATCAGAAGCCTATTCCTTCACCCAAGTAGGATGACGAGTAGTGGGGGAGAAAAGCCAGCTGCCACTGACGCCATCAGGAATGAGAAAGAGAGAGCACCAAGCCCATCGCTCTGTCCGCCCCTTATGGGGCTGGAGAACAGCATGGGAGGAAAAATGGGACGCTTCTGGGCCCAGATCACTCTGTTTTGATTAAGTCTGTTTCCTTCAGCTTATCAGGTAAAAACGTCTGCAACTGGGAGTTGCAAGAACAGCTAACAAACAAACAAAACTTTTTAATAAAATAAAATAGAGAATATGGAATAATAAAATGTTCTCCAAAGAATTAAAAATGTGCTTATGAGCTGCACAGGTGAGAAGGAGCGAGCAGGAAAAGAGAACAGTTTGCCTGACAAGCCGAGGGAAGCAGGCTGTTGGGGCAGTTCCAGAAACACGCAGGGGACCCTGCACATCCGGATAAGCTCCCACTCACCGAAGTGCCAGCCGGGCTGCAGTCACCCACAGAGCCACGGAGCAGCACTGCCTACGGCCTCCTCAAAGTCTGCAGGGAAGGAGCTGGGTCGTGGGAAAGAAAAGGTGGGCATCCCCCTCCCCACCAGGTCAGGACAGGGAGCTGGCCGGCAGGGACCAGTAGTGTCCCAGCAGTAAGGACACAGGTGGCGGCTGTGGTCTCTCCTTGAAAGGAACCACAGTTTACTTCCCTGAGGCACCACACACACAAACTCTTAGAAGCCCACTCATGTGTGTGAGGTGTCAGGTGTGCAGCTGTGCTGGCAAGTGAGAATTTTCCAAGCTGGGTGATATAAAGTATAAAA
Organism: Camelus ferus; assembly: GCF_009834535.1. Lineage (NCBI taxonomy): Eukaryota > Metazoa > Chordata > Mammalia > Artiodactyla > Camelidae > Camelus > Camelus ferus. Next base: position 30,861,417 of record NC_045715.1, on the reverse strand, counting down.
CCTCCAGGCTGGTTCGCTTATGAATTCATAAGATACTTGGGCTACAGACCTGCCACGCTGCCAGGCAAGGCAAATTACCTCTTTATGTTCAAGCATCTAATAATGTTCTCCCCTCATATGAGTATTGACAGGGCTTGGCTTGGTATGAACCTGCTAATACCAAGCACCACAAGGTAACACTCACCCTTAATTCATCTGAAAATTACCTAATTGGTCCAATTCAGTGCAAAGCTACTATCACTGAAACTTGTCTCCCAGATTAGAAAGTCAAGAGACCTTTCAGGAGATGGTACATCAAAAAATTATTTCTCCTATTGCAACAATGACATTGACCATCTAGGCACTTATGAAAGTTGGTCCAGGGAACCACTGCACCCATCAGACATAGCTTTGTGAGGCTTCTTCCCCTTGAATCTAGGCTGCACCTGTATCTTGCTTCAACCAACAGAGTATGGAGGATGTAACTCCATGCCAGTTCTGAAGAAGCCTTACAAAGGCCTAAAAGCTCCCACTTTTGCATCTGAGGGAGCCCTGAGCTGCCATGCAGAAAATGAGACTCTGCCAGAGGGGCCACGTGGAGAGGGAGAACTGGGACCACAGGAGAGAAAGGCCCAGCTGTCCCATCCTTCCAGCCATGCCACTAAGGCACCAGACCCGGGATTGAAGCCGTCACACATGTTCCAGCACCAGCCACACGAAAGACCCAAGCGAGAACCCAGAGCAACCATCCGGATGCAATCCCAGCCCACCTGCAGGACCATGAGAAGCAATAAACTGGTTGTTGTTTCAAGCCATTGTGTTTGCGGATGGTTTTGTTATTTAGCAACAGGTAACTGAAAAAGCAGCAAGAGAACTGAAAGGATTCCATGTAAGGTGATTTACTTTTTCTATCCTCTGCCCAGCCAGTAATACCTTTTCCACCACTTCTCTTCCCTCACTCAGAGCCACTACAATAGAATATGACATTGCTAACCAAGATTTCACCTTGCTGGAGAAATTCTTAAAATCAGTTGGAACCAAGTGCATAAAGGGAACCAAGGATCCTAATGGAAACCGATGTTTAAAAGAGTTAGGTCTCCAAACGCATCACTGCCGCCGCTGCTGCTCCACTGGCTTCTCCTGCTGGCGAACACACAGCAGTTGCTCTTCGGAGCTAACTTGCCAACAGGAGGTCAAAACACCTTGCCTAAACACGAGACTTACAAATTTGGGATCTTAAGTATGATGTCACGTCTTAAAATGATAAGCTGGCAGAGAGAATAAATGGCATTCTGTAAAGATGTGCACCATTTTCATGTTTACGCTACTTAAGATGAAGGTTCTAATAAGTCATCAGCTATGTTCCTTTAAAGGGAAGTTTTATAACTGAGATGAATCACAACTGCAAAAGATCAAAGTTAGAAAACATCAGTGATGCCATGGGGTACTTTTTAATCTTGTAATGAGTGATGATCATGTGCTCTTATGAAGTGAGTCCAACTGCCAACGCCAGATGTGTCTATTAAGAGAAGGAGTTGTTTTGTGACGTACAGCACCGGTTCAGCTGCCAGAGACAGAAAACACAGAAGGAGGAAACCTTTCTGGGTTGTGAGTGAAAAGCGAGTCTTGGCAGATGTGCTGATAAGCAGGGCCTCCAAGAGGGGCACTAGTGTCACAGCATCCTCTCTTGGACTTTGCCACAAGCAAATTGTGTTCATCACCAGCTCTGCACAGCTGTCCCCACACAGCAGGAACACCTGCTCAGGCACAATTTATAACACTTACTAGTGTCATTTACTAAGGAGCAGAAATTAGTAAAGCCATCTGCAAGAAAAAAAAAAAACATTACCCTAGAGAACAGAATCTAGATGGTATCTATTTCCTGGAAGCATGCTATAAGCAAAACTACAGCAAACGTCTGACACTGAAGGAAACTGATATAATAATAGCTAACGCTTAATAAGCACTTGTACATGACAGTCACTGTGCTATGTGTTCTACACACATTACATCATTTAACATCTCTGCAGCAGCTGATGAGAAAGATGCTATCATTATTAGTCTCACTAACAGATGAGGAAACTGAGGCAGAGAAAAGCTAGGTAACTTGCCTACCACCACACAACTGGTGAATGAGGGAGCTGGGCTTTCAATCCGGACAAGCCTGACACTAAAGCCACACCCTTAATCACTACGTATGCTGAGCAAAGACCCAGTCAGTTAACCCAGAACGTGTCCTTGTTCAAACAGCTCATCTACCAGAAGTAGCCTTTCCAATATACACCATGATCTGCAGAGGAAGGAATGAAATTCCATGAATAGGAATCTATAGTACAGAATACTCAGCTCCTTCAAACCTCTCCAGTAATAAACAGATGTACACTATTTTGATGACAACCACTACTTAAAGAATTAAAATTCTGTGGGAGAGGATGCTAAAACAATTGCATTTGTTGTCTTCTTTTTTTTTTCTCTCCCCTCAGGAAAGCCTTTTTCTAAAGCCCTTCTCTGTTTAACCATCGATAAAATTAGCCACTTTGAAACCTAGAGTGATGGTTGGTAAGCTACAAGTTGTGTGCCAAATCTGCCCCACCATCTGTTTTTGTAAATAAAGTTTTACTGAAACACAGCCGCAACCATTCGTGTATGTACTGCTGCTTTTGAGCTACAGTGGCAGAGCTGAGTACTGCTGATGGAGATCAAACGGCCCACAGGGTCGAAATCATTTACTATCTGGCACTTCAGAGAAAATGTTTGCCAACCCACGTTCTAAAGGATTCTCCATTTAACATCATATACACACCAATCAATCAAAATCCTGTTACGCTCACAGCTGAAGAAAATGGAAAGTCCTGGGAGTCTCAAAATTAAAGAACCATATTGAGAAGACTGCTATAATTACAAGCATTCAATGCCCAGATGGCCAAGAGCAGGCCAAGATCCAGGACAGAGAATCCAGGTTGTAGGATTAAGATGTTACTGATACCAGACCCATCCTTATATCCAGACACTGAGTGTAGCCAGTCACCTCATGAGGTCAGAGAAATGACATCACATTTTCCTGGATGTTTCTGGCTTGTGAGAAATGATCCTCAGGCTGACCTAGGGTGGTGGTCAGCCCCTCGAGATCTGTATCTGCTTCCCCCTCCACCCTCTGCACCCTCAGCAACACCCAAAGCCTGAACTCGGGTCACACACATACCATCCACCCATCTACCCATAACCCTTACTGCTTTCAGAGTACTTCTCTGCCTTTGCAGGGCAGTGAGCCTATTAAGTGATTAATTCTGCCAGCAACCTCCTGGGAGTGAGATAACACACTACCCTCGCTTGGAAGAGAAGTAACTTTCCCAAAGCTACTCTGCCTCCTCACTTTTGTCACAACTCTCAGAATGAGGCAGAGCCCACCTTTCTCTGCTTCCTCTACCAGCCATCAACTTTGAGCATCAGCTCGCAAGCATCTGGACACACACACACACAGAGACACACACAAACAATAATGGTTTTTCCAAGAACTGAGAAGAACAGCTGAGATCAGCAGGAAACATCTTTACAAGATAAGTTAGTAGTGTTAAATGTTTAAAAACTACCATCCTGCTTTAAGCATCAGCAAAATGGACGTCCCCCACTTCTCAGGATTGCAGGAGCTACTGGGATAAAATGTTAGGAGGTAACTTCCATCCTAAGGCATCTTCCCAGATGGACGGCAGTCCAGAAAAAGTTAGGCAGAACCCCAAGCCAGGCAAGAAAGACCTGGGCTGATCTCATCCCCTGCACTGCATGGCCACTGGCCCTGATGACTTGTGTGTGGCCACCACCTAACAGGACGTTCTCAACCTGAAGGGACAGGGCCAGCACTCCCGACGCTGAGATCCTAGAAGAACGCCATACACGTGAAAGGAGGAGAAGAGAAAAACCTCAAAGACTGGCTTTTGAGGCAGGAAACCTCCCTAGTTCAGACGAGCAGTCAGCCTCTGTGAAAAGAAGCAGTGGCAAGAGGGGCGGAAGGGCAACGTGCGTTCCCACCGCTGAGGGCCAGGCTGCCCGGGCAGAGGCAGGGCTTCACCAGCCCTTCCTCTTGGTTTTAGGGGAAGAAAAGCGATGCCTCTCTCACTGTCCAGGCAGGTGTCTCGTTATATAACCAACATTTCTGCCAGCTGTACCTCCACCACAAACCAAATTAAACTCTTAAAAGACAATGGCTGGGACGCCAGGGTATTCACTCATCAAAGACAGAGTTCTGTGTGATGTTTCCGCTGGCACAGAATTTTTAATGTTGTCTATGTCCAATGATCTTTAATCTATACATATATTTGAATACTGCTGCGGTGAGGATGTTCAGATCAGTTTTAGGGGGAGGGAGGAGTAAACCTGTTTTAATTTAGATTGAGAGGGAGATGCCTTTTAACCCAAATGGATTATGGGCACTGTCTTAAAGGATGCTGGCTATACCTTCTGGATGTCCAGACAGACAAATAAACCAAGGTTTGTCTCTATCTGTTAAAAGAGAAGATCTATGACAATTACTAGAACATGACCCAACAACAGTGCTGTAACAATCAAGCAAGTTATCATTTGCAAATAAATTCTTTGTAATTAAGCAGTGTGCTCTTTACAAAGGGAACTGAGTGGGCGAGCCAAAAAGTTAAAACACATTCTTAGACCATGGGAAACGTACGCGGATGCTTCTTGACTAAGGTCGGGATTTCTTAGTTTATTGTTTTCTCTCTCAGCTCTCACGGGGCTGTTCCGCGCTGTCTGTCTACTGTGTACAGTGGATGAGCGGAACGTTTAGCAAAGTGTTACAGTGATGGAAAGTCACAAAGTGATGTAGGTCTTAGCAATTTTGTGGCAAAAGTTAAAAGTGTAATATGATTCTCTACTAACTGTGAAGTTCTCCTCACTGTCCCTCAGAAAAATATATATCGATAGCAAACTCTGCAAAGAAACTATTTATGTGAAAGCAGCATTCTCAGCTTATTTGGGCTAAGTTCCCCACAGGGTCTCCGCAAACTCTGTTCCCATTTTCAACAGGAAGGTAAGCACTTACTTCTGGGTTCCCGGGGTCCATCCACTGTGACTTTAATAGCTCGGTGATAGGTGGCTACTTGGGGAGGATTTGTGAAGACAGTTATGGTCAAGGTGAAACTCTTGCCTGCGGATGGAAAAGGGGAAAATTCACAGTGAATATAAAAAGACAGTACTGATGACAAATAACAGGACAGATGTCCCGATTGCATTTAAGCATCTCTGAAGAGGTAGCAAAACGAAGGTGAGGGTCAGGACTTCTTATTCTGATGAGAAAGGCTCGGGTGGCCACTTTAGGAAGTCACTAAGCTTGCTGAGTGCTAGGAACATCACCTTCGTGCCAGCACTGGCGGAGAAGGCTCCAGTTCCAAAATAGAGCAGCTCTGTAGCAAGAGTTGTAAAGAAAACAAAAACTCAGGTCCACTTGAAGAGGGTTCTCTCCCCTTACAGTTTTCTCCAACATCAGGAACACATCCAAGCCCAGACAATTTTAGAAGTCTTTATTTAGGATTAGGTCATGACCCCATGAGAGAACAATAGTAAATCACTGTTGATTATGCTATTTACTTCATATGGCTTTAGCATTTCATTTGCTTAACTGCACTACAATAAGAAGATGAAAGAGGAAGGTTCTTCTGGGAATCATTTTAACAGGAGCCAGTGTCTCCTGTCCTGGCCTTAATGTGCCTGTGGTATGATGATTTCATCGTTGCTGGAACAAAGTTTTTCTCCTCCCTGACCCCCCTTCCCTCACATACATCCTTGCTTAGCAGCAATCCTGAAATAACTCCCCGACAGTGACTTATTTTTTGCTAAATGTACATGACATCTTCCAATGTAAATATGAATTCTTGCTTTTAGCAGAGGGTGTGCTTCATTGAAATATTACATCTGATGTTTCAAATTAATGAACTAAAAGTGATGAATGTGGGGGGACAGAGAAAAGTTTGGGAGCCGACTTTGGATGTTTGCTTTCTCCTAAAGATACCAGACTCTGCTACCCAGACTCACTGACAGTTGTAATCAGTTAGATTTGCAACGGTTAGTCATGTCAGATAGTCAAAACTGCAAACTGTTACAAGACAGGAAAAGGTGGGCGTGAAACAGTGACTCAATAAAACATTCAGCAATCTCGGGCCAGAGCATTCATTTAGCCTGCTCCTGTAACAGATCTTTAAAAAGCTCATTTCATTTTGCTTTGTTGTTTGGTCAGAGACTGTTTTTCCCTTTGTCGAAAGCTGAGGGTATTAAATCAAAACACAAATCTTAAACAATATGTAGCAACGCAAACTTTAATGCAATCTTTTCAAAGCTTAATACGGAACAGGTTACATACAAGGCTTAATGTAGAACAGGTCTTTGGCTGTCAAGTCTAGTGAATGGGTTTTCTTTTCAACCCAAACCATGTAAGTTCTTAAAATACATTTAAGACACATATCATTTGTTACTCAATATATACAGTTTTAAATCTCTTTGGCTATACTTTGGCCAAGAGAAAAAAAAAGGAAAGAGAAACTGGGGGGTGGAAAGTAGAGGGAAAGATAAACATTGATTAGAAACCTGTTAAGTGCCAGTCGCTTCATACACTTTATGTCATAGACTCCTACCCAGTTGGGTTTATCACCCCCATTTCACAAATGAGGAAACTGAAGCCCAGAGAGCCTTAGTAATTTAACCACACAAATAATAAATGGGAAAAATCAGGATCTGAACTTGGGTCTTCCAGACCCTAAAATTAACGTTCTTCTTTTTAACTTTGTCAGAGAATACTTTAAAAAATTAATAGGAGATTTATTGCTACATGTATCCCAAACAGCTCCATCGGCCCAAGAAACAAATATAAATCTACTAATGTGATATGTCAGCCAGAATGTTGAAATCATCTACCCTTAAAGTGTCATTGATAGATCATATTTTATCCATTATATATCAAAAGTTACATGGATTTAAGTAATTTAATTGTATGGTTAGGGAACAGAGGATTTATTATAAACAGTAAGACTAACCAGAAGAATAAGGCAGCCAGGAGTCTAAACTGGTTATGGAAAACTGCAAGTCCACAGAAATGGAGACTAGGAAGTTGAGTGGGAAGCCACTGGATCGGGATGAGGACCTTAAGACAACGGGAAGATCTGGAGGAATGAAGGGGCTGAATAACCTAGATTGGAAGTTAATTTGCATTAAACCATAGAAAGATGCCATTCTAGGCTGGATCGATGGTCTGTGAGCCAGGACTGCATTTCTAACAGTGGCTTCTAGGGCGGTGCTTGGAAGGCAGTTGTCATCCATGGCACTAATCTTAATAAATCAAGGATGCACACAGCTCAGTCATCCTTAATGACTCTAAATAACCTGCTAGAGACACTATCCTTGAATTTATCCAGACTGGTTCTGAGAATATTTCTATTTGAGACTTTTACAATGTACTTAGGATATTAAAAGGCAGAGACGCTTCTCCCAAGTTCAGAGAAACAGCTCGTGTAGGAACAAAAGCCAAACCTGAAATTCACCCTATAAGTATAAAGCATCTAAATGTTCAAAGCAGAACCAGTTTCCTATAAAGGCTTCTTATGAAAAGAGGTGGCTTTAGGGGAAAGGAAACAAGCATGCAAGTGTGACTGTGGCCTTCTAAAATCAAATCCTAGGAGCAAGAAGTACTTTAACAACTAAAACAAAGACCACGGAGGTTTCATCCACTCCTTATTGCCCTCTTAGAAGGAAAATGGACATAACGTTCAAGAAACTTCCAGAAACTACCACTCAACTAGGTAATTTGTTCTTCACCCTATAAACAGCAATACACTTCCTAAGTCAAATGTTTGTATGCGTATTTGAGACTTTCTTAAATTTAAAAAGAAAAACCAACTTTTCCAAATCCCATTGTTTACTACTTTCTGTAAGTGATAAAAATGCAGGCTCTCACCGAGGGAGCTAGCACTCATTAGTCAACTAATTGTAGCATTCTTGGCTTCATCTAGGAACTAGTTTTGCGATATGTCCTCAAGTCATATATTTTCTGAGATACACATAGAAACTGTCATTGAAGGACAATTCCAGCCAAGCCTGAGAGGCTGTCAGAAATAGTCAGGAAAGTAAAGACTGTAAGCAGGGATTGTATCCTACATTGACAAAGTGCCATGCTCTGTACACTGTAGGTGCTTAAAAATGCTTGTAAATTAAAAGCAACAAGCTTAATGTCAAGAGTGAGGAAGCACACCAAGAAAACTTAAGGACCAAAGTCATTTTAAATATGTTTTGTTTCGCAGGGGGTTGGGGGGTGGGTACAGCTCAATGGTACAGTGTGTGCTTAACATGCACGAGGTCCTGGGTTCAATCCCCAGTACTTCCATCAAAAAAATAAACAAATAAACCTAATTACTTCCCTCCTCAAAAAATGAATAAATAAATACTTCTGTTTAAAAATACAAAGGAGAAAAAGGAAAAGACGGTTAAAAAAATATAAGCCACTCCTAACTCAATACAAGTTTCACCAATGTTCTATTTTTATTCCAAAGCACTTCCAAAAGTTGTGGTCATCAGAGAACCTGTAATGCCAAAGTAGTGATGGACTCCTTTCTCGATCTAAAACTGTCTTCCAGTTTCTTGAGAGCTTCTATTCCTACCACTGAAAAGAAAAAATGTAACATTTAAGGAAGAGGTGTTTTTTATTTTTTAATGCTATTGAAAATAGAAAATTTAAATAGCTGGGGGAAAAAATACAAAGGTAGCAGCATGTTGACCGAGACTTAAAACTGTAAGAGAAGTGTAGCAGTGTGACAGTCAAAGAGGAAGCTGGAAAGAGCCTGTAAGAAAGCAGGTCAGCTACACAGGCAGGTTAAAGGGTTTCCTGCCACTGAAGAACTGACCCATTTTTTCTTTTTTTCAAAGAGTGGTATCTCTTATCAGTGTCCTTTTTTTCTCCATTTCGGCTTGATATTACTATTTCCTTTCATGTAATGTTAATGTTGTGATATAAAAATCTATTATTAGTGATAAATCAATTTTTCTTCCTCTCTCCACCAGCTCCCCCCTACCCCCAATCTAAGTCTCGAAGACAAGTCTGGACCAATTTCTCCATCCTGCCTCTGGCAGCAGACTGTAGCATTTCAGATCCTCCACCAAGTCCCGGCTGCTTCAAAGGAAAAATCCTACTTTCTTCAGTTAAGATCATAAGAAATATAGGGGGAGGGGGTCAGCTCTGTTTGGACATAATTACACTTCATCAAAAGAAGCTTTCTTCATCTTCCATGCGTGAAAAGTCTGCAAGCAGTTAAGTCTGTCTCTTTTTTTTAAATATAAAAATTGCTATTTGGGAAACCAGCCAAAACTCAGAAAGCCAATATAGTAAAACAGTGCACACCCTTTGTTTCTCTTTGAAGTTTCTTAAATAAATATGTTGAGGGTTTACAAAGTACACTATCACTTTGCCATAGTTCCTACTCAAATTGATCAGAGAAAAGTTATGCAGCATCTATATAATACAAAAGCAAGATAAATGAAAACACTAGCTTGCATCTGTAAAGTAAAATAAAGTATAGCGCCTGGTCTTTTAAATACCAAAATTCATTACTCTAGATCAAAACAAAGTAATATTACATAAGAAGAAAATGTAATTCAGAGCATACAGGTAAATCATCATGTTCAAATTTTTCTTGATTCTTACTAGAAGAAAGAGAAACTTTCATTGTACTGTGGGCCTGCACCAGTAACTGAGAAAGAAAAAAAAAAAAAAAGAATGCACACACGTACACACTTCACACCTAATCAGTCAATAGTGAGATACGATGTGTGTTTTTTTTTCTTTTAATGAACGTGAACTAAACCTGATGCAGAGATAACCCCTTAAGTTTTGATTCTACCAGAGGCTCTGAGCCTCATTTTAGTTCAGACCTTTCAGTGACAGTATCTCATTAGCATGCATCATTTTTTTAAGTTAAAAGTACAACTTCTTGGCCCTATTCCTAGAAAGTAAACTAAAACTACTCATCGGAAACAGGCTTGCTTAAATTTCCCTTATCAACTTTTTACAATGGTAATAATTTGACATCTGATCCAAACTAAAGTGCAGTTATTGGACATGGTTTAAAAATTGATGTCTCTCATTTCCTAATTCAAACTTGGGTTGAAGTAATTCCATAGGTCTTTATAATTTATTTCACCCACGTTCCAAAGGGGTCTATTTTCTATCTTCTTATCGAAATACTTAAAAATGGAAATATTAGATTCAATAAATAAATAAATGAACATAATACTTCTAATGACTGACTATTAAAAGTCTCTCTACAGAATAAGTAAATAAAAGCCAAAATACTGGTTTCCTTAGAGGCTTTTTAAAAAAACATTAACCCCTTTTATGAAACAGCTATGAAAACCCTAAAAGGGGTTATTTTCTGTTTTACGATCTTTTGAAGGATTCCTAATATTTGAATGGGGTGGAAACTCTTAACTAATGTGGAAATATTTAGAGTCCTGATCATTCATCTGTCTAGGCAACTTTATGTAGTCATTCTAACATAAGTAACATATTATTCACTTATTCAAATGAAAGGCCTCTGTAAAAAAAAACCGTAATTTTTAAATAGGTTCTTATAGGAGTAAATTAAATCATATAGAGGTAACGTGTGTGATTAGTGAAGAGCATTATGCTAGCTGCCCTTGCTACAACTTACAGCAAAACTGATATTACCAGGAAATTGATCCAATGCAGTTCCTTTTTTCTTTCCCTTTTGCCACTGAATCTGCTCAGTTACTTGGCTCCCTAAAACTCATAACTGGAACCTCCAACTGTTCTTCCCTCTACCTTATATGCTCATACACAGTGGAACTGGTTCTTCTGAAAACATTGTTTGAATTTTCGATATCATAAAAGAAAATGAAAAAGGCCTGAGCACTCACTAAAACACTCAACTTCATCTGGATGGATTTAAATAAAACCTTCAGTAACTCTATTCAGTAGAAGGTGCTGATTTGTATACAGACTAGCCTACATTTCATCCGAGGATCCTAATGTGTTTAGTCCATTATCAGTATTAAAAATCAGAGACCTACCTCGTCCACTCCGGCCCACAAATCTCAGATCGTTGAACCTTGCTACTTGGTTTTTCATAACAGCAGAGGCATTTCGGAGCTCAGCAGAATAATTTTCATCGTTACCCGCCATGACAGTAACCACAGTCCCATCTGGTACCTCTCCGAGGGCTACCACCTACATAAAACAGGAAACACAGCAGCAATAATGGCACCTCAGAAAAGCGTAAAAACTGAGACTACATTCTCACTGTAAATGATGCATCTCATCAGTACTCAGGGCTCTAGGCCCGTCCTGGCAGACAGGAACGAAGCGTCTGCACATGGGTTAGGATGCCACTTCAAACAGACCAATGTTTCAGGGTCCACCCATTTCAAAGGCAGGCAGAAGTTCCCTTCATTTGTTGTTGGATTCTTCACAGCATACATGTACATTTTTATTAAATCCCCATGTTAAGTTGTCCATAGGAATTACGCCGCAGAAGGAAAGCTGATGCCCCCCATCTGCAGACTGCATAGCACATAATAAGGCACCGCCTGTCTGCAGCCTGGAGCGCCCTGAGGTGTGGGCAGCTCTATGGGAGAAGACAGTTAGGGGAAACCTTAGAGCTCCTGGCTACAAAGAAGCCTAAATATGGTGAGGTATCCAGAACTACATTTCATCTCCTTACTGTGGGCTGGATACTCAACTGTCAATCACACTGCAAATAATTACTGAATGCTCGCTCTTCAGTGGACCCAGCAGAATGTGTAAAGCCATCCAGAAGTTTAAAGTCTAGGTACAGAATAGACATATATAACAGTCTGAAAATGATCACTGACAAATGAGTGGTATCGACAGAAAATACACCCCTGGCCAAACTTCTGTCTTGTTCCATCTGCCATCTTGGAATGACACACTTGCCTCCTTATCTTCAACAGTTAACCTGCAGCGGATTAACTCGGGAAAGTCAGGATCCAGAACAAACAGCCTCTGAGGCTAATAAACCTTTTCCCTGCTGCAAGGCAAGGGATCACACTTTGAACCAGGGTCGGCTAATTCGCAAAATGGGTGCCTCTGATGAGCAATGTTGGTGCAGTGTCTCTGCTGTCATGTACAAAACGCACTATTCTTAATCCATTACCACGGCCCTGCCCCTTGACATCCTTTCTCTTGACTAACTGCCAGGCTCCTGGAACATTCAGATGATTTCCATCTCTCCCTCATTCGACTTCCAGATGCCCTTGCGGTGACTAAGCAATGGCTCCAGCTACAGTAGCCCACTCCTCTCCAACGACAAGACCCATGTGTGCTTGCCTATCTGGCAAGTATTACCCTCAGCCTTCTACTCCTAGTGCTGCTCCCTCCTTTGTCAACAATTCCACAAGGCAAACCTAAGCCTTTAATTCATGCTCCCAGTACAATTTGTACATAACTCTCATTAAATCAGATTTCTTATCGTGTGATGAAACAGACACTATCACTATATTCTAGGTGCATTTCTCCCACCCATGAACCCTAGCCCAATGCCCCTCCTCTCCACCCTCTGCTCGAGCCAGGGAAACAGCCAAACAAATAATAACAACAACAACAACAAAAACTTGTCAATATTTTCTCTATCTTTCCTTTTCTCTTAGGCTGTTTCTCTGTTCCAGTCCTTCTTTAGTACTTTGTTATTCAAAGTGCTAAAATCCTAAAATGTTCCCTAAAGTATAGAACCCACTTCTGTAGCATGCCACTGTACTCAGATGCTCCTCATTTAAATGTCCACGTAGGAATGATCTGTCTACTCCTTTTGATACACTAGCCCAAAGCGGTGAGGCTCACGCATAGGTGTCAAGACTATATTAGGTTGGAAGCTACATGAAGGAAGGGCCTTCATCTGTCTTGCTCACCACCATATGCCCAGCTCCCAAAGCAGTGCCTGGCACATAGTAAGAGATCGATAAATATTTGAAATAAATAAGTGAAAGGGCACCACTTCCACTGCCAGTCGTCGGTGAGAGAACCAGTTAAAGGTTGAGTCAGCAAACCCCGCTAGCAGCAATATGCCCTGGCTCCAAACTCATTTTCTGACACCTTTTTTCGTCTCAGAGGAGAAGGAATCATGCCGACGATCCTTTACCCAGAATATACGGTTACTCTGTTCAATCTGAGAAGTCTCCCGGGTCCAGGGTAAATCCCTTGAGAACACAACTTCCTTCCTGCGTCCCTCATCTAGTGCCTCGAGGGGCTACTGAACACAGGTAATGCTCTGCCCCTGATGGAGGCCAGGCACATTTCAACTTTTTGAATCCACCATGCCAAGAATGTGCACATTTAAAAAATACTGAAATAACTGACTCTGTTTGCCAGTATTCATCTGAATGTTTGACATTTTTTACACTCAGCATATTGTGCTTTTAACACCTGCTGTGTGGCTTTCTATGTCAAAGTAAATATGGAACCAGTAAGCGTATTAATGAAGGCAGAAAAGTTGTACTGTTTAGAAGAGAATTAATGCACCAAAAATCAAGAGGCCCCACTTCTTCCCCACCTCTGTTACACATCTGCTATGATCTCAAGTAACTTCATCTCCCAGAGCCACAGTTTTCCAATATAAATTGGAAATCATTTTTTAAAGTCTATAATGTAGTAGACACTATATAAGTATTGAGAATAAATGTAACGATGTACTTTTTATAAGATGAGGAGGCTAATTTCTGCTCCAAGTCGGCTGTGTGCTAAACATAGGCTTTTACTTATAAGCATCCTAAAAGGGTCCAATTGAATATGTAATTCTGCACTTTATGGCCTGAGATGATCTGGGGGGTTGCTGAGAGATACAAGAAGACTGCCGATGGGTCACACTCCCAGCTGGCTAAATTTCAGGGGGAAAAAAGTGAAGAAATCTGCCCCAATATAAAGATTTTTAAGAGCTCTGGGACATTATTATTTTACTGCATATTTTTAACATAATGGATTTTTTTTTAGCTAGAAGAAAAGGAAAATTGATTCAATATGGGAAAATATGAAAGAAAAGTTCCCTAAGAGTGAAATACATAAATCTATTTTTCTTTGCTTAAGCAGCATAATAATGGGCTATATTAAATATTGGAATATTTTACATATTACATTTAATAACAAAACAAATAGGTAATCACAAATTGTGTGTCTTCTACAAGGCTTACAATTTGGCTTGGGAAAAAAAAGCTAACTAACAAGATATAGTGACAACTTTTCCTGTTACGGCTGAATTCTATTTTAATAGCTAAATATATTGGTTTTTTTCTGCTATTCACTCTACCAAATCAGATTGCCTAATGTTTTTCTGAGGGGGAAAGAGAGGGAGGGGGCTAAAGAGGACTGTATTTGACTTTATATCAATCAGAAGTATAATTATACGTTTGAGTGTTTAAAGAAAAAAAGTAGATCTCTGTAGCTAAAAAGTTTCCCTTGGAGATTCTCAACTGTGTTTATCTAAAAAAGAAAAAAAAAAAAAAAACCAAAAGAATCAAGAATTTTTTACACACTTCATCTGTACGGAACCCAAGCAATGAAAAACATTTTCAGGGGTAGAGAGCAGTCAAAAATCGCCTTTTAACTAGTGAGGAGTTAGCACGCATTAAAATTTGTTTCCATATTACCCAATACAAAAAGTTCTGTTCTGCAAAGAATAATTTGTGATGAAACCATAACAGCTACTTTTCTAGGTGCTTTTAAAATATAAAATTGACAAATTCCAGAAACTTCACAGGGCAGAGGGAAGTAATTTTGTGTCCTGGCATTTCAGACTAGAGAAAGAAGTTCCTTTATTTCGTGCACCTCGCTATAACTAGCATTTAAATCACATGATATGTAGCTTGTGCAAAATAAAGTAAACGGATACTTAACTCTAGAAATGCTATTGAAATTTTTTATGAGACTCCCTATGACTAAATCTGTGAATTATTCTGAAAGAGGAGCAATGGAGAATTAACTCAGACTCTTAAAATTGTTTCTGTGGTCTTATTATATTAAATTTAAATTGCCTATGACATTTCCATGGACAGAAGACTAGTCTTAACCAATCAGTTACTCTTACAGACCAGTATCACTTGGCACATTGTACTTGTAGCAAAATTGAAATGTAATTATTTTTCAAGATAAAACTCGATCAAATCTTTCTTTGGAATAAAAAGAAAGGTAAGGGCATACTTGCAAAAAGGAAGTTTTAGTCCTTTGGTAATTATTTAAAGATAACTTTAAATAAACTATCAACAAGTTTCACAAACATTAGAGTTACTTCTTAGAATCTAACCTAGAATTTAGAAAAACCAGACTGAATTATAGAGCAAAGAATAAATACAATATAAAAATATCATTTCATAATTTTAAAATATATGTCAAAGAGAAATTTGGTGGAAATTATTTCAGTTTAAGCCAGGAATTATACACCATTTAGCAAGCTGGTTTAGATCATCTGACAATGGATATCCTGGAATTTTGAAAGGATGCAAACAAACAGCAATGTCAATGGAGAGAAAATAATGAAGGCTATCTTCCCATGCCTGTTTTCAAATACAAGTTTTCTAAAAATTTATTTATTTATTTTCCATCTAAAATTGTTTCCAGTGTCTTACCAGTAAGTTTTATACATTCAATCCTAAAATGTTTATCTTTACATAATTTGCATTGCATTTAAAGGCATGACACAAAAATGTGTCTGTCTTCACACAACTTGAAATCTATTCCAGTTTACACAATTTTGCACAGCAATTCATAGTAGGTTTTGTAAAGTATAAACAGGTTTAATAACCTGTTTTTCTTTGTTTAGGTATAATTCCATTCAAAAAGACACAAACATAAAATGTGATCATTAAATATGTAAGGAAAATACAAATCATTATGTCAAATACTAGCTGCATACTTGTTTACGAAGAGAAAAATGGCCAATGATGTTGAAAAAATTATTTTCAAATAGAAATTGCTCCATCATTTTGAAACCATGCTTATGACAAATACTGAAAGGTATCATTAAACATACAGAATTAACTATGAGCAATAGATCATATATCTAAAAATGCGTTTTCTTTCCTTAACATTGCCAGAAAAACATATGATTCTGGTAAATATATAGTCCAGTGTTCTCTAACTTAAAACAGTGCAACAGTCTTGCACTACTTTTAGCTTTCAAACATACATCTGGACTTAAAATTTCTGCACAGTGTTTCAGCTTGAAGCTATTTAAAGCAACGGAGTTATGAACCCTGAACACCAGGCTTCAGGGTGGAAATGCTGACAGACCTCTAAGGACAGGGTGCTACTGGATGCAGGGCTAACATGTTCTCTCTCCACTGTTTCTACCTGACCATTAACTAATGAGCTGAATTTGCAAACTGCTTTTTCATCACTGCAATTACCTAGGACAGAAAGGGCCAGGGATCCTCTAATAGTATGCCTTAACTATTTTAAGCTTTCAGTGAGATACATCTGAGACAAATGTTAAAAATATTATTTCCATTTCCTTGACACCTGGGAGGACTGAACATTTCAAAACTGCAGAACTTTGTTAAAAATATAACGCTAATAAACAACTTTACATATTTTAAAGTATACCAGTTGTTTTTGCACTTTTACATGCGAGAGTATAAATGAATTCGGTATTCTTGTATAATCCCAAAACAAAATCAGGTGAACAGCACTAATATGTGACGTGTCTTAATACACTATATCGCCAGTATCATTTTGAAGCACTGTTTTAAGTTAATATATCAAAACACAGTCTACTGAATTCATTTCTCATTCTCTGCACTGCTGAGCTCAGTGCCACAGACATAAAATATGGGTTCAATAAATATTATATTGATTTGAATGCCAGACTTCTCAACAATTAAGTTCTGTATGTGTGTTTTGAAATATATGTACCTATCTGATATCTACCCAACAACACGATAATTTACTTTGTGCATAGCTCTAAATATGATAGCCAAAGAGCTGTCACCACTTTTAAAACTGAGACTTCTTCATATTACTTCTTCATTGCAGATGTATTTGATTATGTTGCAAGAGTGTACAAAGTCTACGGCTTGCAGGCTTTTATCTCGAAAGTAAGGTAAAAAGCGGTTGTTTCTACTAACATTCAGATGAAAACAAACAAAAAAAGCTGTTCTCAAAATCTGGATGTTCCAAATATCTACACATCTTTTTCAGCAGAGACAAAAATTCAATACTGACGATCTTAGCTATCACCTGCTATTTGAATTTTGTTAAACACAGGTGTGGGGAAGGGAAAACATGAAAGTCAAGTTTTAGGTTAAATCAATTTATCTTTCAATTAATATGAATTAAAATATTCAATTTAATATGGCTGTGTGTTACCAATGGTTTTGCTGACTGGTTAAAAGTAAAATTACTCTGTAACTAATGGTAAGTAGGATTAATAGCAGAAAAAGCAATTGATTTTCAAAATAATTTTAAAAGGGTGGTAGTGAGAAAAATCTAAAGATTTTTAAGAATTCCTAAGAACAACTCAAACTAAATCGCATTCTATCTTTATGCCAAAAACATCCTTTCTAGCTCAAAATCAGTTCAGCACCATAAATTTAAGAGAATGGTTCAAGACATTTATACCTTAAACATGTTTAGCAGAACAAACATAACAGAGAACATCAAACATTTAAATGATACCTTTAAAAACGTCAGCACCTATCCTTATATTTTTACATATCCCAACTTGTGGCATTTTATATATAAAATATCTACTTATTTGTATTATTTGCTGTTTCCACCTAGGTTTTATGTTTGTGTTTTGAGGGGTTGGGGGGTAGGGGTAGAAACAAATTTCCACGCTCACTTAAGGCTAATTAGAAAATTTTGGGCTCTTGGAAGATGAACATTGTAAAAGATATTTCTCAAATGAAAATCCTAATTTCTGCGATTCACATTTATTCTGAGCTTTTCATATTTCAAGGAAGAAAACCCTAACCTACAAAATGGATGGTTATAAAAGGAGAAATAGGACGGTTAAAACACACACACACACACACACACACACACACACACACACACACACACACACACGTTTCTTGAGCCAACTGCAAAATGAAACTTGCCCCAGAATGCAACATCCCTTTTCCATAACAATTCATTCTGATTTCTGTTCTGATATAAGACATTGCGAGATAATCAGTTCTAATTGACCTGGACTCTTCTTTCTTTCCACCCCACCCACACACGGAATATGAATAGGTGCGTGGAGGTGGGGGGTGGGGGGTGATCCACAACTGGGAACTGCCAGTGGCCCGTGGGAGTTTGGCCCCAGGGTCCACAAGGGAGGAACTGGCACAATTTTTCACCCCCTTCAGCAAGGCCTGCCTTACCCTGCTCTCCACAGATCCCAGAGCCCAGGGGACCCAGGCCCACCGTCCCGGGCTCAGAGACGAGACCGGGCCGGAAGCGTCTTTCTGGGAGCGCTCTTCTCCCGGGCGGGCTCACCTCCATCCCGGGCGCCCAGTCCCGCCAGGGAGGACGGCCCGGGATCCCATTTCCCCAACAACTCCGAGCGCTCTCGGCCCTGGGGGCTCTGCGAGGGGGCGAGGGCTGCCAGCGGATCCCCCTTGCACTACGGAGACCCATCCGGCTCCTGAGAGAGGGCCCGGACGCCGCACTCTCAACCTGCCGAGCCGCTGCCCGCGACTCCGGCTGCTGACACCCGCCCTCAAACTAACGGGCCCGGACGGGCGGAGGAGGCCGCGGGGCGCGCGGAGGGCGCTCTCCGGCCCCGGGGTCACTCCCTCCGCTCCCAGGTCACGGGCCCGAGCCTCCCACAGCCTTGCAGAAGCGGGAGGGACCTTTGGAATCTGAGTCCTTAAAAGTGAGAATAAGACGAATTGCACCATGTCACCTCAGTTTTCAATGCGGGCGAGCCGAAGACATTTCACAGGTTTCCCTTCTCCCTCTGAGGCGCGGCGACGCGAGGAGCCGGGTCCCCGTGAAGAGGCGGCCCGAGCCCCCGCCCCCTCCTCTGGCCCGCGACGCCTTGCACCGAGGGTCCGGCGCCCGGGACTCCCGGGCTCCCCCGCCTCGGGAAGCGCGGCGACCCCGGCGGCCCCGCCTTCCTCCCGGTAGCGGGAACGGGCGCCGGTCTACAGGCAGAGAAAACGCCCCCGTCTTGTCTCCTCCTCACACGCTCCCCGAGTCGCTAGGTTTGCCCGGGACCCTCTCGGACACGGTCAGGCGGCCCACGCGCCTCAGCCGGCACCCTGAGCCCCGCCCCAAGCGCGAACGCCCGGAGCCGGCACCCCACGAACACCGGCCCCCGAGCCTGGGAGGGGCCGGGGCCGCTAAGGTTCAAGCGGGTCAGAGAAGGGGGCGCCGAGACGGGCGGAGGGCATTCGGCTGGGAGGCCGGGGAGGGGCGGCGCGGCAGCCCGCGGTGCGGGGTCCGCGGGGATGCGGGGGAGGGGGACGCGGGAGTCTCGGGAGAGAATGCCGGGGATCCTGGCCCCGGGGGAGTGGGGGCGGGGTGGAGCAAGTCCGGGCGGCAGCGCCAAGAGTGGGCACCGGGGGGCTCCTGGGGGAGGGGAGACGGCTCAGAGGAGTGGGTCAGAATGTTGGCCTGGAGGCTCAAGGGGACAGGGGGTGAGGTGGTGGCCAAGGGCACAGGTGGGAGAGGGTAGGATCTGCGCGGGGTCACTACGCTCGGAGCTCGCTGGGGGATCCGGAGGAAGAGGGCCAGACGGTGGTCCCTCGAGTCAGAACCACCAAAGTAGGAGCCTTGGAGGCCGTCCGGGTTCGGGGCCTCAGCTCCCGCAGGCATGGAGATGCCGGCGGGCAGGTCCCGCGGCGCTCCGCCGGGGGCGGGGGGCGGGGGGCGGCCGCAGCTTCTTACCTTGAAGGCCACGGGCAGGGTCTTGTTGCAGCGCCAGTGCGAGGGCAGCACGGAGCACAGGAAGTTGGGGCTGTCGGTGCGGACGAGTTCGGCCGGGTGGTCAGCGATGATCTCCACCATGGTGCGGTTGTCGTGCGGCGGCCGCAACCGGGGCACAGCGGCCGCCGCTGCCGCCGCCGCTGCCGCCGCCGCTGCCGCCGCCGCCGCCTCCTGCTGCTGTTGCTGCTGCTGCTGCTGCTGTTGCTGCTGCTGCTGCTGCTGCTGCTGTTGCGCAGCCACCACCGGGCTCACGTCGCTCATCTTGCCGGGCTGCAGGCTGCTGGAGGGGGGGCTGAAGCGCCGGCTGGTGCTCGGATCTACGGGAATACGCATCACAACAGCCACAAGTTAGCGAAGTGGCCGGGGGAGGGGGAGGAGGGTGGAAATGAGGGGCGAGGAGGAGGAAATTGGGGGGGTGGAGGCGAGACGGGGGAAAGGGGATGGAGGTGATGGGGCTGAAGAGGTGAGAAATCAAGTTCGATGAAGCCGACTGCCGGGCGGAGTCTGACGCGGGCCAGCGGTGGCGGTGCGAAGCAATTGGGTTGGCGGGTGGGGAGACCCGGGAGGCGCAGATCTTGCCGGAGCCTTTGGAACACCCAGGGTGGCAGCTGCGAACGGGCACCAGGATGTGTTTGGCCCGGGGAGGCGAGAGGCTTCAGTTTGCAGCAGCTTGGAGTGGGGTCCCTTGGGGCACTGCGTCCTGGGTGCGCTGGCGCCCCCTCCCAGTTCGAGTCCGGCGGTGGAGCGGAGTGGGTTCAGCAGTCCAGCCCCGAGGCCAGCATCGCCGCGCGCTGCCCGCCACCGCCACGCCGCCCCGCGCGCAGCTACCCAGCTGCAGGCGTTCGAGCCGCCGCCCGCCCGCCCGCGCCGCCGCTGCCTCCTCCGCGGCGGCCGCCGCTCCCCCCGCGCCGGCTGCACACTCAGATTCCTCCCGCGGCGGCTGCCAGCCCGGCTCCCCGGCTCCGCTCCTTCCTTTCCCTTCTCTTCTCGCCCTCTCACCGCCACCTCCTTGCATCCACTCCCTCCTGCTCTTTGCAAAATGTCCCCTGACCCTCGCGCTTCGAGGTGTCAGGAGGTAAGTCGCGGGCAGCGGATCTTGGGGCAACGGATCTCGAGCCTGCGAATCGCAGCCGCTGCCGCCGCCCGCCGGCCGCGGGAAGGAGCCCCCGGGACGCCGCGCTCAGCTTCCGAAGCCCAGAGAGGCGGCCCCGGTCTAGGGGGATCTCGCCTGGTCGCGTCCTCTTGCTTCTCGCCTCCTCCCCCCAGGACAAGGAACCCCCTCTTGGTCGGAGGAGGTTGAAGCTGAGACGCCAGAGAGCCGCCGGCTGATCTGACTGTCGTTATTTTTCGTTGTAACTTCAGGAGAGGAGGAAGGAAAATTCTTGAGCGTCTGTGCTGACTTCTCAGCACTCTTCACCCTTCCCCCACCCACCCCCCCACCTCTGCCGGAGCTGCTCCCGAGGAGAAAAAAGATTTTGCAGGGTTTGGGTGTTTTTTTGTGTTAAGTGACATCAAAAAATGAGGATGGAGCGGACACTTGTCAAAATAGTTTTTAGAAACTCAAGAGAGCGGCTGGACACTTTTTTCTTCTGTATTCAAACTTGTCGTTCCTAGAGAACAAGGATGAGTTTTTTTTTAAGGACTAGAAAACTGTCAGCTTGATGATTAAAATAAGTTGCAAAAACTCTCGCTGAGGGAAAACCCCAGAAGTTTTCCACGAATTTCAGCCTTTTATTAAACCTATTCTGTATCTAAAACTAGATCTAATGTCTTAACTTTCTCCCCCACCACTCCCGGGGAGAAATATAAAAATACAAAATAAAATATTCAAAATGCTTCTATGGCTATTTATTTATGTATTTATTTCCCAATGTGGGTTAAAAAAGCGACTTTGGATCCCCCAAAAAGTTGTGGTTGAGAGGATGAAGGAGCGCGGGAAAAAAACGGCAGTTTTACCTAAAATGTGGTTTTTGGAGGCTGGGATTTCTAATGATTAGGTTTTTGTGGTTTATATAGACACGACTCTGGCTAAGGCGATCATTACGCTGATGAGAGTCAGAAGCACGTGGGTGTCTCCGACCAGCCTCAAACTCTGAGCCTTCAAAACAAATAAAACAATGTGCGGCGCCCGCAGAAGCCGGGAAATCCGCTTGAGGCTATTGCACCCCTGAGAAGGGGGTACAGGGCCGTTTCCCCTCCTCGTCGTGTACCGCTACGTTCCTTGCTGTCAATCTCCTTTAAACCTCGCAAAGCTTGAAAACGTGTTTGCAGAAAGAATCATCATTTGCCATAGTCTCAAAGATTCCTAACAGGGTCGCTGACACTACACAGTAGTAAGTGATTTTACAAAAGTGAAAATGTATAATGCCTCCTGTTCGGAGTTCTCAGGAAGAAAGATAGTTGAGTCATCATTCACCTCCCTCCTCCCATCTTACTTAAATCAATTCACGGACCCATTAATTGGTGTTTTTATTGCTCTGCTCAAATGCCTCTCTCACCCTGGTAGCGACCTGCCACGACCCTCCCCCCCGGTTTTTAAAGCGTTGCTTCCACTCGCCGAGCCGGCGCTTGGGGGTCTGCACCTTTGAAGGGACCTGGAAGAGCTTCGAGAGCGTGGGAAGTGCGGAAGAGGGGACCTGGTGCCTGTCACGGACTCTGGAACCCATTTCAAGCTCAGGGTGAACTTGGAGGGCGGTAGTTGCATGACCTGGGGACAGGGAATGCCCTCCAAATAGATGCGACGGCGACTTCCAATCGTGGGAGCGGAGGCCGGGGGCGGGGGTGGCTAGCGGAGCGCCCTCGCGGGGCTAAGGATGGGGTTCTGGGGACATTGCTCTGTCCTTCCTCTTTGGGGCTTAATTTTTACCTTCCCTTTCCCCATTCACAACTCCACGCCTCCCTCGTCTGGCTTTTCCTTTCCCACTTTTCTCTCCACGTTCCCGCCTCTCCTCAAAACCTCTACAGACGCCAGCCTCCACGCCGCGCCCCTCTCGCCTCCTCGGCCTTCCCACGGCCGCCTGCCACCATCGGTGACGCATTCTTCATCACCCTCTATGACACCCCCTCCCCAACTTACTCCTCGCCCCCAGCCTACTGGCCTCCGAACCCTGGCGCGCCCGGAATGCGAGAACCTACTTAACCCCACCGACTTGATGCGCAGCGAGGAACGGAGCTGTCTCCTGCGCCTGCGATTTTTAATTATCTTTTCGGTCACAGGGGAGAGCTCTAACCCCGGGCACCGGCGCGCAGCCGGCGCGCACCAGGGTTGGGTCTTCCCCAGCCGCACGCGGCAGACCAGCGAAGGGAAGCCAGGCTTACCTTTCATAGAGCGAGAGAGAAAACTGCATCATTAATTTCCTACCTTTCACATTCCCCTCCCACTTACTCACATGCGCTGGAACACACATTCTTCACACATCCCCACACTTACACATATAAATACACATATACAACTTACACACACACACACGGCTTTTTTTTTTTTTTTTGTGGTCTTTTAGCGGGGCAGCGCTTTATTTCAGACACATTGTACCTCAGTCTATCAAAGATCTCTGACTTGTTTTGTTGAGTTTTTCCATCTGTAGGGGCTGCGAAGGAGGAGAGAAGTTACTGGAAGCTGATTGTTTCTGTGGTCAAAGAGATAAAAATTCCGTAACTACCATCGTAGGTGTTACGCCGCCTTCTCTGGGATCGTGCTTCTCCCGCGAAATCCACAGAACCGAGAACTACCAGAAAATGTGGAGACGCTAAGTAACAGTCAGTATTTCAAATATGGGCGACCAGACGGGCTTTTCTGAATCAGAAATTATAGGGCAGTTGAATTTAAGTAATTATCTTGGGGACTTTTCCTCTTTCTTTCTCCATCTCTGTTTTGTCCATTCTTTGCTTTACTCGGTAGATAGCAGAATATGCAGGCCTCAATGCTTGGATACTTTGGGGATTTTAAGGGCCATTTTAATCAATGGCGAATTATTTATTTTAATTAATCATATCCGGTAATTCAGCTTTATAGCCTTCCTTGGACATCCTCCCGCCATTTCACATTTCAGTGGAGCTAGTATAAGCAGCTCTTGGAAGTTACTAGTCTTGGATCCCTTAAAATATCCTACAGTTATTTATAATGTGGAAATGAAATTTTCCACTGAATACCCTAACAACGTTTCAGGTATCTGGCACAGCCGATTTTCAGTCTCCTTTCAAAAATATCCTCTTGCTGAACATTCACACTTTCAACTGGAACTGGCTGAGCCTGGAACTGATGATGTCTTGGCTCAGAGTATTATACTTAAAGGAAGAAAACATTTTTACAGACCCTTAAACCAAACCTCTCCTTGTAATAGTAGGCACAGAGGAAAACTGTGAAATTTTACATATGTGTGTTTTGTGCTATACTTTGCAAGATCTCACTCTTGGGCTTAGATTTTTTTCTACCCCAAAATGTGCAGAACAATTCATCCACTAGGTTCCTTTTCAGAAGTATGCCTGTTTTCTGTTGTATATTATGGCAGAAAAAAAGAACATATCTTTTTCTGAAAATGTGGCTACTCTGGAAAATACAGGCATAATTTTCCCCTCCATCTCTTTTAACGTTTAATATAGCTGTTTAGTAACAACACCTGGAAAGTCTGACTTTCCAGACAAATAAAATGAGATGTTTATCTAGTCAGAGAATTGAACTCCCCAAACTGGGACCAGAACCATGCTTCTTTCATTCAGGTTTCATCTTCTAACTATGAAATTATTTCATTTTTTTTCTTGATGGGAAGTGAAAAAGTCACTATGAAATCTTACAACAGTTTTCAATGGAACAGCTAATAAAGCGGGACAACCTTTCAGACGTGCATTGGAAAATCATGGACATACTGATGATCCCTCAAGTCTTGCACGGTTGTCTGGGTAAACTTTATACACAGAACCACCTTTAGAGCGTTTTCCTTCAGACTGTGATTGAGTGAAAGTCCCCCAGCCCTTGTAGAAGTAGCACTACCACCAGATCAGAAGTTGTCATACTAGAGCCCATAGGCCAGATCTTGCCTGATGCCTGTTTTTGTATAACCCACAAGTTAAGAATTTTTTTTTTTTTTGCATTTTCAAATAGTTGGGAAAAATTAAGAGACGAATAATATTCATGACATGCAAATCTGATATAAATTCAAATTTCAGTGTCCACAACATTTTATGGGAACACAACTCTATTCATTGGATTAGGTATTGTCTGTAGCTTCCTTGGTGTAAAACAGCAGAATGTGTAGTTGTGAAAAAGATTGGATGACCTGAAAAGTCTAAAATAGTTAATACCCAGCTTTTCACAGAAAATTTTGCCAGTCCCTGCCCTGAAGAGCAAAGGCTGGGATGCAGGATCCTGGCAGAATGGGACAACATTGTCCTTCCTAGTGGGAGCACATTAACTGCATAGATGAGAAAAGAGTAAAGAAACTTTCATGCAGTCTGAACAGGAGAGAAATAGGTAAGGCTGAAACAGGTTTATTCCATCTGTTTTACAGATGATTACATAAGAAACATAAATGAGCTTCCCAAGAATCTTTGGGTATTCAGTATTTTCACAAGTCCCATTTATGCTTTTAAGATGGTTAGCTTAATAACTCAAGAGATCCCAACGCTTTCTGACATATTTTTATTTTAATTTTTATATGGTTAAATACTGTATGATTTATTTTAAGCTCACTAAATTTTTCCCTTTGCCAGTGGACCTATAATAATTTGCATGGCTGTAACAAGAGATGAAGTGTTTGTAGTGGAGGGCTTAGCATCATAAACCCTTCCTTGTTGTTCTAGTTAACATTCCCATGGGCCATGTTCAGGCATTTATAAGAGAGTGCAGCATTGTCATAAAAAGGCTGACGCTCGCCATGTGATCTTTCAGAACCACATTTATATCTTGTACTAATTGTACTTGTAAACACACCTTTCTAATTGTACTTCAGGAATGGCGCTGACTAAAGTGGTACATGTTGTGTTTGACTAAAATATCAGCTTACTAAATGACACCCTATTGACCTGAGGCAACCAATGTGATTTCTAAAAAGAGTCTAATTTCTTACCCAAGAGTCAGAGGAATAAAACTCATTTTCCCAAATCAGCCCTTTAGTATTTTGGTGTTGGCAGTTGTCCTATGTCGGTGGCAGTGATCTCTGGGAAGTAGTGGAATATTATATGTAAAAGTTTACAGAGGTCTGTGATGAAACATCTAAGAACACCCTAAAAGGAAATGTTTCCCATAGCAATTTAACCATTCTTTATTGATGTGCTTGCATATTACGTTCAAGGACACAAAGGAAGGTTGCTCTCCAATTCTAATCCACACTGCCTAGAATTCTAAAGTTTCACTTTAGACATTGGGATGGTGGCCTGAACCGCTTGTCCCCTCTCTACACCCTGCCATCAGGGTGAGAAATGTAAATTATAATAGACTCAGTCCCTACAACAAAGTACAAAATCAGCATTTGTGCAGTGTGAGAAATTTGAATTACCAACTAGAGACGTAGGAAACATAGAAGAGAAAAACAGTGCAACTCGGTTCTATTAGCTGCAATCTTGGAGAATGCCAGTTCTAGGTCACCATCCTAAGTGGTTTGTTCCTCTTATTTCATACTCAGAAACTCTTCCTCCAGAGTTTTCCCCCAGGATTTCCTGAACTAGACTTTTCTCAGAGAAAGCACTTTCGTTTTCCCATCTCACCATGATCAAGTTCTATAAACAATGATTCTTCTATCTTCTTTGACTTCAAATGATTCTCCAGAATTATTACTATTCCACTGAATTATCTTTTTGTTGGGCGGGATCTGTTCATCGCATTCCTACAAGTCACTATTTTTCTTCCGTAGTGCTGCCAGTTAGCAACTTCTTGCCTCTCAGGTCCAAATTCATCTTTTTACCTTCTTTGTGAAAAATGGAATTGGGTCCTTTAAATATTTCTCCTTACCAGCTGGCATTGATGGTTTGTCAGTAGGGGGCATTGGAGAAAGTTACAGAGGAAAAGGGCTTTGGTTCCCTAGTGTTCAACACAGCAGGTTGCTACAACCCAGCAAGTGTAGCTTCTCCAGCTCCTGGCTCCTACAGTGCACACACTTACAGCTTCCACTGGACCCAGCTGCTGCAGCAAGATTGGTTTCTCCAGTGCCAGGCTCCTGCTGTGCACAGCCAGCTGCCACTACCACCCAGGATTTTCCCCCAGCACCCTCCACCTTTGACTGTGTTGTAGCAGTGTGCCTCTGGTAAGTAAGACACCTATTTGTAAACAGCTTTCCTGAGCACCCTAGAGGGAAGATTTCCAGCAAATTCCACCAATGTAACTTGTCTGCCATCCAGGGAGTCAAGGCTATGCTCCCCCAATAAGATTTGTATCTCAGCCGAAGGGGAGGAAAGGGGAGGCTCTATTTCAGTCCTGAGGGCAGTGGATGCTCTTATTCCTATAGTCTCTGGAGTTCTCTTCTTCCTAGCCAATTCTTTGTTACGCCAACCCATTTTTATAGTCAACAATTCTTTATATTAAACTTTCCTTGTTAAAAATTACTGTGTGGTCTCTCTTTCCTCATTGTTCTCAGACTGATATATAAGAATTAAAAAATTTTTTGGCCCCCATGATGTACTTGTTCATAGTGTTTTCCATTTGAGGTCATTCCATTTGGGTCATTATAAGGTGAGCATTTCCAACATTACATCACATCTATTAAATGATTTGTCTCTACCTGAGAGGTATAAGTGGATACTTAGAAGACAGATTCTTAAGAAGTTAGGGAGAGAGTGGAGGTAAAATTGGTCAATATTCCCCCACGCCCAGAGTCCTTTTGACATCTCCCATGAAATCCCGTAGTCCACACTTCAGTTAAAATACACACAAAGGAGGTGCCAAGATGGCGGGGTGGAAAGACTTATAGCTCGCTCTCTCCCACAAATACACCAAGAACTACATCTACAACCCCAATGAATCGCACGAAACACCTACTGAACTCTGGCAGAGTATCTCTCACTTCGAAATACAGGAGGATTCTCAAAAAATCCGGTAAGAGAAAAAAAGAAAAAAATCAGTGTGAGACTGGCCCTGCAGGGAGGTAGGGACAAATGAAGGAAGGCACCCTCATGCTGGGACGTCCCCTCTCCAGCTGGGAGGTCAGCAAGGACAGAAGCGGAGCTTCTGAGGCCTGGGGGAGAAAAGGGTAGCCACTTGGCAGACAAAACTGGCACAGAGGGTCCCTGCTATCCCCAGCCCTAGACACGAGCCAGCAGGGACATGCCAGGACTGGCTGCTGGAGATTGGTGGGGAGCCGGGGAGAGGGCTGGGGCCCACTGCACAGAGGCAGCCTGGAGGGTGGTGTGAGTTCTGGCTGGGGGGGGGTGTGCGGAACAGAACAGCCTGGGACCCCCATAAAAAAGCACCACTGCTGGTGTGTGTGGTGGGGAGGGGCACAGCACAGCACGCCACTGCCGCTTTGTCCGTTTGGCTCTATTGGCATATTCTCGCGAGAAAGGAGGTGGGGCTTGGTCATAGTCAACACTGCTGCGCAGAGGCGGGGCTGAAAGCTGAATCCATACCCAGGAGCCCTGCAAATTCTTAGGTGGGACTGAGATCTGTTTACAGACCCAGGCAGAGAGGGCAGATTTGCTCTCTCTGGACCCTTTGTGGACTAGTACCTCTGGGAGAGTAGGCAATGAGCACATTTCTGGCTCATGGCTGGGGTTAGTACCGGTATTTACAACAGGTTAGTGTACAGTACTCTACCCAGAGGTGTGCCGACACTCTGGCACACCAGGGATTCAGGTATGTGACCACATGCTCACTATGGTGGGCTCTAGTGTCCTGACTTTGGTGGATCTGTGCTGTTGGTTCCTCGGGCCCAGAACCTGGGGGACATCAGAGTGGGTGGCCAATATTCCTGCAGCTAAGGTAGGGACAAAGGCAGTGTCAACAAAGAGTACTATCTAAGCCCATATACCAAGTGACAGACAACATCACAGAGGGCACTTCCCAGTGGACATCTCCTGCAGAGTTATACTCAGCAACTCTCCTTCCTAGCTGAAGTGCTTCAACCCTGCTTGCCACACACCACAGCTCAGAAACGGGTCTAGAAGCCTCTTATTCCAGCAACAGGGGAGCAGACCTGGCCCCCATCAAGGTTGTGATAGCCACGGAACAAAAAAGGAGGCTCTGCTGAACAACGACAATCAGGGTAGACTGTGATCACCACCACACCAACCATACCCCCAATCAAAGGGATAACAACCAACACACATGGAAAAAAGATGTAGCAACCATCCATACTAACAGCCCTCAAAACAAAATTATTAGATGCACACAGTCTACACAGGAATACTCCCACTTTAAATAAAAACAATCAAACAAAAAAAAACCCAGCCCTTTAAGACCAAAGTAGCTAACTGATATTCCTAAATCCATAAAGCCAGAGAAATATAAGTAAAATGAAGAAGCAGAGGATCCATTCCCAATTAAAAGAATAATAGAAGTCCCCTAAAAGAACAAGCAATAAGATGGACTTTGATATCAAATGAGATAGATCATGACTTCAAAAAAGAAATGATAAAAGCACTGAAGGGAGTAAGAGAGACTATGAATAGAGACAGAGAATACTATAAAAAGGAAATAGAAACTATAAAGAGCAGCTAATTAAAAACAAAAGTCAATGGCTGAGATAAGAGCCTAGCTAAAGGTAATCAAAAGCAGATCAGATAATGCAGAGGAACGAATAAGTAATTTAGAATACAGTATAACAGAAATCACCCAATCAGAACAGCAGACAGAAAAGCAAGTAAAAACCAATGAAAGCAATATAAGGGACCTGTGGGATAATATAAAGCATACCAACCTACACATAATAGGGGTCCCAGAAGAAGAAAGAGAAAAGGGGATTGAAAAGATATTTGAAGAAATCATAACTGAAAACTTTCCAAACCTAAAGAAGGAAACAGATATCTAAGTACAGGATGCACAAAGGGTTCCAAATAAGAAGAACCCAAACAGACCTACACCAAGACATATAATTAACATGGCCAAAGTTAAAGGTAAAGAAATTATTCAAAAGGTAGCAAGAGAAAAACAAAGAGTTAGTTACAAGGGAACCCCCATAAAGCTTTCAGCTGATTTCTCTGCACAAACACTGTTGGCCAAAAGGAATGGCAAGATACATTCAAACTCCTGAGTGAGAAAAAGCTGCAACCTAGGATACTCTATCTGGCAAGACTATCTATCCTTTAGAGTAGGAGAGATAAAGAATTTCACAGACAAGCAAAACCTAAAAATATTCAGCAGTACTAAACCTATCCTAAAAGAAACATTGAAAGGTCTACTCTAAATAGAAAAGGAGCAGAAAGCTATAGAAACAAGAAAACCATGATTGAAAATGCAATAACTACAATGAGTTGCAAGGGAATAAACATGAAGATGTGAGGGGAAAAAAAGGACATCAAAATCATAAAAGGTAAGAGAGGGAAGCAAGAAAATATAGATTTTTTCTTTTTTTTTCTTCATTATTTTTAGGATGTGTTTGAGCCTACATGACTACCAATCTAAAGCAAACAGTATTGTAAGGGGTTAACATACTTGAAAAGCAGAATAACCACAGATCAGAAGCATATAATAGAGTCACAAAAATAAAAAAGAAACCAAGCTAATACAAAAGAAAATTATCAAACCAGGAAAATACCATATGATATCACTTATATGTGGAATCTAAAAAAAAAAAAAAAAAAAAAAAAAGCCAAACGAACTTGTCTGCAGAACAGAAACAGACTTATAGACATAGAAAACAAACTTATGGTTACCAGAGGGGAGAGGGTGGGAAGGGATAGATTGGGAGTTCAAGATTTACAGATACTAATTAATATATATAAAGTACATGAGCAGGTTCATACTGTATAGTGCGGAGAACTATATTCAATATCTTGTGGTAACTTACGGTGAAAAAGAATATGAAAACAAATATATGTATGTTCATGTATGACTGAAGCATTATGCTATACATCAGAAATTGACACAACATTGTAAACTGACTGTACTTCAATAAAAATATATATAAATCAAAAAAATATATACACAAATAAAACCACAGGCAAAAATTCCAGAGCTGCTATATGTCTAGCTGATAAAAAGCCAGGATGGGGCAAAGGGTGTAGCTCAGTGGTAGAGTGCATGCTTAGCATACACAAGGTCCTGGGTTCAATTCCTCAGTACCTCCATTAAATAAATAAACAAACAAATAAATAAATAGAATGAAATGAAATGAAATGAAAAGTAAAAAAAAAAAAAAAAGAAGAAGAAGAAGAAGAAGAAAGAACCAGGAAGGTGGGTAGATAGATATCATGCAGGATCTGAAAAGCAAATTGCTACCACCCAGGAAAGGCAGGGAGCTGGATTCGATGATGCTATCTTATTGTACTTGAGATCAGAGATTAGGCAATGCTATGGTTCTCCAGAAAATAAATCAGAGAAACATTGAATGAAACAAAATAAACAGACTTAGTACTGCCAATTTTCTCCCAGCTTTTAGTGTGCTGTATGCATCTTGAATCTCCATGAGAAGAAACTAGAATACACTGTTTCCCAAATTTACTTAATTATTGCTTCTGAGCGAATTTAAAGGTCTTTGAAGTATTTTTAGAAAATACGGAGCTAAATCAAAGTGGAAAAAAAATGTGTGGGAACATTAAAGGGACCATCCCGTCTAGAAGGGAATACTGTAATGCAGTGGGGGAATAAAGTTGGCGAGGCTGCTTATAGCTAGGTCGCAGATGGCCTTGGTACCGTAATTCCTACCTTTGTACACATTTACAAGAGGGAGAAGTTTCAGTCTGCTTCTAGAAGCCGTGCTCTTGGTCCTTATTCCACTATTCCAGCCCAATTCACCCTTCTCGGTCTGAACAGGAGAGTTGAATGGAGGCTTCTCTGAGCAAAGCCAGGAGAAAGGTGAGGCAGAAGAGCCTGCAAAGGCAGGAGCCAGTCCTATCTTTATTTAAAGTTTAGATACTTCACTCATCATGGATCTTTTGGTATTAAATTTGATTTTTAAGACTACTGCATTGAAATGTTATTTTGAATAATGAGTTTCTTAGAATGCCCTTAAATTTTGCATTCAAGGCCAGTGCCTCAGTTAATTTCATCCTAATCCTAATCCTAGCTCAGTGGGGATACAGAATTTAACAGAGTGATTTCCTGATCTCCCTGCTTTGTCACCACCTTTCCTTTTTAAAATATATTAGCAAATATAAATACAAATTGTAATAACTCCATATTTTCCCACAAAAGAATAATACATTTCATAACTTTCAAAAACCTAACTGAGGTCTCAACAGCAGATATAACAGAAGAGTGGCCTTCAATAATATAATAATATGTAAGAGTAACTCCATGTTTGTGTTTACCTCATTGTCATACTCTGGCAACAAAAATACAAATCATACGCTCTTTATGACACAAGTTGAAAGAGGGAAAGATGTACCTTCTTTGCTGTTTAACTTTGTTTTAGGAGAACTATCATCAATTTAAAAAAAAATTTTAAATGTATTTAATTGAAGTATAGTCAGTTTATTATGTTGTGTCAATTTCTGGTGAACAGCATAATATTTCAGTCTTACATGTACATAGACTTTCCATATTCTTTTACATTCAGTTTTATTTAAATTAAATATGTTGCAAACACAAAACACTTAGAGCCTGTTATCTTTCATTTCCATAAATATATCTTTGGTGTTAAATTCATTTGATTCTTTTCATAAATTAAATGGATTCCATTATCTAATCTTTACAGGGGTTTTATAAGAGACAATTCCTACTAGTGCCACTGCGGCAGAAATAAACTTTCACCAGAGTGTAAAAAATGGTAAGACATTAAAAAAAAAAACTTATTTGACCACTGTTCTTTCCTCTGTCAATACAGTTTTTTTTTTCTGTTAATTCACATCTTTGCCTGGAGAATATATTTATTTCTATTTCTTAAGTAAAATCTTTAGCTTTCTGTAGTTTTTGATGACCAGGTTTGAGGCTTAACCATGTTGTGTTGATTCTTAGAATTTCTGAAACAGGAATTTCTCACATGCCTTAAAATCAAACTTTATACTTGTCTCATCCTAGAAAGTCTTAATTAGGATTTTGACTTCAACATTTAGGTCAGATTAATATGTACGTGGCTCATCAACAATTCTAAAATCCTATTGGATGATTTCTCATTATTGTCAAGTAAAACAGAAACTGATGAAACGTTCCAGATCTTCACTCATTTACCTAGTTTAAAGCTTATTTTTCTCCAAGATTGTTGAAAACATGGGTTGTATCTAGTAGTTTCATAGCCTTTTTTCTGTTTTTAACTTACTTCACTGCTGTTTATCCTTATTGAAGGGGATTATTACAGTGTACCCATAACTGTAAATGTAGAAACTAGTTGAGGTGTTAAAATTTATTATATATTGTCATTCAGGATTTAATCATGGCTTCTCTGATGTTGGTGGTATAGGTTCATACAAAAATAAATATCTTTTGCAGAGGTATCTGTGATAGAACAAATTGTGTGGTGAGGGGTTATAGCTCTGTAGTAGACTGCATGCTTGGTGTGCATAAGGTCCTGGGTTCAATCCCCAGAGCCCTTATTAAGTGGAAAAAAAATTTTTAATAACAATTAAAAAAATCTTATTAAATTTTTTTACATTAAAAAAACTTGAACTGTGGAACATATATTAATAAGGAAAGAATTACTAAGCATATGATACCTAAGCACCATAATTCATCTTAGAGTCAGCCTTGAAATTTGAAAGTTTTTCCATTTTCAACTTTTGTTTGTAAACTTTTATAAACTCAGCCTTCAAGTTTCCCTCTCAGCAGAGATCTGGCAAAAATATTTCCTTTCAGAGCATAACACTCTATAGAATATTTCCTACTGTCAGAGTTAAAAATTTAAAAACTGGAAGAAAAATAGTCAGAAAGTTGCTTTGCACTTGTCCCCCCAAAAACGAGGGTGTCTTATATCTAAATAAAATAAATTTAAACAATCCATCAGTAATTTTTATTATGTATGTATGAAAGGAAAAATAAACTAGTTTAAATTCATTCACTTCACCTGTGAAATCACTGTATTATGTGAAAAACCTATGTGGCTTTGATCATTTTAATACAAGTTGCTCAATTTTCTTTTCTTCTCAGTGAGAGAGTATGCAGTTTGGAGCCATTGAAAGAAAAGAAACTTTCAAAAGGTTTATGTTGGAGTGGAGACATGGTCTCTTTCCTCTGAACTCCCTTCCAGGAGCAGAGAAACAGGACTACATGCGAACTATATTTCTTTTCAGCACATTTTAGAAGAGAGGGTAGAGGTGCAGAATGGGATGTGTACTGGTACTTCTTTTTAACTAACTCCCTATAATGTCTTGAACAAGGGCTCTAGACCAACATGTCCTATGGCCTCACAGGAATAAAATAAAATAAGAGAAAGAAAATAAAAAACAGTTCACAAAATGGGAGCAAATATTTGTAAATCATATATCTGATAAGTCTCTAGAAGCCAGAATATACAGAGAAGTCTTACAACTCAACAGCAAAACAACCAAAAAGGCAAAACAACCCTTTTTAAAAATACGCAAAAAATCATGATAGACATTTCTCCAAAGAAGAAATGCAAATGGCCAATAAGCACATGAAAAGATGCTCAACATCATTAGCCAATGGAGAACTGCAAATCAAAACACAATGAGATTGCTTCCTACCTGCTACAATGGCTATAATAAAAAAGATGGACAACAACATTGTAAGCGTTGTAGAAGGTATGGGGAGATTGAAATATTGATAGTGGGAATGTAAAATAATGTAGCCAATGTGGACAACAGTTTGGCAGTTTCCTAAAAAGTTAAACATAAAACTACCACAAAACACAGCAATTACACTCAAGAGAAAAGAAGACATATGTTCACACAAAAACTTGAACACAGATATTCATAGCAGCACTGTTCATAACAGCCAAAATGTGGCTATATGATCAAATGTTCATAATAGTCAAAAGTCTATTGACTGCTGGAAAGAAGAAATAAAGTGGTATATCCATTCAGTGGAATATTATTCAGTCATAAAAAAGGAATGAAGTAATGATACATGCCTCAGCGTGGAGGAACATTGAAAACATTATGCTAAGTGAAAGAAGCCAGACACAAAAGATCACATGTTGCATGATTCTTTTTATATGAAATGTCCAGAATCCAGAAAAAAAAAAAGTATATTAGTGGTTGCCAGGGGCTGGTGGGAGTAAAGGAAAGGGACTACTAACAAGTGGTATTTCTTTACAGAGTTATAAAAATGTTCTGGAATTAGGTAGTGGTGATCACAACACAATATTGTGAATACACTAAAAAAAAAAAAACACTGAATTGTACACTTTAGAAGGGTGAATTTTATGTAATGGGAATGTCTCAAATTTTAAAATAATTAATTAATTAAAGAAAAAATGAATGAGTGGGACTAGAAACCTGTTGAGGGGAAGGAGCTATAGCACTTCAACAGGGAAATTATTCCTGAGAGAAACCGGTGCATACGTGCTCCAGGACAATCTATGAATATTCATAGCCACATTAGAAACATCAACAGTAAAAGGGTAAGCATATGGTGGAATATTTATGCCATAGAACAATCTATGGTGAAAATGAATAGACAACAGCTACACACAATATCATGGCTGAATCTTGGGAAACTAATACTGAACTAAAACAACAAATTGCTTAAGTATAAAGACAAGCAGGAGACTGATCATATCAACACTCTTCATAATAACCAGAAAGGAAACTACAAAACCGACATCGACAGTAGGATGGATAAATAAATTGTGACGTAGTGACATAGTGGAATATGATGAGCAATGAGAGTGAATTAAGTTCATCTACATGTAACAATATGGATGAATCTCATAAAAAATAATATTGAATGGAGAAGCCGGAAGTGACAGAGTTCATGCTGTATATTTCTCTTTGCTGAAAACTCAAAAACAGGAAAAACTAATCTACAAAGTTAGAAGTCAGGGTAACACTTTCCCAAAGCAGAAAGGAGGTTAGTGACTGTAAGGTGGCGGACAGGTTTTTGGGATGCTGATAACACTCTGTTTCTCTACCTCAGTGCAGGTTAAACAGATACATTCACTTGCAGAATATGAATAAAACATACATATGTAACTTGATGAGATGAACAACAGTTCACATTTAGTTGTCAAATAAATGTTATAGACATTAGTTTAGAGGTAGAAAAAATAGCAGTGGCCTCTATGCACATAAGCAAAGTCTTAAGAATTAATGTTATTAAGTCGTTGCAGACTTTA
Source organism: Camelus ferus (assembly GCF_009834535.1). Classification (NCBI taxonomy): domain Eukaryota; kingdom Metazoa; phylum Chordata; class Mammalia; order Artiodactyla; family Camelidae; genus Camelus; species Camelus ferus. The sequence goes on along the minus strand of NC_045715.1, from coordinate 30,825,201 downwards.
TTATGTAGGTAGAGAGAAAAGCATTCTAAATGGATTAATCACATGAACAAAAAGCGCTATCTAAATGAATTAACATTCTTTGAAATCAGTTCAGCTCCCTGAATCAGACTACAAAAAGAAATTGTAGAGCCTCTCTTAAGGGAAATTTTTTCAGTAACCTAGATCAGCTTCAGTACGGATCTGCCAAGGGGCAGGGGGATAAACCAGATGACCTTTTGAAATCTTTTCTAAGTTTGCTACTTCTTAAAGTTATAACTCATTAGCCTTCCTGATCTTAAAATATATTAATGAAGAGAGTATTAAAATCTAACTTTCAAAATGCGATGTTCTGATTCTGGAATGCCAAGAATCTTTCTCTTGCTAAAATATGAATTTCACATCCTTTTCTTTTTGTTAAACTGTGAATAACCAATCAGGTTGGTCTGTTACGTTGATGTCTAGTATGTTGTTGACAGATAGCCTAAGAATTGTAAATTGTGTTCAGCTGCATGGATACTGTTAAGAATGAATTAAGAGATGTCCCTGGACAACAGCACTGTCAAAAAGGATGGATAGCTCAAGTGGTAGAGCACGTGCTTAGCATGAAGAAGATCTCAGAGACAGTCTCAAGAATGTGTGTCCTTTACACTTGCATTTCTTTATGCCTGGAGTACTTTCCTCCAGGGCGTCTCTGTGGTTCACCCCCTTATCCTTTGAATATCACCTTCTCAGTGAGGTCTCTCTAGACTGTGTGTGAAATAGCAATTCTCCACCCTCAACTGGCTCCCTTATGTCCCTTCTCCTGTGTTACTTTTATCTGTTTCTCTAATAGTTCACCATTTGGTATGCTTACTTGTTTATTTACTTATAATCTGTGTTCCCTCTTCCCCCAACTCACACATTTATGACAAAGTCAGCTCCATGAGCGCATCTCTGTTTTGTTTACTGCTAAACCCACAGCATTTGGAACACTGCCTCATGCGCAGTAGGCACCCAACAGATACTAGTTTGAATCCAAATAAAGGAAGAGGGGGTGATCAAATGTGGCAGCAATGTTCTGGTTCCTCGAATAGATTACATCTAATACTGGCCTGCTAGATTAAACCCACCCCTATCAATTATAAGGAAAATCAGAATAATTAAGTATGGAGGAAAACAGCCTATACCCACTGCCAACCTGCTGAAGAAAAACAAAAGAAATCCTTAAATCCTTAAATCCTACTTTTGTGTTAATGACACAGTTAGTACAATGAACTTGGATCCTTGAAAGTGTTTTATGATCCTAAGAAGAAAAATGTCCTGTGAGTGTGGGTTACTTTTTAAAACCGCATAGGTCTGCCAAAATGTTTTGCAGAAATTGTGGTAAAGATACTTAAAAAAATAATCTATGTTTATGCCTTTCCAAAAAAGGACTCTTAAATAGATATTTAAGTATTAATTGTTATAGTCAAGGTTTTTAAAACATGCTCTATATAACTGGTTATTATCTTTTGACATTTTATAAGAAGCTTTATAATTACTAAAATATTCCCTGAGAAATATATAAAATATGAATATGTATTTAACCAACTTTGGTGAAACCATTTCAAGGCTCTTTAAAATCTTTCTTATGTTTAAATGTTGGTTTCAAATGACTTGCCCTGGAAAGGCATCCTGATATTGACTGATCTTTCATAATTCACCTTGTGGTGTAAGATTTTTGCAACTCCAAGATCAATAAGAGGCAATTTGCAAAATTTGCCAGTTGCTGAGGGAACAATTATTTTAAAATTCCCATTTATATTACCTTCAGCTACAGAAGCAGATAAATTAAAAGAGGATAAGGGATACTTAAATTGTTTTCACTTTAACCAATACCCTCCTTGCATTATTTAATGTATATCTCATAGTGTTATAAAATGTTGAACCAGACAGACATTTCTGATGCTCCAGAAGTAACTACTAAAACCCAAGGCACTAGGATCTAAAGCTGAAGATGAAGAGAAGTTACAGATGAACATTACCACTGTTTGGACTGACAAGGATGCATGCATTTTGTTTGTGCCAAATGGAATCTGCAGAAAGTTGCCATACCATCTGGGCAGTAGCTCATTTAAGAGGGCTGCCACTAGTCTTGGAAATGGGAACCGGAGAAGGAAAGCCATTGGAAGAGGATGAGCTGCCCCAGTAGGAAAATGTACTGGCTTTTGAATTCCTGTTGCTCATTAGCCAGAAAGGCAGGGACCCCCACCAGTCAGTCACATAAACAGGTTCTGCCTTCTTTCTATTATCCAATTGTTCAATTGCTGGTTATAGTTTTTAAAAGACCACAGTATCCAATTTAACTCTTATGGCAATCCTGTGAGGTAGGTTTTTGTTTGTTTGTTTGTTTTAAGTCATACCTCTTTTTCAGATTAGGAAACTTGGAAATGGACTCAGAGAAGTTATACAAGGCCAAGGTCACACAATTAGTGAGAGCCAGGACTTAAACCAGCTTCTTTAGGCTTCATGTACTGTTATTTAATGTTCAGTATCTCTTTTGGACAAGGCATTGTTAAATGCATTAAAGAGAGTATAAATATATATATATATAAGATGATTCTTGCTCTTAAAGAATCCTTCAGGAGGTCACCGTTTAGGAGAAGATCTTAAGCAGCTTGGGTGAGATGACAATAAAAGTATGACGAGTAGGAGATAATGCAACAAAGAAAGTTAAACTGCTTTCCACTAGAAATAAACAGAAATCTTGGCAGGGTTTCCCTGTTGTAGAGACATCCAAAATGGAAGAGAGAGCAGGATGAAGGGCTGAGTGACTTGGCAGAGAGAAGGGAGGGATTTTTTTGGTTTTGTTTTTTGTTTTTCCCAATATGTTATTAAGAAAAATTTTAAACAGCAAAGTTGAATTTTTACAGCAAGCGCCTGTTGACTTACCCACCTATAGTCTCCATTAATATTTTATTACAGTTGTTTTATCTGTACATCTATCATCCCTCTATCTTTCCAGCAACTCATCTTTCTTAAAAAAAAAAAAATGAATTTCAGAGTAAATTGCAGACATCAGTACCGCTGCAGGCATTTTTGAAACAGGGATGTATTGTACTCTATTTTAAGTTATCTTTGTCGCTGCGCTGCAATTTTTCATGTCTCCTTACCTTCAGCAAAGCTCACTCTACACAAAGAGGCCTTGTAAGAATGGTGTTTTTAAATAATAGAAGTCAAGGAAAGTGGCTGAGTTCCAAGTGTAAATAGATGTAGAAACTGAGATAAAAGAATATACAAGACAGAGGGGAGAAGCCAAATTTAGTCGAATCAGGAAGTCAGAATTAGAGGTGAGCACAAGACTATAAACTCCCTGGACTGTGGAGGAGTCTTGCGGAGAGCATCCAATTTTGCCCAAGGTGGAAGGAGGGATCTGAGGCCGTCTTACCCAGATCCTTTAAAGGCCAGGCAAACACCTGTTAGAAGGAGATTACCGCCTCTTTCTCAGTTACCATTTACTAGAACTAAACCTGTTCTATCGCTGGAAGCAACACCTGTGGTTGGAAGAAAGGGGCAAGAAAGAGAGGAAAGAAAACTGACTTATACACTAAGACCCAGTCTCGGCCGCCACTTCTCCCCTGTTTTCCCCAACCCCCCCGCACCTCTGTTATTTTCAAGTCACGTGAGAGTCACACAAACATTGGATTAAATGCAAGCTCTTTATTTACTTGTTGTGTGCCTTGAGAAAATTATATATCCACCTTGAGCGTCAATTTCCTTTCGTCTAAAATGGGGCCAATAATACCTACTTTCCTAGGTCATTGTAAGCGTTAGAGATAAAGGTGCGTTAGAGCGCACACCACATGGCAGGCACTCCATAAAAGACAGCTCTGGTTGTTACAAGGCGGTGAGCCCTAAAGCAGGGCTCCAGCGACAAACTGGTATTAAGGTTAGAAGAGCTTTTTTGAGGGACTGCCTGATTTCAAGATAAAGATTTAAGGTGACTTAGAAAAGAAAGTGTTCTATCTAGGCCTGGAGAATGATGCTAGATTGGGGTAAAGTAATACTTGCAAAAATTTACGGATAAGTCATAAAGACACCATATTGTATCCAGTTGCCAATATCTTTAAAACTTTGCTGTTCACGTATCTTTTGTCTTATTTATTTTTAATTTTGGGGGGGAGGGGAAGTAATTAGGCTTACTTATTTAATTTATTTTTAGAGGAGGCCCTGGGGATCACATATCATGTTTTGAATATTTATGCGTGGTTATATTCAAAACCACTGCCCCAAACACTGCAGAGACAGATGAATACAGACCATCATAGTTTGCTTACCAGGAACAGAAGCCACTGGTGGAACCTGACTGGACACTTAGAGGGTAATTGACTAATTGCTGCAGTGATAGCTTAAGAGATGAAGCCTCCTTGGAGCCCAGCCTTTGGGGGGCCCCTCCGCGTTCCTGACTTTTACATCCAAGAGTCCTACTAGGTTCTCAGGGCGAAGATCAGAGAGATATAGCCTGCAACTTCCTGCAGGAAGGATGGGAAAAGCAGTCATTTTGAAACAAACACAGAGCACTCTGTTCTGATTAACTCTGTTCTGCCTTTGCTGGCCCTCAACAGAGACTATTTTGCCAGAGCCTAACTAACCCGAGGGAAGGGAAATACCTAATTCCAGCCCCCTCTAGCCGTCTACCTGGGGGAAAGAGAAATACCCAGTTCCAGGATCCACTGCCTTCCTTCTTACTTAAGGATGGGTAGGTAGGGGAGTGGGGAGGAAAAGATGAGACGTACTTGAGATGGCCACAGTCCAGGGACACAGTTTCCCTGAAAACCTGAAACTTAATCATAGGCTTATAGAACACTCCCCCTGCCCCATACTTTCCCAGCATGCCAATCAGCTTCCCGTATAAAAACAAACAATTATAGCTGAAAGACCTGGAAGCCTCAGATCCTACTTAAGAAGGAATCTCTCAGGGAGACAAAAATAAGGAGACTAGAGGAGATTTCGCCTCTAACACCATGGCTATAGCAGTAGTAAACACAACCTAACTCCTAGCCCAGATAAACAAAACCTCACATTGAAGGCCTATCTACCTCACTTACTTTTACCTAATACATCATGTCTGGCTTTCAACAAAAAATTGCAAGGAGTGCCAAAAAGGCTAAAAATCCAATCTGAAGAGACAAAGCAAGGAGCAGAACCGGACTAAGATATGGCAGAGTTTTGGGAATGATCCGACTGGGAATTTAAAATAACTATGATTACTATGCTAAGGGCAACAGTGGAAAAAGTGGACTGCAAAGCAGATGGATAATGTAAGCAGGAAGATGGAAATGCTAAGAAAGAATAAAAAAGAAATGATTAAAAAAAACCAACAACACTGTAACCAAAATGAAAAATGCTTTTGATGGGCTCATCAGCAGAAATGACACAAAGAACCAGTGAGCTTGAAAATATGTCAGTAGAAACCTCCAAAACTGAAAAACAGAAAAAAGAATGAAAAAATCAGGACAGGCTATTCAAGAACTGGGGGACAATTAGAAAAGGTGTAACATAATTGTAATGGGAATACCAGAAAAAGAGGAAAGACAGAGAGGGACAAAAGAATTATTTGAATAATGGCCGCACATTTTCCAAAATTGATGACAGACACCAAACCACAGACCAGGAATCTCAGAGAACACCAAGCAGAATAAGCGCCAAAAGAAAAAAAAAAAAAATCTACACTTAGGACTATGGTATTCAAACTGCAGACTATCAGAGAGATTGGAGCATGGATCCAAAGTGTAAAGGGTTTTTTGCTTTGTTTTTTCTAATTAATATCACAACTCCTTGGTCTGCCTTTTTCTTCAGACTCCCCCCCCCCCCCATCTAAAGTCTCTTCTGTCTGGGAAAAATGTACAGCCTAATTACTTTCCCCTTTAATAAGGAAAGTTTATTTAAACACAAGTAGCAAAAAATAAAATGTTCTGTTAGCTTTATCTCTCCAAATGAACCGCAGATTTCTTGAAGACAGGGATTATATCTTACACAATTCTGAATCCCTTAGAGTATGTAGTACTGTTTCTACTATTAAAGCAAATGACATGCCTGCTGTTTTAACTGATTGGAAGCAACTGTAAAAGCCTAATTACACTGGAACCTGCAGGTTAGGAGTGGAACCTGGTGAAGAGATGTCACTAACCAGGCGGATTAAATGGTTCTGAAGTCTTCTTTAAATATTTAGAAATAAAACTCATCCCCTCTATGACCCCATAGTATGTTGCACCTGTATAAGACCCACAGTGATTTGTTGACAAGTCCATTTCTCCTGTTCAAGTGTAAGCTCTGCTAGGACAGGGACCACGTCTTTCTTCCTCTTTTAATTGTGAGAGGCACTTAATTCATATTTGGTAAATAAAAAGTTGAGAGATACCTGATCAGAGGAAGGGGAATCTAAAGCCATTCTATAGTAATAAGTTATGCATTTAATAGAAGTACCCGAATGTTCTATTTCAGAGGAATTTTGAAGGTGCTTTTCCCGGAGAAGACATATGTTACTTTGCCCCGCAAACTCAGTCTTCTTGGGAGCCTGGATTCCACTCAACTCCCTTCTTCTACCCGATTTCCCCCATTTATTTATTTTATGGAGGTACTGGGGATTGAACCCAGGACCTTGTGCATGCCAGGCATGTGCTCTACCACTGAGCTATATCTTCCCCCTACCCAATGACTTCTGTATTTCTGTTTCTATTGGCTCCTCTCTTTTTTCCTGATCTAGTGTCCTTTTCGTGGTGGGGGAGGGGAACTCAACAACAACACAATAAAACTCTTTCCATTGGTGCCCTTCCCGCCTTCCATCTTGTTTCCTTCCTTCCTTTACCTGCTAAACTTCTCAAACGTGCGATTGTTCAATACATTCAGACTGACAACCCACCACGCCATCAAGACTGGTTATATTAAGGTTAAAGAATTTCTGATTGAACTCAGAAGTCCTGTCTCAGTTTCTCATCTATTTTAAGTTCCCCATGCTTTAAAATATTTTCATAAAGCAAATGATCCTTTTATGAAGTGAATAAGCACATGCTAATTTATCTGTTTCCTGTAGTTGTTCAGAAACAAGGCAGGTTTCCAGGTTGGGGTGCTGCCAAGGAGGGCTGTCTTAGTCTTTTACAGTAGACTTGGAGTTTGGGGTTTGGCTCCCCAAGCCTTACCAGGCAACATTATCGCTGTTCCAGAGCTGACACACCCTAATTCATAAGAGACCCAGCACACAAACTAAAATGCTGAGTTGGGTGGAATGAACTGTCCTGTCAGCCAGATCATCATACTATTTGGAAAGCTCCACGGAAGCCAAAATCTCTAAAAACTGCTGATCACAACAGAATCAGGGTAAGAGGAGTGAGGTACCTAGTCTGAATTCTTGAATGATACTAGGACTCCGAGAGTCTGGTTCATTTATCTTTGCCCACTTCATCTCTACAATATAGAAATGTGCTATGCTAATTTGTTCCAATTCTGCTTTTTCTGTCCCTTGTAACTAACTAACCTCTCTTCTTATTTACAAGTTATTTTAATCAGGTTATAATGAAGGCTTGTTGTCTTGGATCTATATCCCTTTTGTGATTCATCTTTTGTTTATTGTACAAATTAACTTTCAGACATTGGTCTTATCTGAAATCGGAGATATCTCACTGTCATCTGCTATGTGCACCTGTAGATTGTAAATATGCATTTCCACATATTATATTTCTTAAAGCAAGGCATACCTAGATAAGTCAGCCTGATCACCCACCTACCTATTTGGCTGTAAAATAAGACTTTAAGATTCTTCTAGACTGTGACTGTTGGCTTTTCTTGTTTAAGGTATTCTTTACCCCAGATCCTGAAAGCAGTTCCAAGTTAGGTTCCAAAGATTTGAGCAAAGGAAATATTGGTGGAACAATGGTAGCAGAAAATGACTATATTTTTGTTATGTCATAAAAATCACTGTCACAAAGATGCATCCAATTATAGAGAAACTACTGAACTAAGCATGGCTGGCTAACTTCAAGTTTCATTAATTTGTTCACTTATTTTGTAATCTCTTAGCACTTTTTGCAAGATAAGCAGTTGCAAGAGCCAAAAGTTTAAGAAAAATTTATGGGAGAATAACTTAAAATTGAGAAAATTCAACTCATAAATTTTCTCCCAAATGAATTGGGAAGTGACCACTATTATTTAGTTAGAATGGGGTGATAGTAATGCAGGAGCATAATTGGAGAACTGCTACTGTACAGTGAGTTACTGAATACTTCGGATGGAATGAATGACAATTTCATTATTTCTATTATGAATGTAGAAATTGAGTAGAGGGTTAACTGTTTTACAGTATTTTTTTTTTACAGTATTTGCTTTGTAAAACTTCGAAGAAAGGATTCTCTTGGTTCAGAGTTTTTAATCTTGTATGACTTCCATTTCCAGAAGAAACCAGCAGAGCTTTTTCTAAAAAAAAAATCCTTAAGGATATTGTTCTGAATAAATATATTTCACAATGCTATAAAAATTATTACTAAAAAATGACTAGAATGTGGTCGAGTAGCATAGTTCATGCTTGCTAGTTGAGGGAAGTTACAAGTTCTGTAGAAGTTGTTCTCAAGTATTAGGGAAACTCAAAATCCCTTGGAGGTCTTGTTAAAGCAGATTGTTGAATTTCTGATTCTGCAGGTATAGAGTGGGGTCCACATTTGCATTTCTAACAAGATGTACCAGATTTTAGGACCACTGCTCTATACCCTTGGCTATCTTCCATTTAACACACTTGTGGTTGTCTCTTTCCCATTCTCCACAGTGGTTCAACCAAACTTTATCTCCTCATATCCATGTTACCCCACTTTTCAGCATCCCTGCTTTCCTACATTTCAGGGAAAATTGGGATCATTGGGTATGAACTGTCTCAAGTTCTTATTCTTTTCTTCCAGTTAATCCTTTTCCATTTTAAGGTTCATCCCTCTTCTGGACTCTTGATAAAAAGACTCCCAGTTTCTTCCAGATTCTAATTCCATCTCTGTGTCCTAGAGATTCTGTCATTAGCCCTCTTCTATATCAGGGATTCAACCTCTTTACCAGCTTCTTCTCCAAAGCTTGAAAACAAGCTCAAGGTCTTGATCATGAGAAAAAAATCTATCCTGTGACCTTGAATATTTTTCTCTAGCTACTCTCCTTCTTCATAGGCCAAGTTCTTGGAAAGAATAACACTTGATTGCTCAACTTCCTGATCTATTCTTCCTTTTTCAAGTCACTACAACCAAGTTTCTAATCCTACCACTCCGTGGACTTTGCTTTGCTAACAGTCATTTTGAACCCACTATATCCAATTAACTCTAATTCTCATTTTAGTACCTTTAATCTCTCTTTGAAACTCCCTGCTCTCCTGGTTTCCATGACATCACTACCTACTCAGTGCCCTCCTACTGAATGTGGGTGTCTAGAATCCAATATTTGACTCACTCCTCTTTGTTCCATTAATGTTCTCTTGGGCATTTCATTGCCTCTCTTGGCTTCAGTTGTGCCTACAGATCATCGTGAGAATGTTTCCAGGCCAACCCTAGGAACAGGGCTAAAGTTCACATCTAAGTGATGTGTGTGGAATGCTGTATACTTTACGCTACTGGTTCCCAAATCTAAATGTCCATCTACTCTCTTAAACCAGACCTCATTCTGGCTTCTGTCTCTACCATTCTGTCTGAATAGCCCAGTTGGCTACTGGTTATAGCTACCTGAAATTTTGTACGATCACCTTAAACTCAACAGGACTAACCTGCCTCTCAGTAAGGTGAGAAAACTTGGAATCATCCTGTTTCCTCTCTCCTTTACTTCCATCCTCATATCTTACCAATTGGTTACTTGTCCTATAAATTCTACTTCCTTAGAATTTCTTCTTCCTGTCATCTTGTATCATTTCCTTATCCATTGACATAGCTCGAGCCCATATCCCCAATTCCAATCCTGAATTGTTAACTTCTTCCAATTTTTCACCCTTCCAACTTTTCTTGCATATTTCTGCCAACTTACTAACAGGCAAATTTAATCATATCATTATAAAACATATTTCCAAGTTTCCCCATTTCTTATTAGACAAAGTTCAAATTCCATAAAAGAATGCACAAGACTTTCTATGATCTGGCCCCAACAAAGTTTCTGGCTTCCCTTTTTACACCCCGTGATCGCATCATGCTGGCCAACTTCCAATTCCCTCTAACACACTGTGGCTTTACTCATATTACTCCCTCTACCTAAATGGTCCTTCCTCATTTTGTTCAACTATTATCCACTTTTCAAGACTGAGTTTCTGAGTCATCTTCTCCGTAATAATAAAGAAAAACAAGATGCATCAAGTGCTTATTAAGTGCCAGACACTTTACATAACATTCTCATGCAGTCCTTATAACAAAACTTTGAAGTTTATATCATCCTTGACTTATGGATGAGACAACTGAGGCTAGGAGAAGTCCAGTTTTACCTCTAAATTCTCTACTTTCTTTTCAGGTATTGATAGACACCCCCCCAAAAAAAACCCCACCCAAATCAAAAACAGTTTTTGTTTTCTTTGTACTTTTTTTTTTTTTTTTAATGAAGGGAATGTTTAGCTTTCCTCACATCAAAATACTCCTTGACATACATTAGACATGTCTAGATGGGTCTCTATTAGGTGAGTAGGATTGGAAATTAAATTATTATTAAAAGAATTACAAATACAAACTTTCCCTCATTTCTATAAGAACTTACTTATGATGCAAAAGCACTAAAGATAATATAAACACTGTACTTGAGGCAGGAAGCCCCATAAAAAGACCGGCAGGACCCCCAGGCAGGGCCACTACTCTCCTGCCAGCACCATCCCGTTCCCTGGCCCAGAGGCTCTATCTCACTTTTTGCCTCTGAAATGGCTTACTTACCCCTAAAATTCTATTGGTTCCCTGAGCTCACTCCTGATTGGTTATTTCCCTCACTCTTCCTTGATTATTTCCCTTACTCCTGATTGGCCCATTTCCCTAACTTCTGACTGGTCCATTTGTAGTACTTCATTTACATGGAGCTCACTCCTGATTGGTTATTTCTCTCCCTCCTGATTGGTCTATTTCTACAAAGCTTGTTCCTAGTTTGTCAACTTTTGTTATACTTTATTTGCATATGATGTTGCAAAGTGTAAACAGGCAGCATATAAAGGCCTGTGTAAACCTACAGACAGGCTCCAGAGCTTGGAGTGTTAACCCCTCTGGGCTCACTGGTATAATAAACCTGAGTTCTTCAACTCTCTGAGCGGCCTCTCGCAGGGATCCAGGTTGCTGTCACAACTGAGCTGTAACACCAAGCTATAACACTGAGCTGTAACACATTTTCCACAACATACTCATTACTTATTTATGCCTAAAACTGAATTCTGAATCTCTTACACCCACCCAGCATACTCCAAGCCTGGTCCTTTCCGAGTTAATGGCAAATTCACTTTTCCAGTTTCTCAGGACACTTTAGAGTCATCCCTGATTCCTCTCTTTCTCTATAACCCCAGATCCAACCTGTCAGTAGATCATATTGATTTTCAAACTAAATCCAGAATCCAACCATGTCTTATAACATCTAAGGTTAACAACTCTAGTACAAGCCACCATCACCTCCTGCCTGGGTTAGTGCCTGTGCCCCTGTAAACTATTGTCAACCCAGCAGCCAGAGTAATCATTGGAAACCCTAATCACAGCATGTCAATCCTTAGCTAATGGCCTCCCCTTCTCGGGCACATGGGCCTTCTACCATCTGGCCTCCTCATTCCTCTATGACCTCATGTTAGGCTATTTTCTTTCTGGGTCACTTTTTCAGCTAACATGGCCTCCTGGCCATTCCTGCAACTTACCAGGCCTGTTCCCACTTCAGGGCCTTGGCACAAGTTCTTCTCACTGTCTGGATTGCTCTTTATTTAGATATCTACTCTTACCTCCTTCACCTTCTTCAAGTCATTATTCAAATGCCGCTTTCTCAATGAGGCCTACCCTGCTTGCCCAAAATAAAAATCACAATTCTCCCACTCCTCTTGTGCTTTTTCTCATTCTATAACCCCACCCCTATTGTACCATTTTTAACCCGCTCCAACACTCATGGCCTTATAATAATTTAGGTATTTAGGTATTTATTTTGTTTACTGTCCAACTCCTTCTAGAATGTGAGCTTGACGGTGGCATGGATTTTTGTTTTGTTCAGTGCTGTATCTGCAGCTCCTAGAATAGTGTTAGCACATGGTAGGTCCATCATAAACTATTGTTGAATGAATGAAATAATTAGCACCCATCACTAACACTCAGCAAACAGACCTTATGTTCAAGGGGAGAAATGTCAAAGTTGTTCATTTCCTGTACAAGCGGTATTATATATTGGATTTTATGAAAATGGGAGCAACTAAATTTCCATGTCTAAATAGAGTTCATGGGCCCTGTGAAACCCTGATATTCTATGAATCCCTTCCCATTCTGAGTCTTAAAAACATGATCATTTTTCAGCAGCTAAGCACTAATTTTAAAAAAATCCTGGAGTGTTAAACCTGCAATGAGCTTGTATCCTAAGAGGATGGATTGTGTTATAGTTCCACAAGCTGCTCAGTACTGGAATTCATAACATTTTTTTCCCTCATCACTGTGTTGCTCTTCCTGCTTTGAAATATATGAATATAATTGGAAGGTATGGGAAGCCAATTTGATGACACTCTGAATAATGATGTGACACTCTCTTCCAGTGTATCAATAGATTTGATTAGTATATACCTTTTCATATTGGTCTTTCTTTTAAAATGCATAACATCAGTTGAACATCCAAGTTCATCTAAAGCAAGAGTCCTGCATATTCACATTACTTTTGGTAGCATAAATATGAATGTTGAAATTATTCTGTACACCTTTTAGATCCACACTTTGGTCATTCCTATTTCAAAGGAGCATAGAATTTTAGGGCTACAAGGTTTTATTTCATTTGGTTTGATGGCCTCATTTTACAGATATGAAAACTGAGGCTGCAGGATATCCAATGACTTGCCCAGATACCACAGAGCTGAATGATCTTTTTGATCAGAACACCTCATTCTAAAAATAAAACAAGGTACCTTTGAGATTGCAATTGAAAAACAGTTCTTAATATCAGGAAATTAATTGAATGTAGCAACGATTGCAATACGCAATTCTAAACAACATGCACTTCTACACAGTTTATTTCCATGGTGACTATATTAATATCAGAATAGCAAATATAGCAAAGGATAAAATAATTGATAAATAAGGAAAGAAAGTCTCCACAAGCATCCTAATAAATAAGAATCACAGGTCACAAAAGACTAAGAATTTGCAGGTCACCTGAAGTGATCTGCCCTCATGGCATCCACAGAAGAAACCACTTTATCATGAAGATGGTTCCATATTAGGCATGGCTTCTGCTATTATTTGGAAAATTGGGGCTTCTTTTATTACCTAATCTAGTCATCTTTTAAGATACCAAGAGACATTTTTACTTAGATATGCACACTTTCTGTTTGCACTAGTGAGTCTATATGAAGGTTATTACGCCAGAGGAATGTAAAAATTTACAGTAACAATGCTTCATTTTCCTTTAATGGCTTTGTCCGAGGGATAAAGAGATTTTTGTGGTGGGATGAATTCACTTGGTCTCCTGATGTGTTTTCTCCACATGCTTTGGAAATCACGTACTTTTCTGAGAGGTGGTAGTCATCTATGTCTTAATTTCAGCAGTAGTGTCATTGTTTTAGCTTTGTTATCATGGAGGTAACTTAGTAGCACTGATCATCTAGGATCTTTGATATTAACCTAATGGAAAATATTTTTGACCTTTTGTGTACAGGAGTGCTCTCAAACTACAGACAAAATTAGGACTAAATCAATTTTTTAAAATGGATTTTAACAGGTTCCAGGAGGTAGACTACTAGGATAACTCATGTGACTACAAAGCTAAGATCTCTGCCAACAGTGTAAGTCACAATTTTCTAAAACTGAGTTTTTGAGCTCCCTCTACCAGGGCTTTGTTTAACTGTTTCCTTTTTCCCTGGCATACTGTCATTAGCTCCTGTTGTGTGTAGTTATATGTAAGTTAGATGCCAGTGGCCTGAGAGTAAGATCTGGGTTCTGTTCTAAAAAAGTATGTCCAATCTGGCCTCCACATGATATAGATAAAACTGCTATGGCAACATTAACTGAACATAATTTTAATGTTGAAATGACTTCCTTTGGGTTATATCTTCTTAGATGTAATATTAATTTTCCTCTTAACTTTCTCCTATTTTCTCGGTCATGTACTTAAAAGGGCTTTTCAACTATTTGGCATAAATCAGTCTTCCTTCGTAAGAAATTATGACAATTCTCTCTCACTGGTACTTTCCCTTATACTCCACACTTTGCCCATCAATGAACTGAGCCCTGATTTACACGTTATGGTGAGCTTTTACATCCTAGACATATTTATTCTTTTGGAACTTTAATTATTTAGCAAATATTTAAGTGTTGGGGAGAGTAAAGAGAATGAAACGCAAAATTAACAGAAGACTCAACTATAACCCACAGAGGAAATAACCAAATAAATTACTATTTTAAACAATGTAAGCAAATAGGAGGAAGGAAGGGATTATTTCAGAACACAAATATTCATAGGCAAGAAAATAACTGAAGCACTAATGCTTTAAAAATACTTGATGAAGGTTAGTTGAATATCTGTGAAATATATTTGTCGTTCCAGAAGTGGGCCTGAGTAGATAATCCAGTTTTCTTCCCTGACAGCTGAAAACAACATAAATAAAAAGACTTCACATAAAATACTGAAAGCAGGCCAAATCGTTGTGTTTACGACTATATTAAAGAATTACATCTGTATTAATCAAATGTAAGAGGACAGGATGTACACTGCAAAAGCGGGTGTGTGTGTGCAAGATTTTAAAAGGAGGAGGAGCAGGCTAAAATTCTAAGGAAACATAAATACAGGATCATCCATTAGGAAACCTTGAAACAGATAAAGGTTTCAATAATAAAAACGTGGTCGTTAAAAGCCTGAGCTTGGTAAAATGAATAGGGGGAAAAAATTCACTGCAGACCATCATCTCCTCCCACTTCCAGAGTGACTACGCAGGGGACGGCCGGGGTGTGGTGATGTGCGGGAGCCGGCGGAAAAGCTGGTGTTTCACGGTCTCAGAAACGGTACCATGTCCACACCCGGGCACTGCGGACCTTCGGGGAAGCGGGTCTTTCTGATCTCTCCGTTTCCCGGCACCATTCTAAAAGCACCAGTTCCGCTAAGATCCCAGTTCTCCCCAGCTCCGTAAGAGAAAGTTAGCGGCCAATCTCTGCCCTGAAGTTGAAAACAAACATCCAGCGTCGGTCACCGAGTCTCTCGAAAATCCCAGCCCTCTCAGCTCATTCCTCAAGAATCCAAGCCTGGCCCCCGAACCCCCTCCAGCTTTCAGCGCATCCCTACTCATTTCCCAGCAGCCCCCGCTTCGAGGGCCGCCGCGTGGCTCAGGGTCGCCCGCCCCTTGCCCTGCGCGGCGCGCTCCACGGCCGCAGAGAAAGTGCCGGCCAGCGCGCTCCGCGACGCCCCGCCCCCAGCGAGCGTGGCGGAAGTGGCTGGCTCGGAAAAGGAGACCGCGCGCCACCTGGATGAACGCGCATGCGCCGGCGCCCGCGCCCGCGCCGAGAGCGGTGGGGGCGTCGGTAACCCTCGCTCCGCCACCCCCACTCCACAGAGAGGGTCGGGCTCACGCCATCTTGAGCCCCCCCTCCTGCCCCCACCCCCGCCGAACCACCTTTTCCCTTTCGCCGCTTTCAGCCCCCCACCCCGCCCCTTTCCAAGCGTGTCCCGGGCCATCGCCGCAGAAACCGCACCGTCTCTACCCCTACATTCTCCACGCGGGACGCGCAGCCGTGCCTACAAGTGTTCTTAGAGCAGAGGTTGTAGGGGGGACCGGGGACGGTGCGGGGGCGCGCGGGGGAGAGGGCTGGGGGCCGGGAGGGGCGCCGAGCCCCGCGTCTCTGGGCCCTGCCCCGGCCCCTGCCCCCAGGGCGGCCGCGGGCGGGGTGGTCCCTGGCGTTCGTGCTGGAGGTGAGGGGAGGACCGCAGCAGCGTCTCCTGGGGCGCTGGCCCCGCGCGGCGCCCGGGTTCCCCAGCCGAATGTGGAGTTGGCCTTGACTCCTCCCCGTCGGCGGGTGGGCGTGGGGCCAGGGGAGCAGGAGCGGGCATCTCTGGGGTGTGTAAAGCAGCACCTCCTCGTGTCGTCTAGGTAGTGTTTTGGGGGGCAGAGTTCTTAAGTGAAGTGTTACTCTATGGGCCAGATGGAAGAAGAATTAGGTAGCGTTAGTATAAGTGTAGCATCCAGAAAAAGGAAAAGATCGAGTCCCTTCCTTTTGGGGTGAGCCCGCGTATCTCTGACCCCTGGGGAAATTATTATTTGGGTGTTCTGGTCTATAAAATGGGGATAATAATAGCCCAGCTGAGAATTGTGAGGATTACGTTAACTGCTTATAACAAGCCCCAGACACTGATCAGTTACCCGTTAATTGCCTGTCATATTGATCTCCTTGTTTCAAGAAATTCAGAATGACTGTGACCTTGCTTTCTAAGTGGAAAATCAAGAAACTGGTCTGGATTTAGAGGGTCAGTGGAATGTAATATTTGACAGTCAGAGACAATCCTGGAAAGGTGTTATTAACGTACACATGGATAAACGAGCATAACTCCGTGAGGCTATAGTAACTTTGAACTGCTTCGTTCCTAAGAAACGAGGGTATATTTATTTGGGAGGACAGAACCTAGGGTCTCAGTATATGTGAGGGGCAGAACTCTGGAAACAGAATTAAGTTAACTTTGCGAAGATTTACTTGAAGACCAGATTGAGGATGGTGGAACTTGTGGAATTTCTGGTGGATGTTTTAGAGAGGCTGGATTTGACTGAATGTTGTAACTAATTTCCTGATAGTAAGTTGCAAAAATAAAGTGCACTTAAAGGTGCTATTGTAGGTTTCTTGTCTCTGGGAATATTCAGGCAAATATCTAGGAGCCTAGGTTTAGAGCGGCACTGTCCAATAGAACTTTGCCATTATGGAAATATTCTGTAAACCGCACTGTTCTAATTGGTATCAGCTAGACACAAGTGGCTCTTGAGCACCTGAAATGTGGCAGGTGCACTGAGGAACTTAACATTTAATTTTATTTTAATTAATTTAAATATAAATAGCCAAATGTGCCTTGTGGCTGCCTTATTGGACAGCATAGGTCTAGAATCTAGACTTTGAGACCTTTTCCAATTCCAGTTCCTATGTGGTTGAGTTTTAAGTCAGAGAAGCCAACTCTTAGAACATTTGTTGCCTTAGGGAATCAAATATATTCAAATAATGCCTTTCATTCAAATACTACAGTTCAAAGCTTGGGTCTGTTAGTACATTTTTTCAGTTTGCAAATTAATGTAAAGCATTCTTTTGACTCCTGGGTTGTACAGCTAAAGCCAGATACATTTAGAGAGTCATAACAATACTAACTGGAATTTCCTTTAATCGTTACTGTATTATCACCAGGAATTTCCACTGTCTTTTATCACTTTAGTTAGTTTTCTGTGAAAACCTCTCAACTCTTATTCTTGAAGTTTTTTCCACTGGATAGGTGCTGCTTTATAAAAATTTTAACTTTTTGTATAAAAACAATTTGATAACTTATAGTAGTAACCTTTGAACGTTGGACCATTTTAGAATTAGTTTTGTGGTTATTGGTATTCAAAACTTTTGAAGAGATAAGTCTGCCATTTAGTGATATTTTGCAGGATTGCTTTCTTTGAAATATGTAGAGTGGTTTTTTCTTTTTCAAGTAAATGTTTATAAAGTTAAGTTTGAAAGTAAAACTTAAAAAAAAAAAAGCTTTATAGATAACACCCTTAACTCTGGCCTGATGTCTGTAAAGTGGTACCCTTGGACTCAAGGCTAAAGATAACCCTTAGATCTAGAACAAAAACTTTAAATTCCCAAATTAAGTTTATACCGAGGATAGCTCATAACATACAAATCTAAATGGGTTGCTCTTATGTAGCATGACTGTACACCCTGCTCTTTCTGGGATAGTCATGGTTTAGAGCCTGTTTGTCCCAGCATCATTTTTAATAGAATTCCTTTCATTGTCAAAAATGGTCTAGTCGGGTCCGCATCATAATATAGTCACCTATTTTTAGGCTTTTTGAAATTTATAATATGTAATTTTAGCAGGATTAACCATATTGCAATCTCAGAAATGTACTTGCTTCAAAGTAGTGACAAAGTTACTGCTTATGTGCCTAAATAACAGCAGCTATCTGGAGTAAGGCCAGCAAGTGACCTCTGTATTTAAGCCCATGTTAATTAAAGTATGTTACTATTCTCAACGGTAATTGGATAGAAATCTTGGGCAGCTGGATTTTTAGTTCTCTCTTAGAAAAAGATCTTTTGGTGTAGGAGTCTGCAGAGAAAGGCCATGCCAGTCAAATCAGAAGGTTGAGTATTCTTGTTGAAAATAACACCCATTTTGCTTTATGGTGAGGTTGAATAGTGAAATTTGTTAGAAATCTGCTTTTTATGTATTAGAATGCTAAAAATTGGTTTTGCTTAGGGTTCACTTAAATAGTGAAAAATAATTCAGCTCACTGTGGTATTATATATTGCAGTGGATAAAGTATTTTATTGAGTCAAGCATACTTGGTTTGAATGCTCACTGCTGAGGGTTAAATGAGTAACCTTGTGATGTGTTGGGTGCAGCAAAGCACCTGAGAGGTGAGTCCCCAACAAACATGAGCTGCTCTAGCCTTCAGTTCATTGATAGTGTTCTGAGATGCCCCATGGATAGGTGCAGAGGGCACTTGAAGCTAATTCCAAAACCTAGGTTTAGCCCTTTTCTGCCATGTTCTCTCTGTTGATTTCAGTTAAGGTACTTTTCTGAGCCTCAATTTCTTCATCAGTAAAATGAAATTAGTACCTAACCTTATCCCACCTCCTCACAGGATTGCTGGAGGCTTCAGATGAGAATTACATAAATTGTTTTCTTGTTTTACAGACATTCAGTGATTTAATTGGTTTGTCTCAACTTGTCTACCTAATACCTCTGGTAAAGACTGACCCTAAATCTGCAAAAGTTGTTTACATATATTTTAATTTTTTTTTAAATTAGGTTTATTTATTTAAAAAAATTTTTTTGTTGTTTTTGTTAATGGAGGTACTGGGGATTGAACCCAGGACCTTGTGCATGCTAAGCACGCGCTGTACAGCTCTACCACTTTACCCTCCTCCCCCATGTAGTTTAATTTGTGAAACGTCATAGAGTATGGTGGGCATCATTATTTAAGATCATTCTCTTTGACAAGTGATACTCTAAGTAAATCACAGTGGTAGTGCTTTACTGACCTGCTTACAGTATATTCTCTGCACAAAACAACTCCATACTACTGCTAAGGGAGAGCCAGCATTTTCATGGGCATTTGATGTGTTCCAGCTAAATGCTGTTTTTATTTACCCAAGCATGTCAGTCCCACTTAATAGGTGATAAATGTTGAGGCTCTTACTTTCTTGAATGGATCTGTAAGTTTTTTTGCTTTATACTACTGCCTCTGATAATATCTGACTGATAGTTAATGGATATTAAAGATTAAATAAGGTAATGAATATGAAAATAGTGTGCTGTCTGGCATATAGTATGCAGTAGCTGAAAAATGCTGTGTTCGTTGAGTTCATAGAGCAGTAAATTGAAATAATTTATGTGAACTTTATAAACTGAAATATTATACAAATATAAATTTAAAATCTTCACATGTACTTTTGCTGTTTCAAATGCTATGGAGGTTTTATGGCTGAATCCTTTATATTTCACTGTATTCGTTTGTTTCTGAATCTTTAAAAGGCTGCTCCTAATCATAACATTCTTTCTCTGAGATACATGTTTAATAAGAATACTTTGTGATATGTTGTCAAGAAGTCATACTCATGCTTGGATTCTTTTTCTTCATCACTATCGTGGTCATCATGATGAACTGGGTGCTTTCTGTGTACCAGGCACTGTCCTGACTGCTTTGTATGTATTATGTGATGTAACCTGTGAGAGGAGTATTTTTAATCTCCTTTTTAAAGATGAGGGAACTGAGGCAGGGAGGTGATGTGACTTGCCCAAGGTCACCTGGTTTGTGTGAGAGCCTGTATTTGAACTCCAGAGCCCAGCTCTTTACTGCTAATCTGTGAGTCAGCATAGGCAGATACTTCACAACAAAGTTCGCTATGACAAACACATTGTGGAGGTCTTGTGAGTTAATTATAATCAACTTTTATTTGCATGTTCCTTGTGGGATAGTAGAGAGAACTCTGGACCAGGAGTCAGGGGACCTGAGTTTTAGTCCCAGCTGTATCACTAAATAGTGATGTGTCCTTGGGCAGTTCAAGAAACCCCTCTGGACTTCAGTTTCCTCACCTGAAAAATGAGGGATTTGGATGAAATTAGTGATTTTTCAAACTGTAGTTCTGAACCTCAGATGTATTTGGTTCCCCCTCCCACCATTTTGCATAGTTATACTTTTGTCTGCTATGCTTGTTTATCCATCTGTCTAAGATTTACTTTTAAGCAGAGAATTCCTAAACTTAAAGTCGACTTTATCAGTCTCTAAGAAAACTTAATGACAGGTCTCCTGGCTACTGTGTGTGCAGCTTCTCAGTAATTCCGTATTATTTTAGCGTGTTAAAGGACATAGGCATCTTTTACAAATGAAAAAAACTAAGGCATGAAAATGGTAGAAGATTGGTGAATTTTTGTTAAAATATGTGTATGGATAGTCTGAATATTTCAGGTTATTTGAGATCAAAGCCTGTTTTTTGTGTTATATTTGGGACCTTTACCTAGTATTTTTACTCTCAGCTGCTTCACTGATACGGGAGAAATACACGACTTGTAGGATTTTTGTGGAAAAATGTGACCTAATACAGGTGAAAGACATTTTATAAGCTCCAAAACGCTTATACTAATTCATCTCTTTTTTTACATGCCGCCAGTAAATCTACTGCTTTTTCTTTTTAGTCACGTGAACTATGTCTTTAACCACATTAGATAATTTATTGAATTGTTTATATTTAATATAGGTTTAGTATTTCTAAAATGTGAATCTATACTGGAAGAGAATCTTGATGTTTAAGAGATCTGCTCTTTTTTTTTTTGACGTCCTTGTCAAATACACTTACCTCTTACTGTTGGAAGTTTAACTGATTCCAAAATTTTGCCCATATCTGCAAAGTCAACCATTGTCACTCAATATAATATTTTATGTAAAAACAACAGTGTTTCAATATTGGAAAAGTAAACTTGCCATTTTGTCAGGGTTTGGATGTCCTATATTTTAGGATGATCTGATAAGCACATTGGCAATGTACTTTAAGAACCAGTTTTGAAAAGAATAAAAAAATTTTTTTGAAACTCAGTATTTCTGTAAGAGTACTGGATGTGAAAGCACATGGAATAGAAACCTACATTAACATGAGACTGAAGAAAAATATAATAATAGAACTTTATGTGTCTGAGCAGTCTGTCACTGGGCTTCTGTGTCTGTAGATTAAAAAAAACTGCTCATGTAGTCAATTAAGACATGTGAATGCAGCTTATATCTGTCTGTCTATGGAGAATTTTCATAGTTGACAAATGTTTTAATATTTTCAATTCAGATACATGTTTTGAGTGCCCGTTGTGTTGTAGCTACTGCCCTGTTTACAGCACCCCTCTGAATCAGGCAGAACTTGTTCTTGACATGTGGGGAAACTGAACTTGAGAGATTAGTTGATCCTTATTACTAGGTTCTACCAGGTTGATTAATTATCTTAACAAAAACCCTATGACCATGACTTCATTTTTCTGCCTTACAGCATCTGTCTCAAAGCGTCTGCAGAATTTCATCTATGCTTGAATGTCCAGTAGTTGTCTCAGAATTAACAAGGCCCAAACTGAACTTTTTTTTCCCTCCCTTTCCAATCTTCCTGATCTTGGTAAATGGTACTACCATTCAACCAGTTGCTCCTGCTCCAAACTCTGAAGTCTTTCTTGACAGCTCTCCGCTCACACCCTACATCTAACTCAGCAGCAAACTGGCTCTGCCTTCAAATATATCCCAGAAATCTGACCACTCATCACCATCTCCACTCGTCACAAGAAGCCTCTGCCATCTCTTGTCTGTACAGCTTCAGGAGCTTTCTCACTGGTCTCCTTGCTTGTACCTTTGCTCCCTTATAGTATATTCTCACGGCTGCCAGAGTTATCTTTTTAAAACCTAAAACGTTTCAGGTCACTTCCCTTTTCACAGTTCTGTAATAGCCTCACGTTACACTCAACTAAAATTTAACCCTTGGGGCCTTCTGGGCTGTGTGTCATCTGGCCTCTTTCTGACTCTCGGACCTTGTTTTCTGCTGCTTGTGCCCTTTGCTCATGGCGCTCTAGCCACGCTGGCCTCAGGATCTTGGTACTTTGCTGTTCTTTTTTGTCTGGAAGTTCTCCAGACTCCCCTCTTTGACTTTGTGGAGATCTTATGTTAAATGTCACCTCCTGGTTGATATCAGCTTGTTTAATTTGTTTTCATAGTGTTTGTCAATACCTCAGATTATATTTAGTTGCTTGTCTCCTGCTTTATAATGTATTTCTTTTGTCTAGCTTCGTCACTGCAATCACCCTCTCTCTTACCACAGTGTGGCTTGTTGAAGGTGCCCAGTAAATAGTTCTGAGTGAATAAGCCAAAGCACCTGTGGCTCATTGACTTTAAATAGGAGGCCACCTGTATGGTCAGAGGAGGAAGTTAAGAGAAGATGTAGTGGCTTTAGTAGAGGAGAGTGGAGGGAGTTACTAAGTAAAGGCTTTTTATTTCTCTGTGAAGTAGGAGGTGGAGTCATCTGCCAAGAGTTGGGGAGAGATTAGGGAGCAAAGGTTTATTTTAAACTAAAATAATTAGTATGTACTAAAATATTTAATGTTAAACCAAAAGAATTAGTAAACAACACATCAGAGAAAGGAGAATTCCTGACAGTTGTGTATCTGGAGAGGCTTCTTGGCGGTGTCGAGCTTAGGTCCGGCTTTTCTAGACCTTGTGGAGTTGGATAGGGGGAGAGGAAACAAAAGGTATTGCAAGCAGGGAGGACTTGTCGAGAAAAGGTTCAGAAGAACGTGAGATGGTTCTAGAAACGGAGAATGTTTCATTTGACTGCTCTACAAAAGGAGGCAGGAGAGGTCAGGTGAGACTGATTTGAGACAAATTTTATCTTCCCGGGAAAGCAGAGCCATTTGGGGCTTCGAGTTAGAGGAGTAGAAAGAGTGCTGCGGGGGTGATCAGAGTGCCTGGCTATAGCAGGGAAGAAGCTGCAGAGTCAAACAAGCCTTGGAGTTTTTGACCTCGTGTGACTGAAGAGGTGTTGCTCTTACAGCCAGGGAAGCAGGTTTGGTGGGAGAAATGTACCAGGAGGTAGTATAATATGGTACAGAGAAGAGTTTTTTCCATCAGTGAATATGAAGTCTTTGTTAATTATATTAAAATGGTGGGTCTCCCCGTATAGTTAATAACTTGTCATTTTGATCATTAGGTGTTCCTTATGAATGTTTATCATTTCTTATCTATATTAATTACAATCAAGCTGATTTTGGTTAGGAAGTACTTATTCCTGTTCTAGTAGTTTTTAAGAAAAATAATTGCTCAGTGATTGGTGAGGCAGCAGATTTCCCCAGATCATATATTGCTCTTTGTGGTGCATCATAATTTTCATAGTATGTTCAGTTGTGGATTTACTTCATTTAACGGTAATCCAGTGAGATATGGGTGGTTTGGATTTGCTCTTATCTGTTTGTGTGTGTGTTTTAAGTTGTAGTTAAATATGGTATATTTTCAGATTGTAACAAGCGTTATATCCCAGTTCAATTTTCCCATAATGATTAACTGGGTCTGATGTTCCTCCCCTTGTTTCATAATATCTTGTGCATTATCTCTAAACACATTCCGTTGGGCATGTCTGTAAGCTACTACATGGCAGGGAAGTCTTTCTTATTTTTTTTGTTAATACCGAGCATCAGCTGTGTCGGGCAGTCAATTAGGTACCAAAATTACAGTTAAAACAGAATCCCTGTCCTTAAGGAGTTAGCAGTTTTAAGGATGAGGAACTAAACTACGGTGTGAGAAGTGGTATGATAGATGCATCTTATTTCAGGTTTTGAACTCATTCGAAGTATGTAAGTGAATACAAATGATTTTTAGTTAGTTATTAAAATACAATTGGCAGCAGCTTCAGAAAAATGATAAATTATATGTGAATCATGTGCTCTTTGAATGATTTATTCTACTAGATAACTGAATAGGCACTTGAGTTTTATGCCTTCTAAAGTCCGCTTGACATGGGACATATGTATAAATATATTGGAATTACCATTGTGTTATCCTAAACACTAGGTATGGAAGTTTAAAAATTTTTCACATTTTAATTTGTTTATTTTTTGCATTCTCAGTGATTGATCATTATTTTTCACAGCAGGAGAAATTTATAACATGATGTAACTTGAGGTTTTGTTTTGCTTTTTTTAAACAACAGAACTAAAATGTAGTGAATAATAGAGTAGGCTTAACCATAATTGCTTCCTGCCTTTGGAGTTCTATGAAAATGAAAATGTTCTGATTATAACAGTTTTCTATTATGTTATGTAGGATGCTCAGGTTATGATGATTGAAATTGAGACTCTGTAGATGTTCAGAATCAGTTACATAGGTCTGCTGAATTAATTTTTCTCAGCAGTGATATAATAGAAGAAATAATTTAAAAGTTTCCACTTTTAATAAACAGGTAGACTGATTTCACAATCCAGATTTTGACATTGTTTTGAGGGTGTAATAATAAAGTAATAAAGGTTTCAACTCAGGTATTTTAAGCTGAAGATGTTTCATGGTATTTCTTTGGTCATTTAGTCACTAAAAATATGGGCTATAAATAGAAATCCAGTAACATGTTCATAACATTTTTGTTTAATTCACATTTATGATACATAATTTTACTATTGTTATAATTTTTTATTGTTGCAATATTTTCTGAGAGAAAGGGTATATCCTTAAGTTCCATTATTCTTATTAAAAAATGTTTTTTAAACTCTGAAGTAGGCTTTTACAGGTGTGACATAGTATTGGCTATGGGCTTAATAATCAAGTTTAAGTCTAAGTATTAATCAGAGATGAACTTACTCGAGTTCACATTTAAACTGTGGCATGTTGAAATAATCTGGGTCTCCATCTGCACATCTGAATTCATTTTATGGCAAACAGCTGCATTTGAATTGAAAGCTAAAACAACTGCAGGACATTAACTCATTGAGAAGATTACAGTAGGTTTTCAGTTCCATGTTAACTGTATTTATTAGAGAAAATTGACTTGAGTGCTTCTGCTTTTAACCAACATTTTTTTTTTTTTTAATGTCTGGGAGATAGGAAATAAAGCATTGGAATGATAGGACTTTGATGTGTAAAGAAGTTAATGTCTGAAGAAGTTAATTATCTAAATCATCAAACAAAATGTGGGCACAGGAAATAATTATTTTGAAGATACTAATGAGCTATCAGCTCATCATGTCAAGAAAGATGTTATTCACCTGTTTGATTTCAAAATTAAATAACTTGACTGTGAAAGGATGATCGTGGTTATAATAAACTAGAATTGAGACCTTTACCCTCTTACCAATAAATACTCTTGATATGAAACATTTGCAGTAGGGGCACAACCTAAGAAAGCTGTGGTTTTAGTATGAATTTACTTTCTGAAATGTCTCCTCTTCAGAGAGCGTTAAAGCCGGGTGGTTGAATTTGCAAAATGAAAAAGGGGCATTTACTCCAGCAGTGTCTCAGGACGCTTGGCCACAGGATAATCCCACAGAATGGCGTGCCTTCAAATCTGATATGAGTCAACTTAAATCGTAACTGTTTTTGGAGACTGGGGTTAATATGTAATCTTTGCATTTGACATTTTCTCCAGGATATCCTATCTTTGTCAGTCTTCTGCTGGGACGTGTGAAACACTTTCTGAGGTCATTGGGAAAGCCAAGTTCCTTTTTTATCATGTTGTCCTGATTCTGTAGGACTGTTCCTGGAAGCACTTGCTTTCCTGTGTTACTTTTTCCCGATCTTGGACTGGTGATGTGACTTTTTTTTTTAAACCTGAGTTCCAAATGGTGATGGCTGTTTCTTTCCCTATATTATTTGTAGAAAAAAGTACCTACTCCAAAAAAGTCATTGTGAATAAAACGGACAAATTTAGTCTTAAAAAGACTGATGGTCTCTCATAGCATTAGAATTTTGGTTTTTAGGCTCAGTTGGAGTGAAACATTTTTCCTTTTCTTTCTGTGCTCTTGCATTCTGTCTAGTGGTTTTGGCCTGGCCCTTAGGGCCCTCAGGTTGGCAGATCATTGGTCCTGCCCCAGAATGATACGGGGCCATTCAGCCCCCCAGCTAGTATGCTGCTTGTCTTAGGTCTCTGTCCTTTTGCTTCCTCAAAAGCTTCAGATGTGGCCTGTCTCAGGCAGTGGTTTTTGTAGCAGTTTGTTTTTTCTGCTTTCCTCATGGGGCCCAGTCTTTCCATCTCAGCCCTTGGTGAATAATGCTCTGGTTCAAGTTTCCTTTTGTCAGTTTTAGCCTCCATTGCCCACAGAAGTGGTCAGATTAGAGGATGTATTAAGATAAATTTGATAGCAATGTGAAGCATGAACTGAAATGCAAAGACAGGAGCTGTAAAGAGAGCTCAGCAAGAAGAGGAGGATGTAAAAACATGAAGTAGAGTTTACTTGGCTTCTTACAAATTGTAGGGTGCAGGAGTCAACGAGCTTTTGAGCTAGGCTGTCTAGTCACAGTAGTGGTGTCAGTAGTGAAAACAACTTATTTTATAAGGAAACTGGTATTCGTATTGAGTTGTATTGAGTTCTTTTAGTGAAGATATTCAAGTTTCTTAAACTTTGTGACTGAAATAAGGATGATCTAAATTTGTCATATAAAAGCTTTTAGCAGATCAAGAAAGGGAGAAAAGTTCTTGAGTTCTATTTGTAGTAATAGCTAACATTTTGTGTTGACTGTGTGCTAAGAACTGTTCTGAATACTTTGTACGTGTTCTTTTAATCTTTACAACAACCTTTAGAGTATGCGATTATCATTCCCATTTTACAGATGAGAAAACTGAAGAAGGAAGAAGTTAAGAAACTTGCCCCTAGTGTTAGTAAATTAGCAGAGCTGGGATTCTAACCTAGGCAGTCTGACTTCTGACTCCTAATTATTTTACTGTATATATAGTTTTCTCAGTACTGCTTTATTTTATTATATATTTTAAATTTGTAAATTCTTCTTTAATCTGCAAAGTATTTTTTAAAGAAAATGATAGTATTGCAAAGTTTTCATAAGCATAAAATAATAACTAACATTTATTGAGTACTGACTGTATCCTTGAGGTAAAATCCCTGAGGCTTTTATCTGCTTTTACTACTTTAATGTTATTTTCACTAATTCTTCTTTATGGGACTGCCACATGCAATAAATAAAACGGCGTACATTAGGATTGGCATTTAGTTTTCCCTTTATACATTGGCTTAATTTTATTGGGAAAAGTCATTTTAAATTGATGAGTTATTTAACCATAAGATTATAAAATATCAGAGTGCTAACTTCTGATCTCCTGATTGGCTTTATTTGTATCGTTTATATTTTAGGCTTTGGTTCAAATGGGAATTAGATTATGCTATGGTTTTCTAACTTTGTATTTTACAGCTGTGCAACTGTTTCTTTAAATGAAATCCTACTTGGAACCCCAGTATATAATATAGAAAAATCCGAGTTGTTCTGGTGTTCTGGATGGACTCTTAGGGCTCCCTGGAACACATTTTGGAAAACCACTGAGCTCTATTAAAATATTTTAATGAGTTTTTTCTTCCAGTACTTATTACAAAATGTATACTGAAATGTTTATCACTCAAGTGAGTAATTTTTTGATAGCACACTTGGCTAAGCAGTTTTTTTAACCTCTTTCATTTTAATAAAGGTCACTAAGTATAAACAGATCAGATTTACATAAAACAAATCAGAAATGTAAAGTTTCTATACTTTTTGAAGTAATTTATAAGTGCTTGCATTTCCCATGCATTCTGTAAGCTTATTTCTCTTTTTTACTTAGATGAATAATACTGCAGCCAGCCCCATGTCTACTGCCACTTCAAGTAGTGGAAGAGGTACAGGGAAGTCTATCAGCTTTGCAGCAGAATTGCAGAGTATGATGTAAGTACATCTCTCTCTCACTTATTACTATTTAAAGTTTATTCATGTTGATAAAAGACAACAGAAATAAGATTTATAAAACTTAACTTGGAAATTTGTACTTAATCAAGTAAAAATGGAATAGCCCGATAACATTTTAAACAACCATGTACAGAAGGGACAAATTGGTTAAAAATACTGCAATGATAATGTATTCAAAAAGTAAGTATTGGTTCATCTTTATAAAAGAATGAACAATCACAGAAACATTTTTGCTTTATTATCTGCCCAAATCTGTGTTATGGATTATTACTATTTTAGTTTTAGATAGAAAAAATTTTGAGAGTGATTATGTTCTTGGATAGTTGGAAATATTTTCCCAGAGTTCTCAGTTTTTCTCAAATGTCATAATAATCCAATGAGCCTAACTTAAATTTGTTTTCAGTTTTGATAATATGTGAAATCACTGTATTTCAGAACTTGAGAAAAAACATAGGACATCTTAAAAACACATTTAGTTTTTGAGAAATTGCAATCATTACTATTTCTTTCCTAAGCTCTTTTCAACTTGATTTCTGGCTTTTCATTAAGTGAGACTGCATGTCTTGATTTGATGAAAGGTAGTGTATTTATTGGAAATTTCTGCTGGCACACGTTAGTCTTTCTTTCTTACTGGTTCAGGAGACAATGTTTTGCATAAGGAGGACAACACATTAGAGGTCTTCTTTTCTTATGGATACATTATTCATGACATACCCAGCAGCTTGAAAAGAACGTTTCTGTTGAAGATTTAAGTGCCTTCCTCTTGTGGGTGTAAATTGATAGCCTTCATGGTGGGTTAACTCCACTGTGTGATGGTTGTTCAGAGGAAAAATGAGTTTGAGCGTATATCTAACAATTGCTTGGTGAAGATACTTTATTTTTTATTTTATTGTATTTTTGTTTGTTTGTTTGTAAGATACTTTAAACCAAATTGAAAACATTTAGGTGATAGATTCTCAAACTTTTTGGTCTTGGGATCCTAATTATAAAAAGCCTTAATCAGCGGTTTTGATGTTAATTCTGTCTATTAATATTTATTGCTTGGAGTTTAAAACTGAGAAATCAACTGTTTATTAATTTATTTAAAAAATAATAAACCTATTATATGTTAACATAAGTAATATATGCCCTGTAAAAATAATTATATTCTAAAACCAAAAACTGGTAACACATTTTGGTAGATAAGATGAGAATAAATGTGTTAATTTAGGAGCTGTAAGAGGTAAGGCTGTGTTTTAAATTATGGAAAATTTTAAGGGTTTCTGCTTGAATACACTTGTGTATCTAAGTTTTATCATTATAGTTTATAGCTTTATACTAAGATGCTTTTATGTTTTGCTATGTTAATTATGTTTAAAAATACTAGACATATTTTAGAATGTTTATACTAAAGTGAGGAAATTAATTTTCCTGTAGAGTTGATTCATTGATTTACTTTCTATTTTTAAAAACTCTTAATTTTGAAAGTTTCAAACTCATAAAATTATTGGAATAGTCTAGTGAACCCCATGCATCCATCATCAGACAAACAATAATTGTGTTTTTTTCAGTCTTTAACCTTTCCTCCTAGTCTTCATTTATTAATTTTTGGGGGGAGGGGGAGGTACTTAGATTTATTTGTTTAATGGAGATACTGGGCATTGAACCCAGGACCTCGTGCAAGCTAAGTGGGCACTCTACTACTGAGCTCTTTACCTCCCCCCCATTTACTTTTTTTTTCTAGATGTAATATTTTAAAGCAAATCCCAGATACCATATTTCAAATTCGGTGTTATATAGTAAAACAACATATTTATTAGTAAGTAAAAAAACATGCGCCATAGCAGAAGTCAGCAAACTATGGCCATCGGTCCATAGACTGGCTGCTTGTCTTTGAAAAAGATTTTCTTGGACCACAGTCACTCATCAATTATCTATTATCTTCTCTGCTTTCATGCTACATGGTGGAGTTGAGTATTTGTGACAGAGACCATATGGCCTGTAAAGCTGAAAATATTGACTCTATGGCCCTTTACAGAAAGTTTGATGAGCCCTTGTCTATGGAAACCGCCCTCCATAAGAGGAAAGCTGTATCTTCTTTTGTCATTTATACTTAGGAGAGGTTCTACTTAGTGCATTTGATAGACTGCAGGCCACTTAAGAAAACTGAGAAAAAATAAAAGCTAAATTCAGCACTTTCTTATTAAATACTTTTGCAAACATCTTCCCAGCTAATGTGCTTAAGCTGGATTCAGAATGTGAAAGTTATTGTTGGCCACAGCTTTGGAAGAAATGTACATTTTCCTTCTATTTCAGACCTCATAGAGAGGCCACTCCTAATAGTTACATTCATCATTTATGGTCTGAAGTTACTTTTTTTCTCCTTATGAATTGCTTCATAGAACAGGAAAATAGGGCCAGGATTAGGGGAATCCTTTTTAATTTACCAATATTTTCTATTGGTATAAGGTTTTCAGGCTTTTGATTATATAAAATTAGAATCAATATGCATTTGATCCTTGCTTATTTGATTTTAAATGAGAAATTGCAGACTTAAGTCTCTGTTTGTTTTATGTTGTAGGAATTTCATTCTGTGAATCTCTGCTTTTTTCTTTTCCTGCATTTTCACAGTTTTTCTGTTGCATTGTACTGCTCTGTTTTAATCCTGTGCTGCTGCTGTGTTCCCCACCCATTCACCACTAATGAGCTGTTTTTCTCTTGGCTCCCTGTCCTCTAAATAAGTAACAGTATTGTTGTGTCATTTCCAGGGGATGGTGTCACTGAAAGGGATCTAGTTGTTGAGCACAAATGAAATTGTCTTGATCTGCTATTAAATATAGACCTGGCAGCTAGTCTGTTCTCCTGTTAGAGCCTTGACAGGACTGACCATATTTCAAGAGTGGGTGATAAATACTGCTAGTGCAGCCTTCCTTAGGAAGTGCTTCTACAGATTTTAAACTAAAGGATGCGCAGTCAGACAGTTGCTACCAGGTTCTCAGCGCATCTAACTGAGCACATTTGCTGTATGCTCCTTATCATAGCTCTGTGAATAACACGTGCTGGAAAGTCCAGAGGCTTTTCATTTTTAAGTTACTGAACTGAAGTAGCCTGTGAGTTAGAAAGTGAAATCTTTTCAATCCACATTACAGGTATTTTGGCAGACTTCTTAAGAATTGAAATGCACTTCAAGGAATCTTCATTGGACTTTCTCTTATTTTACTCATTTATAAATTTCTTGCCTTGTTATATTGTACTTTTTCAGGTTTATAGCCCTGGTGATAATGTCAGGTTTCACTGTTTGGTAGTATTTAATAATTCTCATGTGACCAAATTTTTAAAAAAAAAGGATTTTGTTTGTATACTGCTTATATTTTATATGAATTTTTCTAAATGAAAATTTAATCCTTATTTAAAATCCACGGATTGAAAAAAATTTTCTAAATCAGTTTTCTTTTTGTACGATAAAATTCACTCCTTTAAGTGTGCTATTCTGCAAGTTTTACATTCTTAAAAATCAACATTATTGAGCCCTTATATGGGAGGGCCTAAATGCCTTCACAATAGTCTGGCAGTAGAGAAGGGATGTGGAGACCAATAATTGTCATGTAGTAGGATGTGAAAAATTCCATGGTAGTATCGAGGAGGGGGATATGAACTTCTGAGTGTAAACATCCTAGCTTTAGGTCTGTACCTGTAACTGCTTCCTGGAACGTCCACTGAGTAGTCTGTGAGCACTTTAAACTTAGTATGTCCAAAACTGAACTAAAAGTTTTCTCTGTAAGATTTGCTTCTTCTCTTAGGAATTTTTTTTGCAGGGGGAGGTAATTAGGTTTATTTATTTATTTAGTTTTTTGTAGGAGGTATGGGGATTGAACCCAGCACCTCGTGCATGCTAAGCATGCGCTCTACCTCTTGAGCTGTACCCTCCCCCCCCTTAGGAATTTTTGGGATAAATGGCAACAATCATTTATTCATTGCTACACGAGCCTAGGGCATGGTTGTGTGTGTGGAATGGTTATCACTTGGCTGTGATTTAGCATTATGAAGTTACAAGCTGTGAAAGAATATATTCCCAGTTCTGTCCTTTCCTTGATCTGACTTTAAAAGGACTTAATCTATAAATATTTGAATTAGTAATAGATATTTATTAAACTGACACAGGGTTCCTTCAAACAGTGAGTTTTCCTGGTGCATTTAAGATTTTCAGGAAACTGGAGGAAAGAAATTCTTAAAGATAAGAAGGTCTAACATTAGCAAATTATAGTTTCAGATGCTTTAATAATACCATACTAGTGAATGCTATTATGTGTACCAGGCACTCTCCTGAGTATTTCCATATACTATTTCATTTAATCATCACCCAACCCTATGAGGAGGATACCGGTATTCCCTTTCATAGATAAGGAAACTGAGACACAAAGGTAGTAACTCACCAAAAATTGCCATTACAGTAAGTGTAAAACCTCGATTTAAGCCAGGAAGTCTTAACTCCAGAGTTCATGCTCTTGACACATTATGTTAAACTACACTGCAATCAACAAAGCTCATTTTGATTTATAACATCTAGCTTGCAAATGAGCTTTTACCAACTTGTGTGTGACTAGTGTACTGTAATGAAGTAATAATGGGAAAGCTGAGTAATTGTTCAGTTAATTACTGTTATTAGTGATGAGGTCTAATTTTTATAATAAGTATTGCATTAGGTTGCTATGTTAAGTTGCTGTTCTCATATTATCATAGCATTTATTTCAGTTTCCTATACCTAACCACCAAATCTTTTTATGCAAGGCCATATCAGTAACCAAAAGCAAGTGTAATTTTTCATAGAAATTAAATACTGTATACTCCTTATTAGATACTTATTATTTGTGTTATTTCATAGTTTTGGATGTAAACATGGCCCTGTTGTTGAATATTGAAATGTCTATCCTACTTTTATATTTTATCACTGGTAAATAATATTTTAATTCTTGACATTTAAATTACATTAAAATTTATGGATAAACTTATCCTTGTACTTTTTTGTGAAATGCATCTGTTTGGAATGTTTTAAGGTATACATACACTGGTTTATAAATATAGTGATAATGAAGAAGATTTTCAAGTTGTAATATAAAATTGGTCACAGTCTTTCCTGAAAGTGAGAAAATGTGCAAAAGTTGATTGAGAATATACAGGCCCTGTGTAAGTGAAAGTTTATATACTTTTTGCCTTTCAGAAATGAAATAAGGTAATGTTTAAGTTGCTAGATCCAACTGAATTAAGTGCTTGCATTGAAAGAATGTATCTTATAAATGTGAGAAAATAAAATTTTCGGTTTACATTTAAATATCTCTATCAATTATTTTATGAAAAGAAAATACCTAGGCCTTTTATTTTAGGATAGCATGCATGTAATTACCAGAGGGAAAAAACATTTTGCTCAGTCTTAGAAATGAATTCTTGAAATTCAGGGAAATGGAGTCATTTTAACAATTTGGTGAGAAAATCCTTAGCTGTGTCGGGGAAAAACAGATAAAAATTTAGAAAAATGACCAATTTGTCATTCTAAGATTGCAGTGCTGTGTGGTTGCAAGTTATTACACCAGTCAGTGGGAGCATCTGTTTGGAACGAATTTCGTGACAGAAACAAGACCTACCTGATACTCAGTTATTCATTGACTTCACTGATCTTTAGTGTTAATATTTGTATGTTAAATATTATATGATTATATAATATACTGTGTTCCTGAGTGCTTCACTAGACCCTGCTGAAGGTGTTATGTAGCATATGGTTTTTGTGTTGTATTGACTTTCTAAAATCTGAAAACTTCTGAATTCTGAAATACATCTTTCAGATAAGGCATTGAGGATTTGTATCTATCTCACAGGGTGTACATGAAAACTAAATGAGATACCACATCAAAGCATATAGTTTTGTTCCTGGCACATAATAAACACTGTCTTGTTGTTATGATTGCATTTAGAAGAATAATTATCATCATCAACATGTTGATTTAGGAAGTTTATTATAAAAATGTTTCAAGTGCAGGGGGCAATGTTTGTAGTTTTATGGGCAGAAGTTTTATAGAGAAAAAAATTGATTTGTCTGTATAATAGTGTGCTGTTCAGTAGAACTTTCTGTAGTGATAGGAATTTCTGTTTCTACGCTCTCCAGTGTGATAGCCACTAACCACATGTAGTGAGCACATTAAATGAGCTAGGCAACTGAGCAATTGAATTTTGCATATTTTAATTAATTTAAATTTAAATAGCTACATGTAGCAAGTGGCTACCTTATTGGACAACATAGAAGAAATACAGCAAATATAAATAATACATGGAATACTACTTTTCTGGTATGCTTATATTTTTATTGAAACTGGAAAAATACATTTTAAATGTTATTATGATTTTACTTTGTATTTGATTTATTTTGTACTCTTAACGCTGTCATTGATTTACTTTTTTACTTTTTTTTTTTTTTTTTTTGCTTGTCATTGTCTTATAGTTCTTTAACGATTTGGGGATGTTGATTTTTGGTTACTTTGGCAGGTCCAGTTTGATTGGGAGAGGTTTAATATCACATTCATGTTCCATTTTGTAGACAGTCTGGATAATGTTGAGGTGTGTTTCTTAAAAATGTTCTTTTGTGAATTTACATAATATATTTATACTTAGTCTTTCTGAAAATCCTATGACTGTAACTCTGAATATATTGTATTGCACTTGATTATCATACCAGTGTGTGTAACCAAATGTATAACGTCATTGTGTGTTTTGGGCACTCGTTTTCAAATAACTAGATTTGCACAATTTCTGGTAGCTATAAAGTTAGCAGTATGTTATGTAGCATTTTGTCAGTTTATTTTTATTTTTAATATGCTGAGATTTTGAAAACTTATTTTTAAATGTATCAAGTTCGAGAATAATCTTTGAAAAATGTACTCGATAAAAATGGATTCTTCTATACTGAAAATATATCAGAAAGTGGTTAGTAGTTTTGGGTAGGAAATTAAAATTTCTTCTCTATGTGTTCATTCCCTCTTTACAATAAATTCTGTTGATGTAGAATGTAAACAGCTCTTAAAATTAGAACAATATGATTTTATAAAAGAGTAGTCAATTTTCAGTATAGCAGAATGGATCTTTTCGATTTTGACTATCTGTTGAGTCATAGGGTCCATGGCTGTTTTTAAGTTTGCTGAGGCACAGTTCTGATTCTCTCTAGATGTGAGACTGATAGCAGTTTTACATTACATCCAAAGAAATGGAAACTGACTTATTCTGTAATGTATTTTAATATGTCAACATACATATTAATATGTGCATGTACATATTTTTAGCATATTAAAATACATCACAAAAATATATATTAGTATGAGTATGCCTTGTGCAAATACATCTTTTTTTGACACATCTACATTTAAACAATCTTAAGTAAAACAGCATATGCCTTTTAAAAAATACTGTAGTAATTTGGTTTTCTAACCCTCATAACATTTTTCCCTAGGACAGAATAGAATTCACAAACCACTCTTCTAGGGAAGAGCAGTGAGAACTAACCCTTCATCTCTTATCTTCGACTAACTGCTTTCTTCCTGTTTGTCTTGAAAGAACCAGGTTATGACCAGTTTTTGCCATGGCTGATAGAGTGTTACTAACCTTTTGTATCTTTCTCTATATTACATGGGTTGGTAATGAGTGTTCAGTGGGGATAACGGTATACTAGTAATATGTTTCTGCCAGTTGTGGGTTAAATCAGACTCTTTGGGCTGGCCTGGCAATCAATTAATACTTATTTCTACAACAAAAATAACATTCTTTTTTGTGTGGAATTACTTCCAAATAGCCAAACTTGGAGTACAACCCATTTCTAAGTCAAACACTATTTTTTTATTCTGTGTTTTCCAACCTAGAATTTGGGATTAACAGTGTCCTTTGTGTCTGTAGTCCTTTAGAAGGATGTGAACAGAGATAATGTGTGTTTTTAATATACAGTATGTCTTCACAGATCTGGAATTTATAATAAAATAGAAATATTTTAAAGGCTAAATTAATATAAAGGACAGTAATGCCACATATAGGTGAGTGATTAAGATAACATGATACAGTGGAAAGGGAGCCAGAAAATCTTGGTTCACTTCTGTATTGGTAGATTTTATGTTAAGAACAAAATACCTGCTCCCTCCAAAAAAAAAAACAAAAACAAAAACAAAAAACGAAATAAGAAACCATGCAGATGTTATGGATAGGGGAGTTGCTGTATTAGTATTTTATTCAAAATGAAGTATCTTTTATATTAGAAGCAGTTCATATTGTTTTCTGAAAAGAAAAAAAAATCAGGAAATACAGAAAGATAATAAAGAATATTTTAAAGTAACTGAATTAGAGCACTGTAATGCTTTGGCATAATTCAGGTTTTTATTTATTACATATCATTAGCCCTTTTTCCCATGTCAGTAAATATATGGCATTACTTTTGTAGCTGCAATAGTTTGTATTCCATCATGATATCTTTAAGCAATCTTGTTAAATACATTTGGTTATTTCTGACTTTTCAGCTATACAGGTAGGATTTAATGAGCTTACTTTATATATAGAAATAGATCTCGCTCCCACCTTCCCTTCCCCCCTCTTTCCCTCCTGCCCTTCACCTGCTTCTCTCTTTCCCAAATCTGTATCTGTATCTTTGAGCATGTGACTGGATTCATTAGGAATAATTCCTTTAAGGTTTTTGATGACCTTCTATAAAGGCTTTAATGAGTTGTAATCCCTCCTATAGTATATGTATGCCTCGCCAATACTGAGTATTGGCGAGGCATACATATATAATATATACTATTTATATATACATTTATTTTATATGTTTATATTTATTTATATATAAATGTGATTTAATTTATGTATTTTAAGTATACATTATCATGAAAGAATTGTTCTAGTTTAGTTTTTAATTTAATTTTTAATCATTTAAACCTAAAAATTTAAAATAGTTATATGATAAAGAATTCTCCTATCCCTGTTGCCTGATTTTATTCATTCTCGGGTATTTTTTCGGGCTTTCTTTGTCCACGTTATAAACACATTTGAATATAATCTTATTTTTTCCTTTTTACACTTGGAGTTCCATTTTGTAGACATTCTTTTGTATTTTGTTTTTTAAAAAATGCACCTGGAGATCTCTGCATAGCAGTGTGCTTCAGAGAGAGAGAGAGAATATGTGTGTTTAATTTAAAGTTTTTCTAGCATTTTGTAGTTGAGTAACTGATGAATTCTGCAGCCTAAATAAACAAGGGACTCCTTTACTTTTCAAGGAAACTGAGGCAACTTCTAAATGAGTTACTTAAGTCACACAGATAAGCAAAAACAAGAAAATAAAAGCTATCTGTAACCTCTTACCAAGAGAGTCTGCTACCTTGAGGGGGTTGTGTGCATGCACATGCCTGACTTAATTTTTTTAAGTTGTTAGTAATTTGTAGTCACTACTGTGCTTTTTTTGGCATCCTGTTCCTTTACTGTGCTATTAGACAGTTATTTCATTGTGTGGATATCTATTGATTTTAATTCTGTTATTGAACCATTTGATTATTTCAAATTTTTCCACTGTTAGTAAAAATGATGTAATGAAATCTTAATACCTATTACCTCATATTATATATGAGAATTTTTGAGGCTTAAAAGCTTTTTTGATAGTAACTTCCTAATTTTTCCTCCAGGAAAGTTGGACTTTTTACATTTCAGTCCACAGTTATGAGAGTACCTCCCTTCCTCTCTGACATTTTAACAATGGAAATATTGTGCATTTCTTTGACTGCTTTACATTACAGCTTTCCTTTGACTACTGAGTTTGAAAATATTTTGGCCATTTATAGTTCTTCATTTGTGGATGTTTGTTCATATTCTTAGCACAGTTTTACCAAGTCCTGTGCTTTCCCATTGTTCATTAAGGGTTTTTAATATATTAAAGGCATCAAGCCTTTATTGATCATACATGGTAGTCTCCCCACAACCCCCCATACCCTCATCTTTTGTTTTCCCTAAGGTTTGTTTATAGTGATATCTTCTTAATACATGCGTTTTAATGTTTAATGTAGTTAAATCAGTCTTAAAATTCTTTATTGCCTCTACTTTGACTGAAAGTCCTACCCTCAGTTTTTGAACAAATCATCATGTACTCCTCATGTTTCAGGCTTTCAGTTTCTACAGTTTAATATTTAATCCATTGTTTTGTTGTATAGTGCCAGAGAGGGTTCTGAGTTAAAACAATTTTACTTTAAGTTGGTTTGCCAGTGGTCTCACCACCACAAATTATATAAACCTCCCTTTTCTCTCAGAATTGAAATGCTACCTTTATCAGATAAAAAATTATTGAATTTTCTGCTTTTGTCCATTGAATTGTCTATTCCTTTGCCAGCACTACATTACTTGAGTTATTATAGCTTCTTAATATGTTTTAATATTTGGTATTACAGTTTAAGGTCACCTGCATAACTTTTCTTTTTAAAATATTTCTTGTCTCTTTTCCTATTTTTATTCCTCCAGATGAATTTTTAGGAATCATTTTATCAAGTTCCAAGGCAAATTCTAAGTGCAAATTTTAAGCAGTTTCATTTTTCTTTTCTTTTTATGCTTTCTGCTCTATGCTCAAATTTCAGACATTGGTCTGTGTGATTCATTTTACTTTTAAAGTTGATTAATGAAATAATTTGACATTTAGAAAGTTTATTTGAAACAACACGGGATAGAAACTGACTAATGAGTGACTTGGTTAATAGCGTGTGATTAGAGACTCCGAAGAACGTCTCAGTTTTCCTTAATATTTGTTTTTCTTGCTTGAATGTAGACTTGTGCTGTGCCTGCAGTATGTTAACATCAGCCAGACTATCTCCTCAATTTTAAGTCATACAGTTATTGTCTTGCTTTTGAATGAAGAGCATGATTGGAAACAAAAGGCTAGTTTAGTTTTTTTATAGGTGTGTAAAACTATATTCCGACTAGTGGAATTACATACAAGGGAATCTATGCCATATTTGTCACAGAGAAATACGTATTTAATATATTTGTTTTATAAATGCATGAGCTAATCTAAGTGATCAAATGGATCTTATTTTGACCATTTTAATGGAAATATTTCTGTAGTTAATTTATTATAGCACATTTATGACTGTGTATGACAGGTACAATTTAATTTTTTTAAGTGAAATTTCATTGTATATATGAGGTATTGTAGTCCACTTGTACTGTATTGATGCCCTAGGACACCATAGAGGCATAAAGTGTGCTATACTCCTGTGATAAATAGTTCTACTTTGCTTTGCTGTTTGAATTTGTTTTTTTTTTTTTTTTGGTGGAGTTTTTAGGTTTTTTTCTCTCCTTTTCATCCGCTGATTTTTTTGCTGTCATTGTGCCATGATTCACCTCCCAGACCCCACTTTTTGACTGCTGCTTCCAGTCTACTATGGAGTAGTAAATTTATTAGATTGTACATAAAATAAGAGGTTGTACTCCAGGAAAGCATTACACTGTCTTCAGAGAAAGGTCGCTTGATCTTTGGTACAAAAACTTAATATCAATTTTGAGAGTTGAGTTCACTTATTACTTCTTAGTTCTGGTTTTTGGCTGTATTTTTAAATTTTTTAAATTTATTTATTTTTTAATTGAAATGCAGTCAGTTACGACGTGTTAATTTCTAGTGTATAGCACAATGTCCCAGTCATGCATATATATACACATATATTTGTTTTCATATTCTTTTTCATTAAAGGTTATTACAAGATATTGAATGTAGTTCCAAGCTACATTTTTAATAGCTAAAATTGTCAGATAGCAGGTCAAAGTTTATTTGTAAATCCTTTGGGAATCCCTAAATCTATTTTCTCAGTGAACAATGTTAAGAATTTTAGTTAGATTGCTGGGTTAGTTCAGTAAACACAATTTTTTTACCTGTAAAAAATAGTCTGGAGTAATATTTTCAGCTATGTGTAATTGTCATTCATACCATTCTGAAGTGGGCAAGACTGCTGGCTGGGATTGACAGGGACGTCGGGAAGCTTGAGAGCAGTGAAGATTTGTGATGGCAACAGTGGAGTTAGGGAGAGAAAGCTAATCAAGAATATGCTTAGTGTCGCCTAAGTTGTCAAGGGCCCCAGAGTTTATAACAGCGCTCTAACAGCAGGGCTGTATAGTTTTCTATAGCATAGCTCAGCTGCTGGGCGCAGGACTAGAAAAGAAAGATAATTGGATTGATTTAAGGATATGAAGGACAGATGTAACAAGAATATTGAAATTTGAGATGTTAGGAGTTCTGATCACTGAGACTAGGCTGGTGGGGCAGGATGGAATAGGAAGGTATGAAGGAGTTGATCAGTTTGTAGAAAAATGGGAGAAGGAGAAAGTTTAGAGATGTCAATGAAATATAAAATTAAGTGAAGCAGAAGAATTAGGTAAGAGCTGGAGGGCTAGAAAGTGTAGCAAAATAGAAACATCAGCTTGGACATCTCATCCTCCAAGAAGACTTCTCTGGCCTGTCCAGTCTTGTTAATTCCTTTCTGTGTGCTGGGGCACCTGGTACTCCACTGTTACAAATAAAGGTCTTTATTTTACTGTGTTCCAGGGATCTATATACGTGTCTATTTCTGTTCCCCACTGTAAGCTTTACGAGTACAGAGCTTGTTTTAATTTTCCTGTTTTACAGTACCTGGGACCTGTTAGGTGCCTAGGAGGTGTTGAATTTAATAGAATGCATGGGAAGTTGTGTGCATAGCCGGGTAGTATGGTTTAGGAAGACAGTCTCCGTGGGAGTTGCTAAAGTTGAGAAGAGGTTACAAATCTTCAGCACAGAAGAGGTAGGAATTAGGAGTGTGGGTAATCTATCTGCATACTCTGTGTCCATATTAGGAATTCAGATTACTGCTTTATTTTGGGCATTCCCTGATTTTTTTTAAGGTTTTGAACACATTGTTGTCACCGATCAGGTATTTATTTTGCTTTCTTATTAACTTTAGAACGGAAGTTTCACCATTCCCATGATTCCCTTACTATATTCACTTTAGATTCTTCTTCATCTTAGTTGCATAAAAAACATTTTTTGGTGTAATATTCTATATTTTGAGTGTCTCTGATTTACTTGAAACCTTTACTGCTTCCTTAGAAAATAAACTGTATATTGTGACTGGTTTGTAGAGGGAAGGATGGTCTGTTGGAGCATACAAATCTGAGTGAGTGCCATTAGTTCTCTTTTTTGTATTACTGTGAGGTCTTTATTATTTATAAAATTCAAATAAAAATATCCATTTCCCAGGTTTCTTATGTGGATTGAATCAGATTATGTAAGTCATTTACATAGGAGATAGGTAGGTGTTCAGTGCAAATCTCTATATAAATAAATGTCTTTTAAATTAGTTTGACTTTTATAAAGTGTTACAGACAGAATTGAACCTCAGCATATTTTTGTAGGACCACCTGTCTGCCTTTATTCAAAAACAGAGGAATCTGGGTAGTATCAGTTACTTAGACTTAGTGGAAAAATCTCATGATCTTTTTATTTACTCCTGCAGAAACTGAAGAGCAGAGAAGTAAGGTGATTTTCCTTAGAATGTGTAGTAGGTTAGTTTTTCGTTTGGGGCTATATACCTGGTCTTCTGTCAGCCCAGTTCACTTTCCCAGAGCTTGTCTGCTATAAATTAGTGTTTATTTGACTATTCCTCACTTGTTCTTCATTTTTTGAACCACCAGCACTGACTCAGTTCTATGTTTTACTTTTGTATTCGAGATGACACCACAATATTGGACTCACTTTAAAGTGAGGAGCGAGGTATATACTTGAAGTGTTTGTATTAATTCAGAGCATAACATCTTTATGTGCCTTCATTCCTGTGATCATCTATTATAAACTTCCCTGAAAATAAAAAGCCTTCATTCATTCACACATGCCTGGGATATCTAAATTTCCTGATTAGAACCTGACATTTAGCTGACAAAGAGAGCTTATCCTTAACATTTTTTTGTTGCTTTCATGTTTTATAAGCTTCCTTTAAAAGACATGGTGACCTAATAATGACCACATTTTAGCAGCCAGACATAATTTTTACAAAGTATTCTTTGGTTCGATCCTTCGGTTTGAAGTTAGTTTTTTTTTCTCTCTCTCTCATTTCAACTCCCAACCATTAGGCTAAAGAGGTGCCACCCAGTGTAGCCAGTATGTGAACTGTTTGTCTTTTATGAGGTAAGTAGCTTGAGCCTCCAATCCCCTGCTTCCTTTGTCGAGATAGTTTCCCTGTGATGCAAGCTGAATTAAATGATGTACGTGGTGATGCACATTCTGGTGCAAACTCCTTTTCTCATTGTGGACTTGTAGTGAACAGTTCTGAGACCATCATTTTTTGGCAGACCACATTTGCTCTATGGGATTATTGAGTGCTAATGCTTTTATTTATTCATTCAACAAAGTCCTGCTGAGTGCCTACTGTTTGCTAGACAGTCTTCTAGGATCTGGGGATATAGCAGTGAATAAAACAACAACAAAAAACCCCCCAGATCTCATGGAGCTTACATTTTAGTTCTGTTAGAAATACCATTTTTATTTCTCTTTTCTCAGGAGTTCTCTTGTTTTTGTAGTAAACTGTATTTTTGCAGTTTATGGTCTTACGCACTTGAACCAGTGACTTAATTCTGTGTATCTTTACATATAGAGGTAATACTACTTAAAAAAATTAATAATTTTTTATTTAATCAACTTAATTTTTTAGTTGACTTTCCCTTTTAGGTCAAGAATTGTATTATCCACAAATAATGGTTATTTCTTTTTTTAAATCAGAACTTCCAGAACATTAATAGCTAAGAGTGAGGGTAATGGATCTTTTTACTCTGATTTTAATGGAAATGTTTTTCTATTCACTAGTAAGTATGATATTGACTCTTGGTTTAAAATGGCTTAAATCACTCTGAGGAAGTAGTTTTATTTTTCTGGATTTATAAAGAAAATGAAAGGGAGTTAAGTTTTATCAGATGCCAAAAAGGATGCCTTTGAGATGATTATATGCTTTTTTCGCATTTGACCTACTAATGTGCTAGGTTAACAAAGTTTCTATCATTAAACTATGTTTACAGTCTTGTTGTGGAGGTTTATTATCATTTATAGATGAATTATATCTCTAAAATAAAGATTAATCTAGAGCCCATTTACACCTCTAAGGATTAACGTAGAACCCACTTGAATCTTTGACTTAATTGTGCATATCTTTACATATAGTGGGAATACTTCTATAATTACATTTTTGGCTCAGATCATTTTCTTTTTCCTGTGACTTAAAAAAACCTTTGAAAGCAGTACTTATATTTTTTGTCATTATCCAGTTTTACTCGAAGTTAGTGGTTCTGAAGCAAGGACCTTTTTATTTAGGAGGAGG
Source organism: Camelus ferus (assembly GCF_009834535.1). Taxonomy (NCBI): domain Eukaryota; kingdom Metazoa; phylum Chordata; class Mammalia; order Artiodactyla; family Camelidae; genus Camelus; species Camelus ferus. Next base: position 30,781,569 of record NC_045715.1, on the reverse strand, counting down.
TGCAGAGAAAGTTAATTTCTAATAAAAGAACAAACAGTGACAACATGAACTGATTATGCAGCATATGTGGATAGAACAGTGTAAGCAATCATTCTTTGGTTATCTGTCTATATTTCTGACACATGTGTTTGTCAGACTTTAGAGTATTTAGGAGACTATACTGCAATATTAGAATTTAATGGTGAAATATAAAGACTGGCAAATTGAATTGTGACGATCAGTGAAATAACCTATTGCTTATAAAGACTAAATCCTTTAATGTGATGGTTGTCATACTTCAGTGTGCATTAAAATCACCTCAGAGCCTTGTTAAACCCTAAGACTGCTGGGCCTCACCTACAGGCTTTTGATTCAGTAAATGTAGGGTGAGCCCAATAATTTGCATTTCTAGTAGATTCCCAGGTGATGCTGGTACGATGGTCTAGGGAACCACACTTTGAGAGCCAGCACACTAGTGTTCTCCAGTAGTGCTCCCAGTTCATCAGTAAATCGCTGATTTAATCACAGTTCTAGCAAGTGGTGATTAAAAGAAAACTCAGTGGGTAAACTAAAAGCCAAAAAGGAAATTAAACATTTTTCTTAATCTTTATTTTTAGTAGACTCATTAATGGAAGATCGAGGGACAAAATGTAGAAAATTACTATGATTCAGTCATTGTTACTTTAAATTTGTAGGGGTAGACTGAAATACTGGCAGTGGGATGTTCTTTTTTCTCCTTGTGCAGTTGTCCCCAGAAGTACTAAATTTCAGATTTAGATCTCACATTCATACGACAGTCAATAATATTTATAATCAAGATCTCACTCCTAATTACCTCCTCCCCCACAAAATGGATACATTTGCATAAATAAATAATTATAAATTGTGATAAGGATTATTAAAGAAAGTACAAGCTACTAGGAAATAGTGGAATGTGGGAACTTATTTAGGGAAAGCCTCTCTAAGGAAGTTCATTCAAACTGAAACTTGAAGAATAGGAGTTTTGGCAACACAAAGATTGACAGGAAAAGGGAAGACTCCTGCCATTACTAAATAGGCATTATGCACTAACATCTTTCCATATTTCATTTAATATATGAATTTCATTTAATATATGGCCTGTTAGTTGGGTAATATTATTCCTAGATTTTAGCTGAAACTGAGAATTAAAGAAGTTAAACAACTTCAAAAGTTACCTAGCTATTAAGTGGTAGAGCTGGAATTTCATTAGGTCCTTCTGACTCTACAGCCAAACTTTGAACTACTATGTTATATCAGGGAGATTCGAGAATATTTTCTTAATTATCAAATAACATGAGCTGCCTTCCTATTTTACTTTTTCTCATTTTTACACCAGGGCCCTGCTGTTTCTATAAATTAGCCTGGAGTAGGCCATTTACACACACACATACATACATATTTATATTTCTGTAACTTTAAAATAACTTTTTGTCATTGTAAAGGTAACACTTTTGAGAGATTCTGAAATCTCTCAAAGGACAAAAGATGGAAATAATTTCATTATCCAGAGATAACCACTTTGACATTTTATGTTTGATTATTTCAGTATTTAGGCATTTATTATTTTGAAAAATTGTAATCATACCTGGTATACAAAATTATTTATTGATAAATAGATCTGCACTGTTCAAATGAAATACCCATCTGTTTTTGGAATATTAATAATTTTGTGATAGTTTCATTCCATAATATATTGACTTTAGCCTTCATGTAGATGGCGAGAAGGAAGAGATTTCACGTATTTCATGAAGTCACTTTAAAGGCATTCTGTTATAGTCATCTCTGGGAGTCAAATTTGGTAAATCATTCTTCAACCTTGTTGCTCAGATGGAGTGAAGTTTTTATAAGAGATATTTATAATCTAATTTCTGGTCTGTTTTTCTCATTTTTAAAGAGTATAAATAGCTTTAAAGAATAAGCTGTAATCTTGACTTGTAGTTTACCATTCAAAATATTGTGCTAATAGTGTCACTAATTTTTTTATGCAATTGCTTTTCATTTATTGATCTTTATCCATTGCATGAAGTTAGCGTGTTTGTTTTGTGAATACAGAAAAAGAAACCATTTGGATTTCAGCCCTCTATTTAAAGGACAGTCCCACAGGAGTAAGTTTCTTTTATTTGACATCTTTTCCTCTAGCATGTATATACTCCTTTGCTTTTATAGACAGACCTCAAGGATGCCAGAAGAGTTTAAGAAGATGTGGAATGTAAGCCTTGCCACATTTTATGTTTATTGACCAATTTTTAAAAATATTAAAGGTCAGGTTTTGTTTTTATCAAACTTAACATCTTGCCTTTAATGATATATGCCTATTCCTTTTGGGTTTATTGTATGTCATAGTGATTTGTGTTGAGGTATTTTGTGTGCATCTACCTCCAAAAGATTTTAAATACAATTGCAGAACTTTACATTTGTTACTTGAGAAACAAGGAAACACATTTAAAAAAGAAAATTAGAACACCATTCCATACCAGCCACACATAAATCAGTGAAAGAAAATTCATTTTAAAAAACATGATAATCATTCACTGTAGTTTAATTTACCATAACTCTTATTTCTAAGCTGTTGAATGTAAATTGAGTTTAGATATTAGCCAGGTATCATATTATTCACACATAAGCCTTAAAATGATGTGTGTAAATAATTCTTTCATCTTAGCTTCTTTCTTTGGTAGTAAATTTTTATTGAAAAGGCTCCATTTTAAAAACATACAAAGTACCACTTTTTTCTTTTCTAGCCATAGAAGTTATTTTTAAGGTAGTTTTCCTTTTTTCTTATGTAGTATTTCTTTAACGTCTTTTTTCTGTACCTGTTATCCAATCCCTTTCTAATTTTTAAAAATATTTTGTTTAGACAATTGTTCATTCACCATTTCATCCACTTACTTATTCACTTATTCAAGAAATGATGATTTAATTCCTGTTATATGCTAGGTATTTGGCTAGATGATAGGGAAAGAAAGTTAGGGGAGGAGAAAGGGAATGGGAATTCTTTTGTACCCATTCATATATTAGGTATGAAGTATGACTTTTATAAGTGTCTTATTTCATGTGGTCATCACATGAGAAAGATTTTACCATTTCCGTTTTACAGATGAGGATTTAGGTTCAGAGAAATTAAGGATTTGCATAGAGAACGTAGTTTATAAGCAACAGAACTATGATTTGACTCCAGGGCTATCTGATTTTACACAGTGTTGCCTTTCTGCATGGGAAATAGGTAAATAAAATAAGTATCCTGCTTGTCTTCACAGAGTGTGCGTGTGGTTTAGCATGCCGCGTCACCGTGCTCTGTGAGGATGTCTGCAGGCCTGCCCGGGGAGAGGGTGAGGTTCTAGCTCTCTTCTCAGCCCTTCTCCCTTGCAACCAGAAAAGCTCCTTTAAAACTCCTTTTTTTTTATTGGGCTTTCTCATAGCATCCCATGTGAAAAAATGGATTTTGCAGTTAAAAAGAAAAAAGCTTTAGAGTCACTGATCTAGAAGAATTATCTATGTTTACATGTATGTTAAGAGAGAAACATTCTCATACAGAGACTGAGATGGAGAATGACAGAAGGTGGGTATGAGATAACAATGGAGATCAATATGTGAAAAGAGTTACAGATGTTCCACTCTGGCAGTACAGAGGTAGGTTACAGGGATTTTCAATTGGGAGTTTGAAAACTTGTTAAAATAAAGCCATTTGAGCTCTGTCTTCAAGGATGGGTAATGTTTGGCATTGTGGAAATCTGGAGGGAGGGTGGCAGTGAGGACAGGTGGGGAACAATGCAAGTGAGGGAAACAGCATAATCGAAGATCTAGAGGCAGAGATGAGGCACATGGGGCAAAAAGTTTAATGTGTCTGGAGGGAAACTTGATTGTAGGAAATACAGACAAAACTGGTGATTGGTGTCAGTAGGTGGCAAGCTTTGAATGCCAGACTAAGGAGTTTAGTCTTTTCCATAGATAGTGGGAAACCTTTAAAAGGCACTTGAAGTGATAAAGTTATGATATATGGTGATACTGATTAAGAAGTATTGGTTGTAAGCAGCGTGTAAGATGCATGGATTGGCTTTGGGAGGACTGATTGTGCTGTAATAGTCCAGGTGAGCAGTCATGGCATTGGGAATGAAGACTAGGGAAAGGATCATAAGTGGTAATGCAAAGGCTAGATCGTTAGTTCTGGGGGCTGTTGGAGTTAGTGCATTAGTTACCAAAGAAAATTCCAAGGTTTCTATTCTGGAGGAATGGGAAGCTGATGGTGCCAAGTGGCAAGTTTGAATGTTTATCATTTGTATCTTAGCTGATTCCAAAAAGATTTGATAAGCTCCTCAGGAGTTTATCATAATCGTTTATAATAGAATAGGACAGAAAAAATGAGAATCAAGATGAAGCTTAAAAGGAGTAAAGATGGAAAATCAGTACAAGAGGTAAAAATGCACAGAGATACATGTAATAAAGTCCCTCTCTGATTGCCGAGTTGGGGCAGAAGTTTTACTGTCAAGCTTCCTAGCAAATAGGAAGGCATAGTGTTGTACACTAGACTGTCTCAAAAGAAGCTGGAGTTGCAGTCCATGCTATAACACAAAGCAGTTATTAGGAATATAACATTTTTTGGTATTGAGGCCTATGAGAATTTTCTTGCCTGGAAGCCTGTGAGGACACTTAATTATGTAGTCAGCAGTATCCTTAACTGTATCACTGCTGCAAATATGAGTATTCAGTTGATTCTTAAAACATCTTTGACTTTGAGCTAAGGAAACAGTACTATTAAGTAAAGCCTATTTATTAAGAGGCTAATGGAAAGTCTGACCTCAAGATTAGTTGTTTCGCATTGTGCTTTCTGGAACAGTAGGCGTCTCATCATGGACCCCAGGTTCCTGTTCCCCTATTCCCACTTTAATCAGAGCAAGTCTGCCTTTATCTGTCATACAGATTGGGTTTGCATTTTAAAATTTGGTATTGGAACAGAGTGTTCCCTAGCTAAAAGAGTTTGAAACCACTGGCTTATAGAAGTGGTCTTCAAAGTAGACTTTAGGGAAAAAATATTGGCTTCCATTTATATATTTTTTCATACCTTAAATTTTCTATTTTCATGAATAATTTATAAGGTAAATAATATGTAGGAAAGATACCAGATATATATATAGATATATGTATGTATATATATGTATGTATATGTAATTTATAAACAAACAGTAGGGTGATTACATGTACATTTTATTGATAGGTTACTTTATAAGAAAGAGGAGACCCACTGAGCTAGAGGAATGCATAGACAGAGTAACTTTGAGATCATTTTTAATGAATGTTAAAAAGTTGAGTCTTCAGAGCTACTTGATTTGCTGAAAGTTTAAAAGTTTTATCCTTTGGTGAAATGCTGGCCAACCCATATCCTTTATTGCCATTTAAAGACAGAAGTGCATTCCTTTGGCATATTCAGGTTTAGACTTTTTTTTTTTTTAAATAGTACTAGATTGTAATAACTTACATATGATATACTTTAGGTTTTTATTAGGGCTTTGACATATTTTATCTCATTTAAATCTCAAAACATCCATGTGAGGCAGGGCAGGTGGGTGGGTTTTTCCTCTTACTTCACGGTTGTAAACTGAGGCATGAGGAGGTGGTTATTTTTCTTAAAGCCGTGCAGAAAGTAAAAGGGCTCTAGAATGAAGTTCTTCTGTCTGTCTACCTTTTTCATTATCTTTTCTGCTCATCACTGCCCTGCTAGCGCCTTCTTAAATCATGGATCTACGGCTGCAGAAGCAAACACTCAAAGGAAAAGATAGATGTCAAGGATGCAGTAGAAATGAGCGTGATTAGAAGAAAGTAAGGAAGAAGAAACTGAATTTTCAGTGGAAATATAGACCCCCCCCCCCCCCGCCTTGGCTTGAAACTTTAAAAACCTTTCTTCTAGTCTGCCAATCCTGTTTATCAGTGGCTCCTTGAAGACCTGAGTTGAGAAGGATTGTCGTTATGCAGGGTCTCGGGAAAAAATGCCTTGTACATGGTGTCTGCTGTGAATGGCCCTATGCTAACCAGGAAGTGCTGTTAGAAATAGCCTGCTATCCAGAATATAATAAGTATAGCAGAGATAGAGAATTGGGGAAAGCCTTAGAGAGTTTTACGTAGTTCAGTATTGGTCAGTGATGAAATGGAAGCTGAGAAAAACTTTTGTTTTATGTCATGATAACTCTGTGACTGGCTCTTCGTTCTCCAGACTTAGAGCTTAGTCCTTTAAAAATCATATCATGCTAGAAAACACGGGGGTGAAGTGGGAAGCTTGAAACCAAAACCAAGAAAACTAAACAGTGTAAAAAATCAAGAGGAATAATTTATTAAGACTATATCCTGTGACTATAATTAGTCTTTAACTTTGACTTTGTGACATCCTAGCTACCAAGCTTTTTAAGTTTGTTTCCTTTGTAGGCCTACCTATGAGATATTTTGGTGCACTGAGCAAGTACATACTGGTCATGAGGAACATTTTAATGTATAGCCCCTTTGTTAGCATAAATCAGCTTGCTTGAATTTGATTCAGTTAGTTTCAGTGGAGACCTTTCCAAACTCGTAAAAATGAAGCCTGCTTTAGAGACTAGTATATGGCAACTACTAAGCCACCCTGCTTGTAAATAGTCCCTTATTCTTCAGAGATTTAAAAATTCTCTGCCTTCCACTTGTTTTATTGTCTCCCTTGTCTAGCTCATCACATTCTTTATTTCTTTCTCCATCCACTAAGTATATTTTCTTGTCTTTAAGGCTGGTTCACCTTTCATATTCAGATTTCCTTTTCTCTAAGTCTTCCCAGCCAAGAGTAAAATGCTGGTTCATACACAAGTTCCAAAACGTTGACATGCTTTTCTCTGTTCTTAATTTTTGATGGATTTGAAATTCGTGTTAAGAATATCTTTCTGTGGGCTCTTAATCGTTACTGGGTGTGCCTGTCATAAATGTTACTATTCTAGGTCATTTTCAAAGAGAAATCTACACATATGGACCCTCTTCTGGAACTTTGGAATCCAAGGCAGTGCTCATGTGGACATGAATGAAAAGAAAGTCAGATAGGAGAATGGAAAAAAGAAAGCAGTGCATGAATGGGCAGCTCAGGGCACGTCCTTTCTAAGGTAGAGAGCAAGAATAAGCATACAGGTAAGGGGCAGATTTAGGCTGAGTAAGTGAGAGAATTCACAGCTGTGTAAGAAATAAAAGAAAGATGAAAGCTGTGCTCAAAGTAGTCTAAGAAATCCATCAGAAGAGATGAACTTTTGGGAGCTCTCTTACAGTCTAACTCAGTACACACACCTGCTGAACTAGTAGGTGCTGTGAGTCTAGTAGCTGTTCCTTTCCTTTGTCGCAGCTACATCATTCTGCCTTTTATTTCTCTGAATCAGGAAGTTTGAATTGCTATTTCACCTGACAGTTTTTCATATTTACAACTGTCTTCTGTATTTCCTGTTTTATTCAGTTAGTAGTCATGTAACAGGAAAGAGACAAGACTAGACACCTGCGATTATTGTAAAATACTTAACAGCAAACAGTGTAAGATACCAAAGAGAGGAATTAGTTTCAGAATGAAAGTCTGAAGACCTCTTAGTTTGAGGCCTCTGCTGGCTAAGATTTTAGAGTGGATTCTTAAAGACATGTTTTATGAGCCACCTGGAAGGGGTGAGTACTGGAAGCCAAATGGTTGAACTCAGCAGTAGCCCTGCCTCGCAAGCTCTGTGCTGTGTCAGGGCTGCTAGGGAGCCGTCTCAGGAACGTGGGACAGATAGTGTTTTAACCTTCAGGAAGGCATTGACAGGTCTGCAGTGAGACATCGTGGACAACATGGATAAAGATAGCCTGTTACCTGGTTAATACAGTTGTGCAGCTTAATAATTTATAAAATGTAATTATGGAATCATTGAAAACTTTGAGTTTATTGAATTATTGAAGACTTTGTTTTACCAGAAAGAGTTATGGACCATAGGACCCTCTTTCTTGTTCAGTCGTGGTGGGTAAGTTGAGGAGAGTTATCTTTAAGTGTGAAAAGTTATGTTTTGAAGAGGAAATAGATTAGACTTTGTCAGTTTCTTGACAGTCTCTCAGAATTAGGAATTAGGAGTAAACCCTGAGGTGCTCTTCACGCAGCGTCAGAAAGGAGTCTGCAACAGAGATGGAGAGGGCAACTCGAGGGAGCTGGGAATATGCAGACAAATTGGACCCCTGTTACTTGAATGTGATTTTGAACAGGGCTTCTGAAATTTTATTTTTCCTGGGGATCTTGTGAAAATACAGGTTCTGATTCAGAAGGTCTGGGGCGGGGCCTGAGGTTCTGCATTTCTGTGCAAGCTTTCAGGTGATGCTAATGCTTCCGGTCCCTGGACCACACTCTGAGGAGTGAGACTTTTAAGGGATTTAAGAATTGGAAAGTCGATTTTGAGCAATAGCTGCAGTGATTTTTTTCCTTCTGGTTGGGTGTGGGTACTTTACATGTGTTATCTTACTTTTCACAGAAAACTCTCAAGGTAGGTGGTAATATTTTTCAGGTGAAAAAATTGAGACACAGGGAGCTTAAGTAGCTTGCTCAAAATTTTATAATTGGTGTACAAGATTTAAACCTAAAGGACACCAGAACCCTTGCTGGGTCTGTCATGTTTCCATGAGATTCTGTGGTTTTTGTGAAACTGATGTTCACACATTAAAAAAGTTTCTAATTGTAGGAATTTGCTCTATTTCTTCAAACTTGAGCATAAGGGAAAAAGAAACAGCCAGGCAGTTCCCAGTACCAGATCTGTTATATGAGTTCAGGAAAAATAAGCTTTTTAAACATTAAAACTTCTATCACCTAAATTTTAAAAATTAGAATATTTATTCATTTTTTAGTTGAAAAATACTGGCAAGTATAACAAAACAGTTTTTATAACACTGTTATCAAAACATGATTGTCACTGTTTTAAGTTCCTCTAATACACATGGGTACCCCTGTATAATTTTTAAAGGATTGAAATTGTGTTGTGTACACCTGTTTTTTCCACACTAAGCACAAATTTAATAATGACGTGACAAAACTCTATTTCACCCTTTCCTATTTTTCTCTTAATCATTGGCAACCACACCATTCTCTCCTAGGCTGCAGTCTAATTTTCCTTATTCTCTTGCTTCTCCCAGTAACTGCTGCCAAATTCTTCTGCTACTTTCTTTGTATTATCTCCTTAACTTGCCCATGTTTTTCTCATCCAGGCTTACTTTTTTCTTCTAGATTAATGATGCCTAAATCAGTATATAATTCTTAAATTCAGTCTCTGCTTCCTTGGTTGACTGTTTTGGGTGCACTCGAAACTTTGTCTTCCTTTTCTCACATGTTTTCAGTGACTTTGATAAAATCAGTGTGAAGACTTGTGGAGTTTAAAGTCAGTGAAATATTTTACCCTATTACCCGCTTAGCTTTTATATTTCTCATCAAAACAATTTTTTTAACTTCTTACTTCCACTGCCAGATAGAGTACCAGTCTGCATGTTTCCTTTTCTAAAATGTAGTGTCTATGATTTTATACTTGCTTATTTAATTCTAATAAGTGATTCTGCCTTATTTAGGCTTTTTAAAGTTGTTGGTTTGATCATTCACACTTCACATATCATATTAAATATGGGTGTGGAATGACTGGAGAAGTCTGTTGACATTTATAGATGCTCACATAGCTTTCTCTTAGAGATGTTTATTCTTTGCAAAAATGTCTCATCTGCCTATCATCACCTGTGGCTTCTGGTCAGAGCATCTTTTCTCAGTGGATCCATGTAGATTGAGAAATGTAATCTCACAGCTTTATTCCTACCTCCTGCCAGGAAAAAAAAAAAGGCAGCTAGAGCTCTTCTGTGGTTTCTCTAAGAATTTTTGTTTTGAATAATAAGAGAGAAATGGTTGTGGATGAAATTGGGATGAACACTACATATCAAAGATTTACTTTCTAGAGTCATGTATGTAATCTCTTTGGTAGGTAAAGAAAAATGTACCTTTGTCAGTAGATCTTTGAGAACATCAAAGATTTTGAGTAAGAATTTAAGAAATTTGAAATTAAGACTATAGAAAATATAAATTAGAAATTAAAGTTGTCTCAGTCACTTAGCGTAAGTGTGGGCATGTAGTATGCTTCTTTAGGTAGGACAATGGGACCATGGTACAGGGAATATTATGGATAATTATAGGAACAAGGATTTGACTCCAGATCTGACACCAAAGTCCATGATTGAAATTATTATTATTTTAATTTTATAAATAATGAAGATTATAAATTCCTTATGTTCAATTTAAGAACTTAATTTTTAACTCCTAGAATGGTATTTTCATATCATATGAAGTATACACTGTGTGGTAGGGGACATTAAATAAGATTATTGATTATAGTAATTGGTTAAGAACTATTTATTTCCTTGGAACTTTCATTTTCTGATCAAACCTGACCTAAATCTTATCCCTCGGTATCCTCTTAAATTTTATTGTTTCTTAACCTTTTTGGTTCTCATTGATCAGTATTACTTAAAGATATACTTTGGGAGACTTTGGAGACTCACAGATTCTCTTTTGTATTTGTCAACTTAATAACTTTACGTCTCTAAGAACTAACACCTTTACAGGTGAAATTGGGGACCAGGAAGTAACTTCATTAAGATTATGAATAACATTAAGATAGTAATTAAAAGTGAGAAGGCTTGAGTTTGAATCCCAGTTCTTCAACTGTGTGACCGTGGGCAGATTTTATTACCTCATTTTCGGTTTCCTTATCTGTAGATAATTATAATACCATCTCATATAAGAGGGTTATGAGAATTGAAGGAAATAATGTTTATAAGGAGTTTATAAGGGTTATGAGAATTGAAGGAAATAATGTTTATAAGGAGTTTATAAGGAGTTATCTGGCACAATAACAGTCAAGAAAGAAAAGCTAACATAAAAACAGTACAGTTTCAATTAAGGTATGCCCTAAAAATCATGAAGGTGTGTTAGGCACATGTATTTTCTTAAATATGTTAATTTGAACTTAAATGAATTTAAAGTTTAAAATATTAGGTTTTTAGAATAGATTGAGATTACATTCTTAGAATAGCTATTTAAACCTAAAATAAAAATAAAAATATTGTTTCGGGGGCTGTATTCATCTCAGTGAGTTGCCAATGCTTCTGACTTTATTTTCCTTATTAATGTTACTTGTTGGAAACGTCATCATTGGTTAACATCTCTACTTGAAGACAGGGAAGGAAAGTGACAAACTGCAATGTTCGTGTTTTCTTTTTTGTGAATAAGCCTTACAAATGTTTAGGAGGGAGACAATTTGGAAATTTATAGTTTCTAAATTTGGAAATTTATAGTTTCTAAGTACATAATTAGTATATACAGCTTATCTTAAGCTTATTTCTGTCTTAAGTTTATTATAAGTTGGTTATTCATTGGCTCCCAAACTTGGCTAATTTACCTAGAGAGCTTTGCTTAAAAAAATTCCCAAGGCTCCCTCTCCTCCCCTCCCCTCCCCTCCCCTCCCCAGGACCTAGTCCTCTGGTGTTCTCCTGATCAGTGGGCTACAACAGCTAGTGTGTAACGCTGTGAACCCCTTTAATGAAACATGATCAGTCCTTTTTTTTTTTTAAGCCTTATGGTCAAGTATAAGGCCACTTAGTTTACTTTGGAAGATATTTATGGCCGGTGTAAGTCTCTGTTAAAGAAAATTTGTGCCATCTCAGAATTCTGACTACTCATTATAATATAAAGTGATCATTTAAAAAATATTTATATTAAGTTGCAGTGGTTCCTTTGATTTAGAAAAATATAAATCTGATCATGTGTTAAGGAAAAAAACTTATTTTTAATTTTGTTATTCTATATTACCATATTTCTGCTTTATGCTACCTTGCTGAGAATCTGTCTCATGAAATGGTTTACACTAATGTGTCTCCGGAGCAGGACCTGGGCCTAAAGCGAGGCAGGCGGGGCGCCCCCGGCACAGCGTTTAAGGAGGCACTCACTGGGGGCGGTGCCTGAGTGAGGATCTCCTTAAATTCTGAACCCTAGTGCCTGCCTGCTGGCCTCATTCTAGTCCCAGCCCCTCTCCAGAGAAGTAGGCTGCATAAGAATTATTTTTAATTTTAGTTTAGCATAATCTTACGCATGCTTGGATGTTTCATATAAAGAACGACAATGAAAATAATGTAGCTGAACCCAAATGTATATTCCCAGGAAAAAAAAATAAGTTAACTATTTGTAAAAGATAACCTTACGATTTTATAATTGTATGTTCAGTAATGTCAGACTTTCAGAAATTCCAGTTTCAGTAGAATCTTGCCTTACACTGAAATGTGCTTGGTTGTTTTATCTACTGGCAGCTATCTGAAATCATTAGTGCTCTGTCATAAGTTTCTTAATGTAATGAATAGTACATTCAGCTCTTAAACTTAGGGATGGTCATTGAAGCAATAAGTAGTGACTCCAGTTTTACCGCATTTTTATTAATAATTTTAAAATTCTTTGGGAATTTGCTTATGATTTTTCTTTTCTTTTTTTTTTTTTTTTGAGTGCTACATCTGGAAATGCTCAAAACTTGTTTGCGTTTTTAAGAGAACAGTTTGCAGTGAAAGTATAACTTCTTTAGAGGTGAGGTTCAAGTTAACGAATGATGAACCATAATGTGAGGAAGCATACTGTGAATTATTAGTTGGCAAACATAACGAATGCAGGCATTGGCTGCTGAAGCTATTCACAGAGTACCACTCACAGAAAGCTGGAGAGATGGGCAACACAGGACTTCCTGTGTAATCTATCCGAATGTAAACGAGGGTGCAACTTAGTTTATTCAATAAGGACTAAATTCTTTAAGTTTGATATGTTTGTAAGGTTCCATGATTAATGTGTAACTAAAATATAAAAGGAGTATTTAGAGTCTGTTAAAATTTGTAGATGTGACATCATTGTCAAGTCAGGCATTTTATTTCTTAAAGGTAAAATTTATTTAAATGCACATTTTTTTTCCAAAATAAATTTTTATTTCTACTTACAGTGGTGCCTAAGTAAGATTTCCTAAACAGAATTATTTAAAATTTAGGTCTGTTGATAGTGTTTAAAGTAAACAAAAATAAACCCATAACAACCAAGGGTGGAGGAGTATCTAGATTTGTTTTTAGCTTTCTTTTTCATGGTTTCTCAGAAGTGTATCATATTATAAATACATTCAAAATGTTTTGCTCTGAGGATATGTAGCATTCCTATAAAGGTTAAATCAATAAAAATGATTTGGACACATTCCTAAGCATGGCTAGAACAGGTAGCCCGTTGTTTTAGGTACCCTTGAGTTTCTGGAGCAGATCATTATGGCGTAGCAAAAGAACTTACTAAAAGTTGCTTTCTATGTGTAGATGCATCAGCTTAAAAAAAGTAAGATTTTCTGGCCTTCTAGAAATGAATATTTTTAGAGTAGCCCTATGTATATTGATTTAATGATGTGTTTAAAACTCAGTTAAAGTTTGAAGCTTTTTTTTTTTCTTTTCTCCGAATGCTGAAGATACACCATAATTGATAAGAAAGAGGTACGTACAGGAAAAATGAATGGCAAACCTTCTCAGCCAGTTGAGAATAAATGGTAGTCTTATAAGTAAAGAAAATATTGCACATTATAATTGCAAAATTAGGAATTAGATGTGATTCTTTTTAGTCTTGCCGGGTTAGAAGAAAACTCTGTAGTCACTGGGTTGTTATCTGTTCATTTGAGCAGTTCAAAAGGCAAGCTTTCATTTGAACATTTATTTTAAAAAGCATGTGTATTTCTCCTGTGCTCAGGGTTGGCTTCTTAGTATGGTATTATTGCTAGGTAGAGTTTTATTTTATGCATTTGTTTGCTGTTTTCTTGTTCATATCATATGTTTGAGTGTGTAAGTTTTAAGTTCATATGTAAGTTTCCAGATCACACTCTTTCTACAGTTGCTTTTCAAAAAATACCTTTCTGTCAGCTTATCATAATAAGATGATTTTTCTTAAAGTTTCCTTTAAAAAACAGCATTCAGGATATTAGATGTTTTTCGATCATGGAAACGCAATGAATTGACCGTGTATTTGGCTGAATAAGGTTTAAATCAAGGTGGAGAATTTGAGTTATGTATATTGATGTAGTTTCATTCTAGAAAATCTCTTCCTGTCATTTTGTACTTGTATTATATAATTAACTTCGTACATACTTTATCAAAAATACTTTGTTATTTGTCAGAGCACAAGATTTTATTTCATAGCTAAGAAAATTGTTTGAATGTGTCTCAGTAAAAGTTTTTACACTTATAAACATATATAGAATGGTTTAACCATTTACTAATGAAATAATTTAGCATTTTAAGCCAAGTATTTTGCTCTCTTAAAAAATTATTTAAATCTCTATTGATATATTCTGATTTATCATTATATTAAAAGAATATGAATATTTATGAAAATAAAAATAAGCCTAATAATCAGCATATGGTTCAGTTTTCTTTCTGGATACTTGTGAATGATAATTAAAAAAAAAATTTCTTTGTGTGTTTTCTTTGGTCCTATTGGTGCACTAAAGTATTCTGCAGTATGCTTCTACATACTATAAGGGAAATGTATTTTAAAATCTTTATTATCAAATCAAGAATGATGTTCTACTGACAATACCAGTTGTCTCTATCTAGCTTAGATAATAAGATATTAACATTTTAAAATAAGACGGATGCTAGTGATAAAGAATTTTGAAAATGTTACAAGTTTTCCTCCTAAAACAGAGAGAGAGAGAGAACATACAGTGTGTGTTTAGTTTTAACAACTGAGGGGATGTAAAGAATTCTGTGTGAACACTGGAGTTTTAATAATGTGAAAAAGAGGAGTTTCTGCTTTGGAGAGAACGCTGGATTAATGATCAACGTTTTGGATTACACTGACTTTCATGTTTATATTCCTTTACAAATGTACTGTAGTACACTGTCTTTGTAAGTAGTATCTGTTTTATGGATTATCTTCTTAAATATTTTCATTTTTGTGTTGAACTCTGTAAGAGCAGTAGCAGCTTTTTTCTGCATTTTGTTAAAAAACTGAATTACCTAAAAGCTTTACAAATTTCATGGGAGAAAAAATTAATCTTACTAGATTACCTTTTGTAACCAATTATCTTGCCTGATGTTGGTATAGTACCATCTTGATGGATGTTTTCTTGTAGGTATCTTCTTATAATGTCTTAGTATTTTTGAATTGGATACTAAGGTCCTTAGTATGAAATGCTTACATACTTTTACAGTTAAACATTTTATGGAAAAACACAGTAATTGATATAATGTAGATTATTAGGGTAAAATTTTCTTTCTGTGGTAGTATAACATGGCAGATTTCTGTAATCTGATAGATGTTTATGAAATAAAGTGAGAATTCACTTCAAAAAATAACTTTCTTTGAGCTATCTTTACAAAAAAATCTTACAATAAAATTATTATTGATTAAAGGGAATCTGCACCCTGTATCCAAAGGATACTCATGTGTCTAGGATCAAATTACACTAATACGGTAAAGCCAGTGGGTTAAAATATTAATTGTAAAATTCAGCACCATTTTAATTTTCAGCTTCACAGTGAATTCACTTTGTTTAGATCCAGTTAAGTAATTTTTAATCATTTGGTAGAAGTAACAATACCTTTGTACTTAAAAAGATTATCCTGGAAATTTGAAGTTTAAACTGGGAAGCTCAGTAGAGAAATTTAAAAATAAAATTAATTATAATAATTACTATCAAAACAAAATAACCAAATTAAAAATCACAGTGCCTAATTTAAATTGTTTACATAGGTTACATGGGCCATGAGTAAGTACATAGGAAATATACCTGTTTAGCTCCAAGCCAGAGTTCTGTGAGGTATTGTCCTTAAATAGAGATCTGTTAGCAAATTAATTACATTCATATTTTCCCTTGTGAACTATAATAATTTATTTAAATTTATAACTGGAAAATAACATCCTTGTGTTTACGAGTTTAGTTTTTGGTTATCTTTATCTTGTATTTCCCAATAGATGCCTAATCTGTTATTGATTTTATGGATTAGCATTTCTCTGTTAGTATACATGCAAATAGTAATTGCTTATCTTTCCAAAATAACTGCAAACAATACCTCAGTTAAATAATTTACAATTGTTTTTTTCCTGGTTTACAATTATTATCCCCAGTTCTTTAATGTGTGTGTATGTGTGCGTGTGTGAGTATGGATTCATGTATATAGGGAAATTCATATACTACATATTAAAATTTTGGTAAATGAAAGAAATTGAAGTTGTATAAATGTGACAGATATTTAGCTTCTGTATAAAAATGTGTCTATGTCCATATAAAGTTCTGTGAAATACTGCAACATCGTTATTCTAATTTTTCTAAAGAAATACAATGTATTTACATGTTTTAAAACCTTACTGATAAGTGTTATTGTGATTTGGCTAGCGTTATTCCTTTATTTCCTTTTTTGTTTGTTTTTACTTTTACTGAACCATAAAATGGACTTAGTTGTTAG
Organism: Camelus ferus; assembly: GCF_009834535.1. NCBI lineage: Eukaryota > Metazoa > Chordata > Mammalia > Artiodactyla > Camelidae > Camelus > Camelus ferus. The sequence goes on along the minus strand of NC_045715.1, from coordinate 30,765,066 downwards.
ACATCTGACTAAAAGGATTATCTGATAATAAGGAATATAAACAAAGGTTTGGCACACTTACATTTCATATAATTTTCAAGGAACTTTCACATTTTTGAGTTTTTAACTAAGCATTTTATGTAAATATATTTTTATAGTTGATGGCATAATGATTTCAGTAGACATAATTGATGTAAAAAGTGAAAAGTAAAATAAAATTAATTTACTTAATTTTGTAGTAAAAATTATTTGCCTTGCATAGGATGGAGATACCTTGTCACTTGCCTATCCTTGTCACTGTCACTTCTTTAATGTAACTCTTGTGTATAATTTCTTTAGGGACGGCAGTAGAAGTAGTGCAGATAACAGTCTTTAAACTGATTGCCACCGTAATCTTAAATACATGTCTGAGAATAATGTCACTTGGTCAATTTTCTGACATCAATATAATAATTTTAAAAATCTTAAATATTATTAAAAATTACATTCACTTAATGTATGTCTGCGTGGAGCAGAATTCCTTGTTTTGTGGGCAGTTGGATTTAAAAATTGAAAATCATTTAATTAGAGCCAAAATCACACTTGATATGCTTTTTAGCCCTAGACTATATATTGGATGTTAGCTTTATGACTATTAATAAGAATATAGGGTATTTATAGGAGACTTACGAGTAATGAATTTTTTTTCCACTGCAAGTATTAAATGCTCATGTATAACTCTTAATTCTACAGCTCATTTTATTTGGGAATTGTTTTATACAGCATGATAAATTATGAGGTTTTTATTTATTAATAGAAGGAGCCCGTTCAACAACAGTAAACATCTGAAATGTTTAATATGGTGTTGCTTACATTCAATACTCTTCCAAACTTGAGTCCTGTGTCCTTAGTATATAATATAAAAGGGAGAAATTCCTAAGAATACAACATAAGATGAAGGTATTGTATATAATGTAATAAATGAGCACTTAATTTCAATTGCTATTCACGTCTTTAATAAGTTATGTGAGAATGTATGGCTTGTTTTATGTGTGCTTGTTGTTGAATGGACAAAAGCTTGTGGCCAACTGTGGTTAAAATTGTAAGGAAACTCCCTTTGAATACGGTATAGAATTTCCCCATTATTTTTCAAAATTGTGACACATTAATCAAAATACATATCCACTAAATTCCATAAACTTTGAAACAGCAATGGATTGTATTAAGGTGTATATTTTCATCATGTGAGACTTCCCTCTCTAAAAATTTGTTTTAAAACATTAAACATTTCTGATTTCATGAAGAATTTCCATATATTTTAGACTGATAGAATATTTTACTCTTTAGAAAAGAACAAGTCTGGAGTTTATTGTGAGCCTTATTATGTGAGATACAGGTCATGTTTTTTTCTTTTTTTTTTTGGATAAAATTTTATCTTCAGTTGAATTCATTGTTATAAGAGGAAAAATAGTGCGTGTGAGTAACCTGATAGGAAATCTGCCTACATTAGCATTGATTTTGCTAGCCTTCATTTAATGTCTCATGGCAGTTGACTAGAAAAAATAGCTATGCTTTGTCACATTTATAATTTTATTGTTTGCTGGAAAGATTTTTTTCATATTGAAGCTATTTGTCTATTTGACCATATGTGTATTATTTTTAAAGAGAGGCACTGTAGAGGTAGACTGTTCCATTGAACCCTTTAATGTAAAAATACCTCTGAAGACTTTTACTAGGTAATTGCATTTGTAATCTCAATGCTTTTGAGGAGCTTTTCCATGATGTCACTGTTGACTTAGAGTTGTCACATTTTAGTATCCTGCAACAAGGGTTAGAACAGCATGGAAGGTTGGTATTTGTATGCTTTGGAGAGGAATTTGAGATGTTACCTTATTTTGCCATCAGCTTTCAAGTATGCATGGGTGCATCATTAATCATAGGAAATGCAAAAATAAATAATCCAGTCCCATTGGATTTTTTTATATGAATACTTACCTTTTCCTTTTTTTGTATATACAGTTGAGGTATTTAGGTAACCCCTAACCTTTTGCTTCAACAAAGAAGTACAGTATAAAAATATTACCACAGTTTTCATGTGAGCAGCTCTTGAGAGGGAAAAAAAAAGCCCTCTAGATGAATATTTGTTGAAAAAAAAAAGTTGTGATACAGAATGTCTTAACTCAGCCCCAATACTGCACTTGAGGACCACCAGTGTATAAAATTGAAAGCACATGAGTTTTGAAGCACTAGAAAAGGTTTGTAATTGATTAGCGCTGCTTGAAAGTATTGAAGTACAGTGAGTTTTGATTTGTGAATGGTTCTATTCAATAAAGATTAATTCTGTGTGTTTGATAAAATCTTAGTGCCTTCAGTGAGTTAGTTTTTTCCCCCCTCTGCAGTTTATTTAACCATCAAATATTTCAGTGTTCTTTTAATAAACTGGAACATTTCTATCTTACTGAATTTAACTTCAGCATGACTGATTTAAACAAGTCAGACTATCAGTGATTAGTTTGAAGGGTGTAATTGAATAGATTAATTTTTCTTCTTTTTAAAATAACTAAAATATAATGTAACCAGGAGTATTTCATGCCTTTCTTGTGATTTAGAGACTATGAGGAGGTTCCTACAGACTAAAAGTATTTTTCTGTGATTTCTTTGAAATCTTTTACATTTTAAAATATTTTAATGTTTACAAGTGAAATCTACCAATTTTTCATGTAAAATTAGGATTATTATAATTTATAATTATTATAATTTATAATAACCTATAATATGAATCTTCGGGAACTGCATTAACATTGTTAGCTTTTAATATATGTAGGCGTGGTCCTCTGTGTATGTTCATGACTTTTAAATCGTCTCCCTGGGTTTGGAATTCAAGTCTCTTATTTTAAAAGCAAGTTCTGGCACTTTGTCACTATTAAATCTTGAAACTATAAAATTATTATCACTACTATGACAACAACTATTATTTTGGAAATCAGTGTTCACATTTCATGTTCAGTCAGGCACTATGGTCACTTACAAAGGTTTTATGTAAAAATTCAGTCTGTCAGCTGATATATTTTCATAAATAAGTTCTTAATGTTAAGGTACTACATGAGTTCATTTTAACAGACTATTTATGATAAATAATGGACAGATTTTGAATAGAGCAGATTGAAAATTCTTGTTTAATTCAAGATAAATAGTATGCTGAGAAAGCAAGAACACTGAAACACTTTCTCTCCTCTTTGTCTCACTGTCTCTCTGTCACACACATACAGACACACGCACCCCCCCCACACTTTTCACTTATTATTTTGAGGTAAGTCAGTTGGTCAGTGTGTGCTTTGTCCCTCACCTAGGAAGAGCCTGAACTTTTAAAACTACTTGACAAAATCAGAGCACATACTTCTGCCATTTCATGAGGTTGTTTTGATAGTCATTATGTAAGGATTTAAAGCCTGAAGTGAGGTTTCAGCCTTCAGATAGCTTACAGAATGGGGAAATGCTTGCAGTGTGATGATAACGTATACATGATGTCCACCACCCACCTGTAATTAGCCCGGTGTGGTGGGTTCATCTTAGGTTCTCTACCCAGGCTCTCCAATACTATTTAAAAGTGGGAAAGGATAAATGCTACTTTTCAGAAGAGGAAGAATTAGTTATGATATCTAAAAAATATGACATGTGATAGAAGATGATCTTTAATTCACTAGTCTGTCTTATTTGAAACTTGGTCAAGTTCTGAAAATTTTACTGTAGAAGTAGTTATTAAGGATGTCACAGAAATAAAAGACTCCCTCATAGGATAAAGAACATTTTAACATGACTATGTTAATAACTACATTGAATGCTGAAGTAGTCCTTGAAACTTGTGTTATTCTCAGTCTGGTTTAAAAATCTATTTTTCTTTTAAAATGGAGTAATTCTGTGAAGAGTAACTTAACTGCTTGAGATGCCTGTTTCAAGTTATGCCTCCATTGAACAATAGTTTTAACCATTTTTTTTCCTCATCTCGGGTGGTAACAGCAGAAGTTCCCATGTATCAGCTATAATTATAATATAAGCTGTAATGCAGTCTAGTTGTATATATGTTCTGCTTCCTTAATGCAGAAATTTTTACAGTAATGCTTATTACCTACCATTAAAGTAAAAAAAATAATCTGTGATTATTATACTGTATGTGTTAGAACTGAGGGGGCCCACTTAGAGCTATTGAGAGAGTCACTACAGCAGTTTTACATTTTTTGGTGTAAAATACAAAGTACATTTCCTCACCCTTTTAAGAGAAACCTTTTTTCTCCTTCAGGTTTAATTATTTCTCTTTGACCGAAAGTCAGACTGATCCTCTGGTAGCCAGTTAAAATGTGTGAAGTAGGAGGAGTAAAGGAAACTCCAATTGTTAGTTGTAAGTTATAAAGCAAAGTTAATACAGGTATACACAGCAAAAGGGTTTATTTTAAAGGATAAAAAGAAAATTTTATAAACTTGCCTTGTAGTTGGAGCATGTTGGACATCATAAAGAAAATCTTGTAAGTGTTTAGATATTTTACTATAATACCATGTTAGCTGATGAATGTTGAAGTAGTTTACTTTTGTGCATCAACACTGAATTGAAATTAAATACTAAGGGACTATATTATGCCTGTTTTCTTTTAAAGTCCAGCATGATTTAATTGGTATGGCTCTTTTAAATCATGCAGAGTATCCTTAGAGTTTTATTTTTTATGAGACTAAACGATACTCATTTTGGTAGGTCCAAGAATATGATTAAAAGAATCCTAGAGGTTTCAGTGTTTGCTATGTGTTCATACCAACTTCTCCATATGGATAATAGTGTGTAAATGCAAATAAAAATTATATAGAAAATTATAATTGCATGTCAGTTTTTAAAGACTTCTGTGAGCTTTTTAATATCCTGGATATCCTGGGCAACTAGAAAATCTTTTAAAAATGGCTATTACCTCCTTATCATAATTTTACTGCGGTTGAATATATGCTTTGATTATGGAAAGATGTTTAGAAACAAACTTATACAGATATCTTATAATGCAGTTTAAAATTATAAATAGATTTCTTTTAGCTGAGCTAGTTAAAATGTTAGTTATACTGCAGGTTTATTTCTCTATTTCATACGGTAGAGTATAATGTCGAGATAATTCTGTGGTCTGTTATTTTGTAAAATTGCTTCCTTTTTATAGTTTGCTCAAATATTGGGAGCTGCCGGCATGAATACTTCACGATACTTTGATTAACTTAGTGTCTAATTTTATTTCAGTGAGGGTTAATGAGAAGATTAAACTTGCCTTTACTGTTTCAACTACTTCATTTCTATAACCCTGGAAAGCCTTTAGACTAATGTGAGATACTTTAATTTTTTTCTATTTCAAGTCATTAGTCCGAGAAGTAGATAAGTTACAGATGCCAAATGCAGATTTGTACAGCAATTTCATTTTTCAACTTTTAGTGCAACAAAATAGCATTATTCTGCTCTTTAGTATAATGTAATCCGGAAAAGCTAGCAGTTTATCCGAGAAACATACCTTTATGTTTAACAGGTTCATCTCTTATAGGATTTTAAAATATGATAACACTTACCCCAAAAGAAGTTTTGCTGACATGGTGTCACTGTGCTGAAGAGGCTGTTTGATGCCATAGTCCCTCCTTTTTTTTTCAGATAGAACTTGTACCCTCTGTTGTAAATTCTGCTTGCAGCCTTAAACTGAAAATACAAACCATACCCAAACCTTGTTTTAGTTTTACAGTATGCCTTCAGTACATAGACTTCATATTTATTTTTTTCTGTCAAGAAATCATGTAGCTGGTAACATGTGAAAAGCAAGGAAACAAAACAAAAAGAGAATGAGCAAATATTTGAAGGACCTACTATTACTGCATAGACTGTGGTTAGAGAGCACTCACTGACTCTGTTGGTCTCGGTGGCTGGTAGTGACCTGCGGAGATTAACCATTTAAAAACCAGAGACTTCTTGCTGTCCTCCTGGAGAAAGTTTGCACCGCACTTGTGGTTCTGTGGTTGTTTGTGAGGCGAATGAAGCATTCACACAATCCAAAAAAGCAAAAGCTTTAAAACTCCTTTTTTTTGCAAGCACTATTACTGGAGAGACAGAGTCATGTGGTTAGTGACCTCACGGTGCTCACAGTACAGTGGGACTGCCTACCACTGTGGCTTTCCCCCTGCTCTTGGTCTGTCTTTCTCTCTCTCTCTCTCTCTCTGACAAAAGGCTTGTGGTAAGGCCCTTCCTGGCATCCAGAAGGATATAGCTTTTTAATTTTTGTGACTCATGAGGATTTGGATGGAATACAAATGCTGAAGGAGCCCAAACTCCTGTAAGGTTCAGCATTTGTGGAGCAGAACTCTGCAGTTGTGGGCTGTCCTTTCTGTCCCCCTCAACTCCTACTTTTTTTGTGCCGCCTCCTCTTACTTAGTCCATGAGTTTGTCTGTGGAGACGTGAGCAAAATTGGCTCAAGAGGCGGTGTGAAATTCTGAACAACAGTGATGATTTACAGTAATTTACATCCTTGGATTGTATCACATTCTGGGGTCTGCTTCCTATTTGCTGGGTGATTGGAGTCCTTCTGTTTTTCTTTTCCTTGTCTTCTTAAACTTGTGAATCTGTAACTCATTGTAAAAAAAAAAAAGTTTACCTTTTTAAAGGTCTGGTTGCAAACTGTTTGCTGGGCTTGACTGTAATTGGCTGTCATGAAAGTGTTAGTCTGGGGATTCTTTTACAAATATTCAATCATGTCTGTCTAGTTTATGTCTGATCGATATTGAAGGCCGGCTCCTACAATAAAGATTAAATGTAATTTGTATCTTTTGTGTTATGTTTACCTTTATCTCATGGCTAGTTTGAGTATCTTATAAAAACGAATAGCAAGAGTTGTAGTGTAGTTTACTGGCTAAATCTTAGTTTTCTTAATGCTTGTAATAATTTTTAATTTTCAAGGAAGTATATTCATTTTGTATAATCCTTTAAAAAGTTTATTTGGATATTAACTTTAACAGAGCCTTTGATAGCAAATCTTCCACAAATATGAAGTGAAATTCTTATGTTGTAACTTAGATTATTCAATGTTACTGATTTTTATAAGCTCAGAATGGAGCGGGTTAACAGAAGCTGTATTTTTTTGTTTATAATAGAAGCTTTGAAATAAATTACAAAATGCTGTGTGTAGTAAGGAATAATGCACACAGAGTATGTTAGTCTTGATTTGCTAATTCTGATTCAGAAGAAAATTGGAAACATCTTTGGGGAACTATCTCCTTTTTTGCCCCTTTGGACATGTATGTATAGAACTCATTTTCTTATTAGGATGATTATATATCATAGGCAGAGAATTTCATATTTATGAATAGAGCTTCCTGTTTTCATCAGTTGAGAGCGATGGGGTATTTTTCAACAAAAATTATAAAGCTGAACAGACCAATTTTCTAGGCATTTTTTGGCCATTTATCCATGCCACTCTGAATTTGCATGTTTGACTTCTTCCTAGCGTGATAGTAACCAGGAGTGGCACGAAGTAAATGACTTGGAAGGTGGGCGGAGACAGTGAATTACAAAGCATTATTTGGGGTGTATAGTGTGGTAAGGGCCGGGAAATAGTAAGGACGATGTTAGAGCCAAAATATCCCTTTGTGCGGACATCCTAGCACAGTTCATTATCTACTTTTGGTTTACATACAATAGAGATAAATGTACTAACATGTTCATAAGTCTCTTTACCAAAAAATAATTTGCCCAAAATACACTGGGAGGACATGGGAATGACTTTAATCCTTTATTATTCAAATGTCTTCAACTTTGCCATAATAAACTTTCAGTGATTAAAAAACCAGAAATACATTTTGGTGTTTTATTTTAAATATAGATTTATCATGCCTCATTGTGTATGTAAACAAGTTTTACGTTGAAAAGTAAAAGCTTCATTTAATATGCAGTTATTCATGCAAGAGAGAGAAAAGTTATTCATTTATTCTTTCATAAATAAGGTGTACGGTATGATCTATATCTCTAATATCTAAAGTAAGTTAAAGGAGGGCTTTGTCTATATAATTTGTGGAATTTTCAAACATAGTTCCATATGCACATACAATAGCAGCAGAATCAGGCAACTGAAAAAACGTTTAGCTGCTGTAGTATGGCAAGCAAATGCTTTTCTTCTTTCAGAATAAGTTTTTGGTTTCTGCATTAGGATTCCCCGACATCTTAAAACCCAAACCTTTCTATTTTCTCCCTTAAAATTTTTTTAATTAAGTGTATCTAGGCCCTACAAATTAACTTTATATGTATTTGAATAATTTTTAACATGTATGTGTCTCTTATCTACTTGTTCTCTTTTTGTAGGTAACCTTCCTGCACATAATTTTGGGGGCAGAGTGATCCCTCTGATTGCTTAAGAGTTTAACAGATATTGTTGAATATGCCCTTTCTGTTTTGTGTGAGGCCCATCAAATTCTGGCAGGAGAAAGGTAGTGAGGTCATGTGCTTTAAAGTTTGTATATTCATTATATATACGCACACACAAACACATACATACATGCATCCATGTGTGTGTGGGCATATATATACATATATATATATATGTATATATATGCACATTTTTTTTCCCCTAAATTGAAAATCTCTCCTCTTTGGAGCAAATAGTACTTTGTGGTAAACATTTAGAAACAACAGCGATAACTGGTACACATTTGATAATCGACAGTTTGTCTCATTAGAAATAGCTTACCCACATGTGATGAAGAGAGACTGACTCAGAGTCACTGCAGATAAAGCTCTTGATTATTGATTTATACTGTGCTTAAAATCAAATGGAAACCACAGGGTTTTTTTGATTTTTCAAAGACCCTCAAAACTTCGTTCTTTGGGGGGATATGGTAGTATTTGCTATGTTGAAATAAGTAGTGAGTTTAGGTCTGCTGTATAAATGATGTATTATAATGCCACGGAAATGAAATACAGCTTTGAACTTGAAAACATTTCAGAAAGTAGTTATCTTGCTTCCCCAGTACCTTGTATTTAATAAATTTGTCAACATTAGTCGAGCTTTTTATATTGTATATTGTTATATAACACTATAATGTTTTAAATGCTGCATATATCTTCATTGTTACCTTTTGAATTATTTTTTTATTTTCTGAAATAATGATCGTATTTTAATATAGCAGTTTTATCAATATCAATCTTGTACCCATTTCTAGTTTTTGATTATTTTAAACTTCTATTTGCTGCTGTTCTATTTTTCATTTAATTGAAAACAGTAGAAGCAAAATAGGTTTGATGTAGGAATTTTATAAATTATAGAAATCCTATTTTGGCTTAAAATATTCCCACTGATTATGAGGTTTTAGCAAGGAATTTTCTTATTTTATTATTTCAACTTGGTATGTGACAGTTTTTTTGACAGTTATGTTTGGATTTGATATATAGCCGTTGAAGCTTATATAACATTTATTGGGCCTTGTATTGGTTTGAAAAATTTTATATTAGTAAAATATATATAGTTTTATTAATATTTTAAATTATGATAGTTATGAGAGATTTAATTCTACTTCCTTATTTTAATGGGGTATATATCCATGCACACAGCTGCACACATGTGTGGCTGTATGTGTGTACAAGGTATTATTTTTTGGTACTTTTTATAATGAGAATTTTTTTCTCTGTTTCTTTAAATTATGCAAAAACCCAAAGCACTATCATATCCATGATTGTTTGAACAACTTCATTTGGTTAGTATTGCAGCTCTCTGTCTAAATGTGAGATTATGTGAAAGTTGGGTGCCAAAGAGAAAGTACTTAATTTTTCTATCTCCCTTCCTCTCCCGTTCTCTGTCTCCTTCCACAACCCCCCACCGCCCCCACCGCCTTCTCCCTCCTTTCTTCCCTCTGTCCTACAGGCTTTTTTGGTTTCTCTTTCTCTTGTTTTGACATTTCTATAAAATCTCAGAGTAGATTCTGAAGGGTCTAGTAGAGGACATTGGCATGAATCTTCACTAATGAACACCTGGCAAGTTTGAAACTTCTAACATTCAAGACAAATCATTGTTATATCTTGATATAGTACATCTCATTTGTTAGATGGTATTGGCATCTGATTAGAGATTTTCCTTTAACAGTTTTTAATTCCTTCCCCTGTGTTAATTTACTTTAACACGTTGATTCACATGACTTTACCACTTTAATTATGAGGATTACTTTTCTTCCCCCTCTGTTTTTGAAGTACACAGTGACCCATATTTGTTTAATGTAACTGTATAAATAATTCATGTTTCTTATAATTATTAGAACAATTCGTCTTCTATTGCTGTCATTTTTCTAAGAAGAAAAAAAGGCGAGAACTTGCTGAAAATATGGGAAACATGCTCATGTGACAGCTGAGGATGTGGCTAGGGTAAAGCAGGAAACTACTACCCACAATGCAATGTTACATATACTACCACTTAATAAAATTTATATCAAACATGCTACTGACAAAACCAAAGAAAAATAATATCCCAACTATACTAGTTAATGTGCTAAATATATCTAGGGAAAAGTGAAACTAATCTTTTTGGAACCTTTGTACTTAAGAGAATATAGTACATGAAACGGTGGGGCATCATAGTACATTGGAGCCTTTGTGCTGTGGGACTCGCTTGGAGGGGAAACTCTTGTAATGAGAACTTTTTGGATATTCACTTTCCTGGAAAAGGCACCCTTTTTCTTTTTCAGTTGAATTGTTGCAGTGTTCAATAGGGTTCGAGGACATTGTCATCTAGTTGGAAAAATAAGTTAAATGATGATACAGTCACCACTGTTTTTTAAACTTTTTACCCAGCCAGGTATATTTCCTTACATTCTGTTTAAAGTTGTTTTTTATTGCCAGGTTTCAGATGGGACTTGAATTGTTCACTGAGGCATTTTTCTTTTCAAAGTAATTGTTTTTCTTGTTCTTTCTTTTTATTTATCTTAACCTACTTATAGCTTACCTGTTCAGTCTGCTTTACTGTAGGGAGGTTAGTCTAAAGCAAAATGTAAACTGCTTTTATAATGTGGGTGAAAAAGATGAGGAGCTCTTCTTAAAAAAAAAACCAGGTTTTAATATATTTTGGGGTTTCTGTTTATAAATCTTAATCTTCTGTGCTCTTAACTGTCAGAGTTTAGTAATTTTGATGAATTTAGTACCTTAGTAACTTAGATGAATTTTGAGGTTTTATACAGTAGGTTTTTTAAAGATTTAAGTAAGGTAAATAATAGTTTTTGAATTGATGAAGAATGTATAGAAATTGTATTAGATAAAGAATAGGAAAGACCATTAAGTTATGGTACTTTTGAAGGATTTCTTCTTAGTATTCTGGTATATAAATTGTCACTGTTTCAGACCTGCCACAGTATTTGTCATCTTCTCATTGAAACATTAATATAGTGTCTGTCTGTATCTCTATTAAGGATGATTTGCTTAATTGTTTGAAGTATTTTCTCCTTTAGAGGCTTATCAATAACAGCTGTAGCACTGTGGCTTTTCTCCATGGACTCATGGTGGTCTTTGGAACAACGTTTTTCAGCTTTGACAGGTGAGACAGAGGCTCTCCAGTGCCACTGCATTTGGATGAATCTAGCTGTGGTTGGAGAAAGTGCATCTTGCCAAAATATATGGGTGAGACCACACACAGCCTTTAAAATAGTTATTGTAGGCTTATTTCTAGGGATACATGTCTTGACAGTTCTTTTATTTGCATGCCAATTTCATTGCTGTGTATAGATTTTTCATTGGTTTCTGTAAAGGCGATTGCATATTTAGGTCTCTATTTGTTAAGCTTTGTGTGTAATTTACACTGGAAAATACTCCTGAGTTCAGCTGTAATTAACAATACAGAAAATATATTGGCTATGAGTCACTGGAGTACTGATCTTTTTGTTTTCATAAATTGGACAGTATTCTCATTGGAAATCTCAATTTCTCAGTTTAGGAGTCAGAAATTGATCCAATTTGAACTTTAAGATTAAATGAATTAGAAAAGAATTTTAAAATATTCATATATTTTAGTTATATTAATAGTAAAAAATTTGTGGTTCATGTTATTCAGAAGTACATTATTTTTATAATATTGATATAATAAAGCATTGTTCAAAATGTAAGTTTTACACTTTAGTAAAAGTTTGAAAGCTTCAAAACAGATTGCTAAAGAAGTCAGTTTCTTAGTGCATAGGCATAATACGCAAGCTATCCACTCTTTTTATGAGATGATTAAAACTTTATTCAGCTTAGTGAAGTGTAAAAATTGACTACATTTTTTTTAAAAAAGTATGTTTTGTCTTCTAAAACTGGCTTTTTCAGTGACCAGTAAAGAGCACTCTTAAGACTTTTAAAAAGGGTTTTTGTTTTTAAATAAAATGTTATAGTATTTAGATAGTTATTCATGATTCTTAAGTTACTCATGATAACAGTATTAAAACTTAATTTCTTAAATCCTGGCAGGTCTTAGTGACAAGACTTTTCACGTGTTGATCAGTGAATGTTGGCTAAGTATATATTTATAAAAATGTAATCAGCTGTGATAAGATTGCAGTTTCATTCTAGATATTTTCATAAGGAAAACAGAATCTCCCGAGAGAACTGGAAATTCAGTTTCCTCCCCACCATTATCCCAGTACCTTTCCATTGCTGAATGGTTCTGGCTGGAAAGTACTGGGTAAGTATGTTCCCACAGCTTTTCCAGAGAACCAGTTTATGGAAAGAAGAGAGAAGATAGTATGCACGAAAAGACTATTTAAAGAAAAATTTGGTCTTTGTCTCAGAAATTGGCCATGTATGTGAACCTTGATTGGATGCTAGATTTTAAAAAAGCTTCATAAGTCATTTTTAGGATATTTGAGAAAATTCAAATATGGATTGGATATTAATGATTCTGTGGAATATTCATTAAATGCGATAAAGCTATTGTACATAGATAGGAAAATACTCTTACTCTTAAGAGAGTGCATGATGAGTTATTTTCATGAAGTCAGTACCATACTTAAACACATATGTACATAAGACAGATGTGGCAAAATGTGGACAATTGATGAGTCCTGGTGAAGGAACTTTTTTTTTTTACTATTTATTTTAGGCATTTATTTTACTATTTTTCACTTTAAACAGTAACTTCTGAAAAGTGAAGCATTTTGTAAATTGTGTATGGGGGTTTGATTTCAAATTGAAATTAGATAGTTGGGGAAAATTCATTTACTTGTATAAATAGCTTTAAAATGTGTAAATATGAATAGCCTTGGCTGTTCACAGCAATTCTAGATTTTAGCTTATAGTTTTATTTTTTGCATTGAATTCTATTCATGATAAAACAGCTAATTTTCACAAATTTATACATGGCAAATATAAATTGGAAATGGTAAAATATTTTTGAAAATGCCAATCTGAAAAATTTTCACATTCGAATGATAGTTACTCAAGTCTAGACCAATAAGCTAGAGGTTTTTTAGAAAATCAAAACAGGCATCTTATTTTATGTCATTTGTTTATTTTTAATTAGGTGCTTCTAAAATACATAAAAATGCCTTTAAAAGCTCATTCACATTAAATAAATACTACTGAATTGTACTTCTCCTAAGTTGTTTATACTATTAGATTGTATGCTTTGAAGTATTTTAATGAGCAGAAACCTGTATCTCTATATGTAAATTAGAATTTATGTTGTCAGCTCTCACCCTACCAAAGATCTATACATTTTTTTTCTGTAGAGCGCTCGATAGTAAATATTTTGGGAGCCATAAGGTCCCCGTCTACTTCTCAGCTCTGCCACTATAGTCTGAAAGAGAGGCAGTTAATGTATTAGACAATAAATGAATGGGCATGGCTGTGTTTCAGTAAAACTGTGTATTCACTCACAGGCAGTTGGCCTGCCGTTCTGCTGCCTCTGTACTGTTATATAGAGAGATTTGTGGCCTTAGTGGAGAGCCTCTTTAGTAGACCAGGCAAGATTAGTTTGAAATAATGATCCAAACTTTTAATTTACTTATTATAATGGAAGTTTTTCTTAAAGTATGTACAAAATCTGGAGGTTTTTTGAGTTTTTTTAAAATACATTTTTATTGAAGTACTGTTTACAATGTTGTGTCAATTTCTGGTGCACAGCACAATACTTCAGTCACGTGGGTACATACGTACATTCGTTCTCATGTTCTGTTTGACCATAGGTTACTGCAAGATATTGAATATGGTTCCCTGTACTATATAGTATAAACTTGTTGTTTATCGGATTTTGTGAGAATCCTCTTGTATTTCAAAATGAGAGACACTCTATAGAGTTCAGTAGGTGTTCTGTGCGATTCAGTGGGTTTGTAGATGTGATTCTTGGTGTATTTGTGGGAGAGGGTGAGCTGTAGTCTCGCTACTCTGCCATCTTGGTTCCGCCCCCATTTTTTTTGTTTTTGTCTTTAGTTCATTGTTGTATGAAAGATCATATCTGTCAGATTTCATGACTGTCTTTTGAATTGAGTAGTGTAAGTTCCATCTTGATAACATAATTGTTACATACTGTGAATAATTTTATAAGGCATCCTAAAATTCTTTTAGGAATAAGGCTGGAATCCAAATAAATAATCTAGATTATAATCCGTCCCCCAATTATCATAAATCTCAGTATTTATCTTAGTTGTTCATTATTACTAATAAGAAGTATGGTAAGATTCTTATACTTTTTGTGAACAGAAATTTTTTCTTTTACAGATTGCACTGAATTTAATGCCCAAGCATAAAATATTTAACAGAAATCTTATTAGTGATTATGGTGAGCTATTTCCCCTCTTTTTTCATTTATATTTGAATTTTAATCTGAGCAGAGAAAGAAATTAATTATTTTTGCTATTAATCTCCAAAAAATTTATTGTATCCATCACTGTTCATGATATCCAAAGTAAACTAGCTTTCTGAGGATTCACCTACATTAGCTAGAGTGACTATTATTTATTGGGTGATGACGATGGTTACAACAACTGAGCAGGAGAAGTAACCATTACTATTTTTTATTGGTAAAGTGCAGATGAACCCATATTTTGATCTAAATTTGAGACCTTTAGTGTATTAATACTTAAGATTTTAAATAAATGAGCTATATATAAGTGAGATGGCAAAAGTTGACAATTCATAAACACCTTATTTTATCCATGATTATTTTAAGCAATTCCAGTTATTGCACAAATAACGAAGGATCAGTTGAAAAAGTATTACTGTATAAATCTCATATAATTTCATCATAAAGGAGCAGTTGTCCTCCCTTCTTTCTCCCCTGCAAGCTCTGGCCATTGCTTGCTTGCCCTCATTTCTGATGAAGTTCTAACATGATTGTTTTTACACCACTTCCCTTTCCCTAACATTTAATTTTAAAACAGACACACAAGTCATTGTAAGTAATGAGAATAGCCTCTCTGTGAAGGAAACACACGAAGATACTAATGAACGAAAACTCAAAAACCATCCTCCAGGGTCATTTAATATGGAGTCAGACTGCCCTATCTACCTTAAAAGGTATCACTGTTGTAGCAGTTTAACAAACAAGAGGAACATTTAATTAAACATATGTTGTTTAAAAAGATAAGGAAATACTTAATATTTATGCATTTGAAGATTAAAACCTGGCCTAAAAATTAATGGATATATACAGATTTAGTCATTATAGTTTGCTTTCTCTTTGTACTATTGTAAATCTCTAGGATTCTCCTCATTATAGCTATCTGTCTATTTTTTAAAAAATTAAGAATCCTGAAGTTTTCACGTTTCTGAAAGAGCTTATGGTTTATTCCATATAATTGATATATATGGCAGCATTGTTGGATACTTATTTACTGCATGAAATCTTTCAAAAGCTTAATACTGGAAATGTCAGAACCATTCAAAGCTTGATAGGTTTTATTTTTTAGAGCCATTTTAATTTTACAGAAATTTGAGAACAAAGTACAGAGTTTCTATATCCTTCCCTCAGCCCTCAGTTTCCCGTATTGTTAACATCTTGCATTGGGACCCTATGTTTGCTACAGTTGATGAACCAATATTGATATGTTATCTCCTAAACTGAAGTCAGTAGTTTATATTAGGGGGTCATTCTTTATGTTGTGCAATTCTGTATAATGTTATATATCTGCAATTACATTATCATACAGGGCATTTTTCTCTAAATTACCATAAAATTTTAGGTTAAATACATGTAAGAAAATTTAACATCTTAACCATTTTGGCAACTGTTGTTTTACTCTCTATGTTACTGTCATTTTCAGAATGTCATATGTTGGAATCATAGAAAATATAACGTTTTCAGATTAAAGATTTTCACTTAGCAGTGTTCATTTAAAAGCAATGTGTCTTTTCTGTGGCTTAAAGTTAATTTCTTTTTACTGCTGAAAAATATTCCATTGTATGGATATACCGCAGTTTATCCATTCACATATTGAGGTAAATCTTGACTGCTTTCAGTTTCTGGCAATTATGAATAAAGCTGCTAAAAATATGAGTGCTGGTTTTTGTGTGGACATAAGTTTCCAGTTCATTTGGGTAAATACTTAGGAGTGCGATTTCTAAATTGTCTGCTAAGACTATGTTTAACTTTGTAAGAAACTGCCAAATTATCGTCTAAAGTGTCTGTATCGTTTTGCATTCACAGCAGTAATGAATGAGAGCTGCCCTTGCTCCACACTGTTATCAGCATTCGCTGTTCTTAGTGCTTTGGACTTTAGCTCTTTTAATAGGTGTGTAGTGGTACCTCGTCATTGTTTTAATTTGCAATTCCTCATTGGCAAATTATGTTGAGCAACTTTTAATATGCTTATTCGCCATCTATGTATCTTCCTAGGGAGGTATCTGTTCAGATCTTTCTCCCTATTTTAAATTAAATTTTTTGTTATTTAAAATTGAGTTTTAAGAGTTCTTTGTATATACCACATCTTGTTGATATGTTCGTTTATTGATGAACACTTAACTTGTTTCCACCTTTTGGCTATTGTGAATAACACTGTAATTGAACGCTGGTATACACTTCTCTGTTCAAGTTCCTATTTTCAGTTCTTTTGAGTGTGTACCTAGGAGTGGAATTGCTGGGTCATATAGTATTTCTGTGTTTAGTTTTGTGAGGAGCCACCAAACCAGACACGTGTTTTGCAAATATTTTCTCCCAAAGTGTTACTTGTCTTTTCATTCTCTTGATGGTATCTTTCATACGGTGGAAGTTTTTTTATTTTAATGAAGTCCAACTTAATTTTTTCTCTCATGAACCATACTTTCGGTGTTGTATCTACAAAGGCCTTCCAAATTCAAAGTTATCTAGATTTTCTCCTATATCTAGAAATTTTATAGTTTTAAATTTTGCATTTAGGTCTGTGAACCATTTTGAGATAATTTTTTGGAAGATGTAAGGTCAGTATCTAGGTTCATTTCTTTTACATTCGGAGGTTCAGTTATTCCAGCACCATGTGTTGGAAAGACTATTGCATGGCTTTGCTCCTTTGACAAAATCAATTGGCTGTATTTCTGTGGGTCTGTTACTGGGCTTTTTGTTCTATCCCATTGATTTAGATGTTTCTTCTTTTGCCAGTACCATGTGCTGTCTTGATTACTGTAGCTTTATTATGCTACAGTGATACAATATATCAGTTTGTTGATATTCATAAAATAACTGGCTGGGATTTTCTTTGGGATTGCATTGAATCTGTAGATTCAGTTGGAAGAAAATGATACCATAACAGTATTGAGCCTTCCTGTCAGTGAACACAGAATATCTTTCTATTTATTTAAATATTCTTTAGTCTCTTTTATCAGAGTTTTGTAGTTTACCACATACTGATCTGCATAATTTGTTGGATTAATATCTAAGTAAGGATTTTTTAATGCCAAGGTAAATAGTATTTTTTTAAAATTTAAAATTCCAATTATTGATTGCTGGTGTATAGGGAAGTAATTGTCCGTTGTTTATTTACTTGGTATTCTACAACCTTGCTATTAATTGTCTGTTATTTCCAGCTTTTTGTTGATTCTTTGTGATTTTACACATAGTCAAGTCTTCTGTGAATAAAGACAGATTTATTTCTTTATTTTCAACATTTATACTGTTTGTGTGCTCTTTTTTGGCTTATTTCGTTAGCCAGAACTTTCAGTATGACATTGAGCAGCAGTGGTGAAAAGGAGTATCCTTGCCTGGTTACTGAGCTTGGAGGAAAGCATCTCGTTTCTCACCATCAAGAATGACGTAAGCTGTAGACTTTTTTTTTTACAGGTGTTCTTTATCAAGTTGAAGAAATTCCCCTCTAATGCTAATTTGCTGAGAATTTTTATCATGAGTGGGTGTTGGAGGACTTTGTCAAATGCTTTTTCTTTATCTGTTGAAAGGAACATATGGTCTTTCTTCTTTAGCCTGTTGATGTGATGGATTATATCAGTTGATTTTCAAATAAATCCCATTTGGTTGTGGTGAATACTTATTTTTATACATTATTGGATTTTACTTGCTAATATTTTGTGGAGGAATTTTTGCATCTGTGTTCATGGAAGATATGTTATGTATTTTTCCTTACTTGTAATGTCTTTGTCTGCTTTTGGTATTAGAGTAATGCTGGGCTCATAAAATGAGTTAAGAAGTGTTCCCTCTGGATTAGATTGTACAACATTGCAGAGAATTTCTTCCTTATATTTGCTGCAATTTACCAATGAGGCTATCTAGGACTGATGCTGTCGGTTTAGGAAGGTTATTAATTATTGATTCAATTGTTGAAATAGATTTAGACATATTCAGATGATCTGTTTGTCCTTGTATGAGTTTTGGTAGCCTGTGTTGTTCAAGGAATTGGTTCACTTTATCTGGGTTCAAATTTGTTGGCACAGAGTTGTTCATAGTATTCCTTTATTATCTTTTAAATGTCCATGGGATAAGTAGTAATGTTCCCTCTTTCATTTCTCATATTAGTAATTTGTATCTTTTTTCTTAAATTGGCTAAATCTTTATAAATGTCATTTTTTAAAAAGAGCCATCTTTTAAAAATGTTTTGAGTATTTTAATTTTTTTAAATTTATAATTTTTAAAAATTGAGGTATAGACGATTTATAGTGTAGTGTTAATTTCTGGTGTACAGCATAGTGATACAGGTATATATATATATATATATATATATATATATATATATATATACATATATTCCTTTTCACATTCTTTTCCATTATAAGCTATTTACAAAGTATGAATACAGTTCCCTGTGCTATACAGTAGGACCTTGTTGGTTATCTGTTTTATATATCATAGGTAGTATCTGCAAATCCTGAACTCCCAATTTATTATTCCTCCCACCCCTTTTCCCTCCTGGCAACCATAAGTTTGTTTTGTGTCTGTGAGTCTGTTTCTGTTTTGTGAATAAGTTCATTTGTGCCATTTTTTAGATTCCACATACAAGTGGTATCATATAGTATTTTTCTTTCTCTTTCTAGCTTGCTTCACTTAGTATGACGAACTCCAGGTCCATCCATGTTGCTGCAGATGGCATTATTTCATTCTTTTTAGTGGCTGAGTAGTATTCTGTTTTATATATACCACATCTTCTTTATCTAGTCATCTGTTGATGGACATTATCTTAGTTTTTTTCTTTGATACATTTGTTTACTGATATAGTTGGATTAATATCTATATATTTGTAACTTTTGACTCTCATTGTTCTTGTTCTTCGTTTGTTTGTATTCCACTTTTTTTATACCTTTCCCAGTTGGTGTTATATTAGCATTTTATATGATTCCATTTTCTTTCCTCTCTTAACATATCAGTTATACTTACTTTTTTTAAAAAAAGTTTTTTTTTTTTTTTTGGGTTATTTTAGACTTTGGAATGTACGCTTAACTAATCGAAGTCCACTTTGAAGTAACACTATATGGCTTCATGAGTATTCCAAGTACTTTATAAAAGAGTACTCCCTCCTTTATAGTGTTGCTGTCATTCACTTTACTTCTTTATAAGCTGTAATTGCTGAACACGTTATTACTATTATTATTTTGAACAAACTGTTGTTAGTTCAATAAGGAATAACTAAGTTTATTTTACCTTTTTCATCCTCTATCTAATGCTATTATTTTTCTTTACATAGATCTGTGGTTTTGACTTTCTTCTTTCTCTTTGAAGAATTTCTTTTAACATTCTTGTGAGGCAGGTTTACTGGTAATGCCAAGCTTTTGTGTGTGTGTGTGTATGTGAGAGAGAGAGAGAGAGAAAGTCTTTATTTTTGAGTTTTGAAGAATAATTTTAATGGACACAGAATTCTAAGTTGGTGTTTGTTTTTTTTTCTTTCAACACTTTAAATATTTAATTTCTCTCTCTTCTTAGTTGCATAGTTTTTGAAGAGAAGTCCAATGTAATTCTCATCCTTGACCTCTATAGGTAAGGTTTTTGTTTTCCTAACTTCTTTCAGGATTTTCTAGTTGTGTTTAATTTTCTACAATTTGAATGTGATATGCCTAGATGTTGATATTTTGGTATTTATCCTGCTGGGTGTTCTCTGAGCTTCCTGGATCTGTGGTTTTGTGTCTGTCATTAGTTTTTGAAAATTCTCAGCCATTATTATTACAAAGATTTCTTTTTCCTTTTTGCTCTTTCTTTTCTTTTTGATATTACCATTACATGTATTACATGTATGTTACTTTTGTGCTAATTTTCCCACAATTTTTCAATATTCATTTCTTTTTCATATACTTTTTAAATTTTCAATATTGGAAGTTGTTGACATATTTTCAAGCTCTGTTAATTCTTTCCTCTACCATGTCAATCTACTGCTGAGTCCATAAAAAGCATTCTTTATTTCTTCTATAGTGTTGTTGTTGTTGTTTTGCATTTCCTTTTGATTTTTTTCTTTGTGTTTCCATCCCTCTGCTTATATTACCTATCTGTTCTCACATGTCTGCTTGTTCTATTAGGGCCTATAGCATATGAGTCATTGTAATTTTAAATTCCAGACTATTTTAGATAATTCCAGTTTAAAAAATTAAAATAATTTTAGTTATTTTCAATTTCAAAATCTCTGCCATATCTGATTCTGATTCTAATGCTTGTTTTGTCTCTTCAAATTGCTATTTTGCCTGATTAGCTGGCCATGTAATTTTTTGGAAGTCCAAATGCATTTGGTGAAAGAAACTGAGATAGACAGATCTTCAGTGTTAGGTTTTTATGTTTATCTGGCTAGGAATTAGGCAGTAACAGCTGTTACTGTAGTCATAATGTCAGAGACTAAAATTTCCTCTAGGGTCTCTTTTTTTTTTTTTTCCTTTTGTTGTCTTTGGGTTTACCTTGAGAGTCCTTCTTAAGTAGAGTCTGAGGTTGGGGGTCTTGCAGCTGCAATCTGTTATTATAGGAAAAGCTGATTGATGTGTTGGTAGAGGTTGGAGAATGGGAAGTGTTCTGTAATTCTGTATTCAGTTTTTAGTCTTTTTTGAGCCTGTGTGCCTGGCTGTGACCTTTATAAGTGCTTCTCTTCTCCCATCTTCTCTGCTCACATTGTCTTAGGAAGGCTAGAAGAGCAGAGGTTGAGCATTTCTTTTTTCTCATGTGGAGGGCTAGTTGAGGGTGGGATGGGTATTTCTCATCTCCCATGTCACAGACCAGAGACCGCTAGACTTGAGTGCCTCCCTTTCGTAGGGGCAGTTAGTCTTTGGTGTAATGCATGTTGGTTAGGCTCTGGTAAGTGGTTTCCCTTAAGAGCTAGCTTTTGTTCAGCACAACAGAGTATTTTGGGGCTTTTTCAAAACAGTTACTTTCCCCTTCTCCCTGCTAGAGTAGATTTTTTTCTGATATTCACTATGAAACCCGGTGGGGCTCTGGGAGGTGAAACACAGGAGTGTTTTCTCCACCTAAGAAGACGGATTGATTTTCAGTTTGTTTCACTTTTTTCTTGTCTTGAGGAAAATGTGATGCCTTCTAGCCTCTTTACATGTCAGACTGGAAACCTGAAATCAGTGTCTTTTTTTCTTTTTTAACAACAATTTTATATATTACAGTGTCTTAAAACATGGAATTTAGAAGCTCAGTATCATTCATTTATTTGTTCATTCTATGACCATTTATTAAACACTAATTATACATTAGGCTCTGTGTTTTTGGTGGGACTACAGGTTGAATAAGGCATATTCACAGGTCAAATGAATTTATATTGAAGGAACTATTTAGAGCACACAAATCAACTTAATACTGTAGGTTAAGTACCACATAGAAGTATAAACATGATAGTAGGTAGTGACAGAAAAGGGATTAACATGCAAACTGGAATAAAAAAGTTTGAGTTACAAGGTGAAGAAAATAGGTTTTAAGTTCCAGTTATACTTGGTATGTGATCCTGGATACGTTCCTCAGTTTCCTTGTTCTTTCCTTGTAGTAAATGGTATAGAAGCCCCACCCAGATGTTTTTAATCTGGATGGAGTACCTGCCTATTCCTCATCTGTAGACTTGGTGACTGACAGCTCTTAGGTGTAACAGTTCTCCTCCACAGCACTGCTGGGAATTACCTCGCCCAGAGGTACCTGAGACAGTAAGCGCCCCACTTTCCCAGGGGGTGGATGGGTGGCCTGCAGCCAGTGACTGACTTTTATGGAGTATGGGGACTCGGCCATGTCTCAAGACAGGATGACTCCCTGGTGCCATTTAGACTCCAGAGTTCACCGTGGGATCAGGCTAGACTTTAGCAACACCCTTGGCCTTGTTGCTTTATCTTCTTCCTAAAATTTTTTACAGAAGAGCACTCCCTCAGTCACTTACAAAGAATTCTCATTTTCGAGTTTTGTTTCTTGGGAACTTGACTTAAGATACTCTCCCTCCTATTTAAAATTTGTCATCAGATATGCATAATAATTATCATTTTGACTGTTTTTTAGTTTTTAATTTATTTTTAATGTTTTATTTTTATTACAGAAGTTTCAGATGTACAGTATTATATTTCAACATCTGTATACACTGCAAAGTGATCACAACCACAAGTCTAGTTACCATCTGTCACCATACAGTTGACCACTCCCCATCCCCTCTGGTAACTGCTAATCTGTTCTCTGTATCTATGAGTTTGGTTTTGTTTTGTTTGCTTTGTTTTATTTGCTTTGTCTTGTTTTTTTTAGATTCCACATATGAGTGAAATCATAAGATACTCGTCTTTCTCTTTTTGACTTCTCTTACTTAGCATAGTGCCTTCAAGTTTCATCCATGTTGTTGCAGATGGCAGGATTTCATTCTCATTTTCTTTATGGCTGAGTAGTATTCCCTTGTATATGTTTAAAATATGAGAATAGAGAGTGGCATTAAGTATGTTCACAGTGTTGCACAATTATCTGGTTACTAGTCTCTAGTTGCCACTGTCTAGTTCCAGAACTTATTCATCACCCCAAAAAGCAACCCCATACTCATTGAGTAGTTACTTACGTTAACCCCCACCCCAACACCCCCCAAAAAACCCAGCTACTGACAACACTTAGGAGCGGAGTTACTGGGTCATATTGTAATTCTGTGTGTATTTTCAATAACAAAAGCAAAGGTTTTTTGTTTTATTTTTTTTATGTTTTAGTGTCAGGAGGGCCTACTCCTAGATATAATCCTGCAATGTAAGAGACTATATATAGAATGTTTATGATCATGTCTTTAGATCTTTGGGACCTAGGGCAGCTTCAGGATGGTGTGATTTTGGGTGAACCTCAACCTCTGTTTTCATCTGTAAGACAGAGTTAAGAGAGTACTCCCCCCGCCTTTGGACTTTTGTAAGGATGCCATTAGATAATGTATGTAAGCAAATAAGTGCAGTGCTACAGTGCTATTGCAAGTTCTCACGGTAATGCTAGGAGAGATGAGGAAATGGAAGTAATGGAGGCTAAGTGACTTATCCACAGTCTTGCAGTTAATAGGGTTGGCAGGAGAAGCAGCTGCCAGTCTCCACCTGCCTCTCACTGCCCACTGTGACTTTGTGGTTTCTGGCCTCACTAAAGTTTTGACCATGTTATGTTTAATGCAGATCTTTGTTACACAGGGAAATAGGCAAGGGGCAAGAATCATAGTGGATTTTCCGTGGCTGTTAGCATTGACGGGAAGTTGCATAACAATGATATTTTACTGATGGTAAAGAGTCTAGAGAGTCTGGAGAAATACTGTATGTCCAAAATTGCTGTTAGATTGCCGAAAGGTTATATGAATTGATAATCTTGTTGTGGTTCCGATTAACTTCTAAGAGAATAGTATTTTGAGAACTCTTTTCTACTTGGTGATACTGTTGGTATGAGAGGAAAGCTGTGTTATCTTTGAATTTTGAAGGGTATAATTTGAATTTTTCTTCTATTGCTTAATAAGTGTGACTTTGAGTAAGCCACATAACCTCTGAGATGCTATCCTAAATCACTAAAAGTGATGATAATGCATCTTGAAAGATTATTGTAAGGCTAAAATGAGATAAAGTTTCGTTCCCTTATAGTAGATGTAGCATTCATGCATTATCTCATCCCTTTGTCAGCTGAGTAGAGCCTCTTTATCTCTTTTGCAAATGAGGAAGCTAAAGATTAGAGAAAGGTTATGTGAATTGACTAGGGTCACACAGCTAACAGGTAGTGAGTCTAAGATTTGAGCCCAGATCTGTCTGCCTCTCATTGCTAGCTAGAATTCCGTATAGAAGAGTTGTGTTTCAGGTGGGAGTTAGACTGGAAAATGCCCATGGTATCTCTGTTAGGCTTTATCTTCCCAAGGCCAGCCTTCTTACTTTTTCTGTTTTGCTTGCAGTTAATGGTTGAGTCAGACTTCTTGGGTTTGCAACTTGGCTTCATGATTTGTTTGCTGTATGACTAGGAGTGAAGTACTTCACTTTCTTGGCCTTCAGGTTCCTCATTTGTCAACTGAGAGTAGCAAGACATAATGGGATTTGAGGATGTTGTATTGTGGGATACATTAGTACACAGAGGAAGCCTGCAGTCATGTTCGCTACTGTTGTCTTTTGACATTTGAAACAGTAGTGTGGAAGGAGTTTGGAATTGGGTAGACCTGGGATCTGGTATAATTCCTACTTTTTAATTTCGAGTGAGGCTTTCATTGAACAAGTTAATTTTTTTGAAACTTAGTTTTTTCCCTGTCTTTGGAGAGAGAGATAATAACCTACCTTACAGGACTTTTGTTGATGTTTAAATGATGAGAGATTTAAAACAATGCCCAGAAGAGTACATACAAAAAAAAAAATATTAGCTTTCTCTCCCTTTCTATTCCGTACTCCGGACTTTTTTGTGAAATTGTCGATGTCCTGGTCCTTCTCCAGAAGGGATTCATTTGGTCCTCGGACAGTGCAGTTCAGAGCTGCCTGCAGGGCGGCCAATGTGGTACAGCTTGTGCCTGATGGACAGTCGTGGTCTCACGTCTGTGTGCTGTTAGCTCAGTGCTTGTCTTCCTTTTCATCCACAAGAGAAAGCAAGAGGCTTTATATTTCCCAAGTAGTTTTAAAATTTAGACTGAATTTGTCCAAAGAAAGATAATTGTATTTTAATATTTGAATAAGAAATTGTTGCTATTAACAAAAATAATTCATACTTCAGTCTTCTCTGTACTGGTGTTAACAGCTGACTAGTATGATTTTTCTTTAAAATCTTTCAGCAAGCATATTTAGTAACTATCTCACCCTTCGCTCTGAGACTCACCACACAAGATAATGCAGGTATTACTGATGGATATTTTCTTATATTTACCTCTTTTTTAGGAACTGAAGATAAGTAATTATACATAAATATTTTCTAAAAAGTCTGTTAATATATTATCTGACTTCTCAGTAAATTATTGTCATTAGAGTATCTTCTGAATATAATACCACTAATGGTTAGATAGTATTGTCTTAGATTGGTACTGTCTTCTGATGTACTTTGCCTTACCCCCGGGGGGGCTCCCCTGGGTAGTTCAGCCTTTCCCTGCTCTCTCAGCCAGTGTAAATCCTCTAACCATGCTTGACAGTCCTGCTTGTTTATGTATTTCCTATCGTTAAAACTATGTGCCTTATATTATCCTTTATTACTTTGTGTTTTTGCTTTCATTCATTGTATGTTCAGAGTACTTATTCAATACAGCACATGGTAGTAACTGTGCTTAGTGCTGGAGGTATAGAGTGGATAAAGGACATTGGGGTGTATTAGGTGGTAAATGGATGAGCAAAACAGCATCGTAAGGATGACGGGGAGAGGATCATAACTCAGCCTTAGGGGAGAGCAGTTGGGCTGGATGTGATACTTAAACTGAATTTTAAGAGAATAATTATAGCTGACACTTGAAGAATATCTTGCATGACTCATACTCTTTTAAGGCTTTATATACAGTAACTTATTTACATCTCAACAATTTATATGTAGCTACCATTATTATCACAGTTTCCAAATAAATAAGACATGACACAGAGAGATAAGGACTTTGCCAAGATGATACAGGGTTTGGTTCAATTTGGAGGAGGGATTCAGGTTTGGGCAGTTTGGCCCCAAAGCCCGTGCTCCTAAACATTTGCTATATTGTCTCTCAGGCCTCCTGGAGTCCCAGGGTTGGGATAGGGGAGAGGGTTGTGCCACAGGGGCCGGTAGTCACGGGGACATACAGGGAGTAAGTTTGGGAATTCCAAAGAGATGGGGCTGTCTAGACAGAACATTGTATGTGATGTTGTAGAGTCTTGAGAGATCGTAGCCATTCTGAGGGAACTGTGGGTTCTGTACTCGGCACTTGGCTTGTATGTGAAAGACTGGTGGGCGATGAGGCTGGGAAGTAAATGGATTTAGATAACGAAAGACTTTGTGTACTATGCTTACAGTATCTTGAAATCCTGCGCTGCTTTGAGGGTGACTGTGTGTTAGTTCCTTTTGTCTCTTTTGAGGTCAAAATTTGTACCTGTGTCTACGTTCATTTACGTCTCTCTGGAGTGAGTACAGGTGGGGTGGGGAGTTATAGCAGAAGACAAGATTTCAGACATGTTAGGGACTCCATCATGTAGGGCTTTTTAGGAATATCAGGAACAGTATTCCACAGAATTTTATTTAGTGACAGTTTTCCTGTTGTACTTAGGATCTGAAAGTTTTAAAGTTCAAGAATTACTTGAATTTTTTTTTCCAGAAAGATTATTCAAATATTCCTGTTTTTCTTTTGAAATAAACTACTTATCAAAAATTTATATCACAACTTCTGTCAGTTAGATTATTTTTATATTCTTAAAGGTCAAAATAAGCACTTTCTGTGTTTACTGTCTTATTCATGGATGATTTATAGTTCTTCTAAATATGTCTGCTTGTTGTCCAAGAATGCCCCAGTCAAGTGTTTTTTAACTGATTGTTCTGTCATTCTTTATTATCTTTATTGAACAAGTCACAGACTTATCATTGTACTCTTTTCAATGTAATTCTTGCTCATAAATTGTAGTGCTTTGAAGAAATCATTTAGTTCTTTTGAAATGACATTTAAAATGAAATCAACTTTTAGTTGTTAGAAAAAGTAACAGCTGAGACTTTGTAAGCTACTGTTAGTGGCTTTGGAAGCCAGTTGGTTAGCTAGTTGTCATAATGAGGTCATTTTCCAAAAGAAGATGAAGTCATTTGCCATCTTGTTTTAGTCATACTGGGCTTTTTCTTTGACCAAATATTTTCAAATTACACTTTCCCACCCACTTATTTTCATAGTTGCTAATACCTTCATGGACTAAGATAATGATGGAATTTTTAAAAGGCAACAGTTTATACTTAAGATGGTCAGTATGTGATTTGTGTTTTAGACCATAGTTAGAAAAAGACCTCTATAGACTTGAAATATTATTAATTTATATTTCCTAAGGGGAGAGCCAAGTAGTGTGTGGAGTTCTGTGTGTAAATCTCTACTACTGAGTTATCCTTTCCCCTTCCAAAATACCTGTACCATTCTGCATTCCTACCTGCAGTGAATGTTCCTTTTGCTCCACATCCTTGTCAACATGTGGTGTTGTCGGTTCTTATTGTTGAGTGTTAAGAGCTCTTCACGTATTTTGGGTAACAGTCTTTTATCAGATGTCTTTTGCAAAAGTTGTGGCTTATTTTCTCATTCTTTTGACAGTGCCTTTCCCAGAGCAGAAATGTTTAATTCCAGTGAGGTCCAACTTCTCAGTTATTTCCTCATGGACTGTGCCTTTGGTGTTGTATTGAAAAAGTCATCACCATGCCCAAGATCATCTAGGTTTCCTCCTGTGTTACCTTTTATGAATTTTACAGTTCTGCATTTTACATTTAGGTCTGCGATCTATTTTGAGTTAATTTTCCTGAAGGATATAAGGTCTGTGTTTCGATTCATTTGTTTGCACGTGAATGTCCATCTGTTTGAGTACCATCTGTTCCATTGTATGCCTTTGCTCCTTTATCAAAGATCAGTTGGCTGTATTCATGTGGGCCTATTTCTGGGCTCTATTTGGAACCATTGATTTATTTGTCTGTTCTTTCACTAGCCCACACTGTCTTGATTGCTGTAGGTTTATCCTAGTTGTCTTTATTTCTTCATTTGGAGTTTGGTTATTATCTACTGTCCTTTCATTTCTGCATAAAGGACTCCCTTTAGTATTTCTTGTAGGGCAGGTCTCCTAGCAGTGAACAGTTTGTTTCCTGGGGATGTATTGATTTCTCCTTCATTTTAAAGGATAGGTTGCCAGGTATAGAATTCTTAGTTACATTTTTTTTTTCTTTTCAACACTTTCAATATTACCCCACAGTCTCCCCACCCCCCACCCCCCCATGGTTTCTGGTAAGAAATCAGATGTTACTGTCATTGAGGACCCTTTGTACTTAATGATTTGATTCTCTGTTGCTCAAGATTCTCTCTGCATCTCTCAGCAGTTGACTATGCTGTATCTAGGTACAGATCTCTTCAGGGTATCTTATTAGGAGTTTGTTGAATTTCTTTGATGTGTAATTTTTCCCATCAGATTTGTGACCTTTTCATTCATTATTTATCAAATATTCTTTTTTTTCCTCTCTCTACTCTCCTTTGACATTCTCTTTATGTGTCTGTTGGTTAGCTTGATGGTGCTTCATACGTCTCTTAATTTTTCTTCATTCTTTTTTTTCCCTCTCTGTTATTCTGGACTGGATAATCTCAATTTTACTGTTCTCACATTTGCTGATTCTTTCTTCTGCCTGTACAGGTATGTTTTTGAACCCCTCTGGTGAATTTTTTTACTTTAGTTCGTATACTTTTTAACTCCAGAATTTAAAACTATTTGTTTTATATCATTTCTGCCTCTTTCTGTTTATTGAAACATAGTTCCCATACGTCTCTCCTTTTGTTATTTAGACATTTTTTAAAGGGCTTTTGAGCATACTTAAAATAACTATTTAAAGTCTTTGTCTAGTAAGTCAAGTATCTGGGCTTCCTCTGGGACATTTCATGCTGTGTGCTTTTTTTCCCCTGCATAGGTCTTACTTAGATTGTCCCTAGTTTGCCACATTAGTACCTTTAGTCATTTCACTAGGAGGGAGAATAGGATAGTTGGGAGAGGGGAATGAATTGGTTTAATCTTGTGTGTGGAAGAGGAGGAAGTCCAGTGTATTATTGTGGAGAATTACACTTTTACATTTGCGAAGTCCTTTATGGCTTATAAACCAAGTGTTTAATGTACATGTCTAACTTCATTCTTCATTTGAGCTTTTTCAAAACTCCATGAGACAGACACACTAAATCATAATAAATACATTTTATAGAATGAAAAAAATTGAAGTTCAAAAAAGATTAGGTAGTTTGTCTAGTGTGTTTTTATTATTAAGTAAGAAATCCTGAGTCCACACTCAGGTCTTCTGATATGTCAGTTTAAGAGAGTAGACAGAGATTTAGATCCAAACTCAAAAGGAGGAATGGAAAGAATAAGTAAGTATGCTGAAATGTGGGTTTTCTTCAGGTTATTTTCAATGGGAAGTATTATTGATAGGCTTTATTTTAAGAAAAAAGATTCAATTAAAAAAATTGTACTTATTTGAGGATGGGAAAAGATCAGATACACAAAGTTACACACTGCATGGATCACTCTGCTGCTTCCTGGACTCTGAGCTCACTGTCTAGTTTATGTAGCAGATACTTAAACATACCATTATAACATGGCCTGACTAATGATTTAGTTGTGATATAATACCTTGTATTTGTATATTTTTTATTATAGATTGCATAATGTTTTTGTTCTTACATACTCCCTTTGGTTTCATCTTCTGCTCCCCAATATGAATTATTTACTACAGCAGTCAAAATTATTTTGCTCTTTTAAGAATTAACCTCTACTTTCAAAACTTTAGTCAGCCGTCATGTCTCCTCAAATGCCTTTCCATACCCTTAATTCTGGAGCTCTACTGTATCACTTATGATACTGTCCTCCAATTATAGGTACTGTCTCTGCCTTATTGACAAGGATTTTGAGGCTTGAGAAGTTGTGTTTTTTGAGTTTTAGTCCTGAGGGCTTAGGACAGGACTTGTCAACTGGTAGGTCCTTAGAAAAAGTTCACTGAAGGAATTGAATTATTTAACTGTAACTTTGCTACAGTCCCCCCAGGTTAAATCATTGTTGAAGGAAACAACTCTGGTATGGGTTATGTTTTCCAAGTCTTACAGTTAGTGAGCATCAGAACCTGGATGCCAGATACATTCTTGTGCTCTCCCGGAGACAGTACACTGTACAAGAAGAACCAGCTGACTGGGGTGACAGGGAGGTCATGCCCACCGGCTTGTGCTGCGTTAGTACCTTATCCTTATGTAAGAAAGTGATGGAGAAAGGAAAAATGTCTTGGTATCATTACAAATTCGCAGCAGCAGTTAGATTGAATTTACTTCCAGTTTAGAAGATTTAGACATTTCCAGGCCCCTGGCTTAGCGTTAATAATGTCTTAATAGTTTGAGCTTAATTATCAGATTTTAACTATCAAATGTAACATTAATGTAGTGGAAAACTTTTCCAGTTAATGGATCAGCGCAATGATTTAGAAGAAACCAGCCCCACCTACTACTCTCCTTACGTCATTTAATAAGGTAACTCCTTTTGCCTTGCCTTAAAATAGGCTTAATTTTCTTAAGAAACTGAGCAAATGAAAGAAAAAAAGTTGGCTGCTAATCTTTCCATTTCCCTTCACCACCACAATTAAAAAATGTATATAAAACCTTTAAGTAAAAGCTGGCTTATTTATTGATGCAGGTAATATAATGGTGGGTAATTTCATTTGTTTAGATCAGGAATTTATTGCAAGGAGTTGGACTAGGACTGTGACACAGCCGGGTCAGGCCTTTCCCACCAGTGCTCACCTTGGTGACTTCGATGTAGCTCAGCCAAGGCTTTCACGTAGTTCTTACTGAGAGAGCAGATACCTGATTGTATTTTGTTTGGCTATTTGGTCAGCTTGGTAGGAAAGTCTTCTGTTGTTCAGACAATCTTTTATATAGGTAATCCAGATAAGGATTTTCAGGAGTTTTTTTGTTTTTCATAAAATAGTAAAGATTCTATGAATATTTTTGTACCACTACTCCCCAAGGAATTGGCAAAAGCTATTACATATCCTTATGCAGTTAATGTTAGTTCATTTTTTATTGGTTTAATTAAAATGTAGGGATACAGACAGATGATCTGTATTATGAAAGACCTAAATATTAATTAAAATTTGACTTATCATTAAACATATTGTAGATTTTAAAATGGTATATTATGATTGCCATTCAATCAGTAATGCTATTTAGAATGCTATTTAGTTAGCTTGACTTTTCTCTAAATAGGTTAATTTTTTTTTTTTTAAGGCGCATTGATTTCTGATAGGAATAAATTGAATGTGCAGTGACCGTGTCCGCTTTGGCCATGATTTTTTAGGTAAACCACAGCTAATTCATAAAGTGCTGTGGACCCTTTAATACCTACCAAAAGTGGGCAGGCTGTCAACTTGGAAGATTCCATCTAAAACATATTCCTTCATTTGGCCCTTGAAAAACTCTCCCGCAGTACCCTTCATAGAATGTAGTTTATTTACCGAAAAGAAGGAATGGTTGAGTCAACTCACAGAAGATAAATCTGTGGTAGGTGTATACAGGCTGATTTTTAAGCCACACACCATCTCCCTCTTTTAGTTTATTTTCCTTGCTAATATGTAAATTTCATTAACGAAGCCAGGAGGGCTCATTCAGATATGTTTTAGACTTCTGTTCAGGGAAGGAAAACAGTGCTTTTGTTAGGAAATGACAAATTAGTTTTGTCACTGAGTAAGTTCACAGCTTTTAGGAGAGGATTAAGTTTTTTATTTACTCTCTATTAAGACATGAGAAAAGTAACTATCTATTGTTAATTTATATTTTTAATAGTTAATTGCACTGTTAAATTATAATATCCAACATTACCTTCTGTTAGATTAACTGACAGAAATGAACCGATTACTTCCAGTATCAGCTTTGAGCATCAACATTAAGCTGCCTTCAGTGGAGGGGATCAGTGTGCAGCATGCAGGTTCTAGCCAAAGCCCAACCTCGGCACCAGAGGTACTAGTTTTTACATGGCTTGATTAAAAAAGAGGAGGCTTCTATGCACTGAAATTTTCTCTTTTAAAATGGGCACGTTTCCCAGCATAAATATGATACTTCTGTACTAATCAGGATGGAGTCTTATCCTGCAATGGGACTTACATTTTGGGCTTTTCACCACATCATTGCTGTTTTCTACGTGGTCAAAAATAGATATAGAGTAAACCAACCCCAAAAGTCAATTACAGGGTTTTATAGTGATGTACTGTGAAAAATTTGGTCGTGTTTTTCATTATACAGAATGTTCTTTCCAAAGACATAAACAGAAAAAGCACATATGTTTGATTTTAAAAATAACTCTGCTTAGCTCTTTAAAATGCTGGAGACATTTTGGATACTTTTAAATGATCAGCATTATAATTACATGATAAACCCTCTATCTAAAGGCAAGGCCTGGCTTGTAATTATTTATTCAATTGCTCTCCCACTTTAAAAAAATTCTTTTTTATGAGGGATCAACATAGATACTTGGAAAGTATTTCTAATATACATTTGAATGATCTGGTAAACTCATCTTATTTTCTAATCTCTTCCCAAGAAGCAAATGGTAATATGTATTATATCATTTTTGGAGCATATGTGCTAATTTACAAGTAATATATTATAAAAAGTATGGAAAATGAAAATCATTTGTCCATTATGAATTAGTACTGTGTTTAAAATATGATTTGTTATCTCTGTTTGCTAGTGTAGTTGCTAAAGTAATACAAAATGGTACTTAAAATCATTTAAAGTTAAACTTTACATTCTTAAGGAAAGCTTATCTAAGCCTCACAAAATCTTAAAGTGAATGAAAAATTTTGTTATGCTGATATTTCATTGGAAGGGATACTTCAAAGCGTTATAATTTAAAATCCTATTTTTTATTAATGATTATTTGTCATTTTTCCAGCTTTAAACTGCAGTTAATTTATATTTTGGCTGTTTGAAGACGTACAAATAAATGTTTCACATTTAATGCTTTGCTTCTGTAGTTAAGGCTTAATTTTCCACAGCCAGATTTCAGCCTAATGGAAGTCTTGGTTTCTTTGCTTTATTGAAATGGTTGCTTTCTTTGTCATCTAAGTCTTCTACTCACTGACTGACATTGTAATTATCCATTTACTTCTACAAATAACACTAGCACAATAGTAACTGAGTGGTAACTCTTTTTAAAGCTGGTAACTGCTCTCATTTCTGGGATCATATAAATAAGAAAATCAGAAGTTTTGTTTCTTTCCATATATACCTGTAGCAGATGTTTTTGACTTGGCTGATTAAGCCCATTCTTACCTTCTTTCTTTCTGGAAGAGTCCTGATTTTACGTATTTAAAAATCCTGAATAATCCAAACCCCAATAATGATGATCCTTTTCTTATCAGTAATTGGTTTAGGAAGAGTCATGTGACCCAAACATAGTCTGTGAGATACGAGAAGTTTGAATGGCTTCTTAGGAAGGTTCCTTCCCTGATAAAACAAATTACCAGGGAAAAGTGGCCCCTCTCCCCTGGGTGGGAAGCATGAAACTGCTGTCGCATTATAATGGAAGGGTCTGGGCTGTGGAATCATGCTGCCTGGGTCAGGATCCCAGCTTTTCCCTTACTAGCTTTGTGACTGTGGGCAGGTTATGTCATCTCTCTCTATCTCAGTTTCTCTTATTGTAAAAATGGGGCTGTAAAAATTGGACCATTAGTCACTAGAGAAAAATCATTGTCATTATTAGTAATTAGGGAAATGTAAATCAAAACCACAGTGGAATACCCTTTTATTACCCACCAGGATGGCTAGAAAAGAATCAGAAAGTCAGAAAACGACAAGTATTGGTGAAGATGTGGAGACATCAAACCCTCATACACTGCTAGTGGGGACGTAAAATGGTCCATCTGCTTTGGGAAACAGTATAGTAATTCCTCAAATGATTAAACATAGTGTTGCCTGTATGACTGACTGGCGGTTCCACTCCTAGGTATATACCCAAGAGAACTGAAAACATACATCAACACAGAAACTTTACACTTACAGCAGCATTATTCATAGTGGCCAAAAGGTGGAAACAACTTGAATGTCCTTCAGTGGATGAATGTGTAAACAAAACACTGTGTCAGTACAACAGAGTATTATTTGGCTGCAAAAAGGGCCAAAGTACTGATACATGCCACAACATGGGTGAACCCGTGGGAATATTATGGTAAGTGAAAGAAGCCAGTCACAAAGGACCACATACAGCATTACTCGGTCAAATGAAGGTCTGGAGTAGGGGAATTTGTAGAGACAGAAGATAGATAAGTGGTTGCTTAGAGTTGTGGCCGACAACAGGACAGAGGATGGGAAGTGATAGCTAAAGGTTACAGGGTTTCTTCTTCAGGTGATAAAAATGTTCTAAAATTGACTATGATGATGGTCGCCATTGAATGGTACATGTTAAATCAGTGATTTATATGCTATATGAGTTATATTTCAATAAAGCTGTTAAAAATGGAGCTACTTTATAGGCTGTTGTAAGAATTAAATATGTTAATGAACAAAAAGTTTTTCAGAACAGTGCTTGGCTCATAGCAAGAACTCAAATAATGCTAAGTATGCTAAGAATTAATTATAGCCCTGAGAGGAGCTAGTCGGGTAACAGGCAATACACAGAAGAGAGAAGGTCCTGGAGTTGGAAAGCACTCAGACTGCCTTGCTTTGAAACTACTTATGCAATAAAATAAGCTGTGTGATGCAGAGCTTTCTGTGTTTTGCAGCTGAGGGCACTTTACTGATGTAACACCTGTGATCTTCTTTGCTCTGTCTCAGTGCGTGTAACCTGGAGAGGCTTTGTCACCTTTGGCCTTGGTAGATCCTAATATCTGTGTATTTTTGGTTTGTGTGTCATCACTGAATTAAAACTTCTTTGATCATAGCATGGGCTGTTTTAAATTTTGATGTCCTTTATATTGCTGAGCATTAGACTGTGCTTGCTGAGAGTATGTGGTTAATCATTTAATAAGAAAGAAAAGAAAGTGACTTTTAGGTTTTGTTGGCATAACCTAAAATTGACTTATTTTTTTGAT
This sequence comes from Camelus ferus, assembly GCF_009834535.1. NCBI lineage: Eukaryota > Metazoa > Chordata > Mammalia > Artiodactyla > Camelidae > Camelus > Camelus ferus. Next base: position 30,729,549 of record NC_045715.1, on the reverse strand, counting down.
GCTCCTTTCCTCTACTTCTGTCTTACGCTTGTCAGTGCTTCGTGATTCAAGTCTCTCTGCAGATTTAATAGAAACTGAATTCCTATTTTGATTCTGACTGAAATAGAAAAATGTTTAAAATACTAATAGCTACCTGGCCCAGCCTTTTTACCTCAGTTGCCGTATAGAATTGGGATGCGTTCTTATTGTTATTTCCTGATGATAAAGGTAATGCTTGCTCATTTAAAGAAAAAAAAATGCAGATGTAAAGTATTTTTTTAAAGTACAAAATACCAGTAAACTCAGCATTTCAAAAAAATTTCTATTATTTGATGTATATTGCTCCAAAAATTGACATAGGTAGAGATACCAATGTATGTGTATGTATATATGTGTATGTGTTTGTGTGTGTGTTTATAGTCTGTTTCAGTGCTTCCACGTAATTTTGATTGTGAGTTGGAGATGGCATTGGAGCAGATGGAGAATTAGATTAACTGAAATTTAAAAATTAACTGCTCATTTATGCTGTTTTCTAGGAGTTTACTTCCAGCTGCCCAGTAGTGCTTGGTAATTGGGTCATCAGCAGATTATCCTTGAGTACAAAATATGTTTGTAATTTCTAGATTTCTACACTTGCTTCAAACAAATTCCTTTGTGAATTATCTGTTATTTCTTACTCATTTTAAAAGGTAGTTATTTGTATTTCCTTATTGAATTATAAGAACTCCATATATTAAGAAAGGGTCTTTAAACCTTTTTTTGTATTTCAAAGTTTTTTTAAGTTTATTATTTGAAATAATAAATTTGCATGTTTATAGTATGATTTTCATTCAGAGGGTTTAAAATCTTGATGTCACATACAGCATTGTTATTTGTGGTTTTCTAGCTTTGGTTCATGGTTGGTGAATACTCTTGGTGGCGTTGGTATTATGTCACCTCGTAGCTGATATGAAGATCTCATTGAAGGTGGTAGGTTCACATGTTGTATCTTTGGTCTCCTTTAATGCTTATTAGACCTTGAACCCAGGTCTCCCAGGAATAATCTCTAGGATTTAAAATATTTTCTTTCTCAGCTTGTTTTGCTGTGTTCTGATACATACATTATCCCTGATTTTCTTTTTTTCTTTACAACCCCACCCCTACTTAGTCACTGATGTCCATATTGTTACTTACCACTAAACATGACTGGCATGTTATAGGATGGTTGGAAATAGTTTTGAATGAATGGATAAACTTCATAAACTGGTGTAAGAGTCATCTCTTTTGGTATACCTTTTTTTTTCTTTTATTGGTGCCTAGTTGTATTAGAACTTCTAATCTTTTCTAATTTACATGTTTAAGTGTCTACTGTGCCATTTCCAGATATGAAATTCTATTGGGGAGAACTGTGAGCCCCAGAACAGAGCTTGTCATGTAGTAGGAAATGAGTAAATACTGAATTGAACTGATAAGCAAGTTGAGCCAAAGGACAGCATAAGGACAACTGGCAAATAATTTTTATCCTTGAATCTGAGTTGTTTTATTATTTTGGTAAAGGTGTTATGGGCTTAACAGCACCATAAACGTATATTCAAGTGAAAATACAAGTTTTCATTTAAAAATTCTGTATAAATGAGTTTTGGACTAGAACCACATCAACTGTAGAATTAAACCAGAAGCTTCCTCTCTCTATTAACTGTGATCTTGGGCAAATTACTTAACCTGTCTCAGCATAATTTCCTGTCTATAAAATGGAACTGATGCCTGTTGATGAGGACCAAGGGAGGGGTCTGTAGTACAATATGTGGCACGTTATTTGAGAATCAGTAAATATTTACATGTTCTTGTCATCCAGTCTCCTTTTACTCTGGGACATAGAGCTAAATTTGGGTATATCCCTTCATCTTTCAGTCAGCTGGGTTTTTTTTTTTTTTTTCCTCCTTCACATTTCCACTCCCTGCTATACCCTCCTATGAAACTTCTTTATTTAAACATAATTTGTTGAAATAGAACATTTGAGAGAATGGTATGATTATGTTGTCTTCTAGATGATCTTTATTATCTTGAAGCCCTGCCTTTTACAATAAAGAAGTGAATATCTAAACCTTGGGAAACCATACAGCCTAGTGGAAGAAGCATTAAAGTTTATCATCAGGGGAATTCATTCAAGTAACTTGGCTTTTTTCATCAGTGGTAAAATAAAGCTAGAACTGGCTTCATTTTACCAGTATATGAGGTGTGTGAAAGTACCTTGACCTTGGAGATGAATTTCAGATAGCGGTAACTTTATTGAAGCATATCCTTTTCTACTTGAAAAGTGCATCTTATCTATTAAATCTGTCTTTTCATTTTAATTTCCCAATTTCAACATATTATAAAGAGGATTTGGGGAGGACTTGAAAATTCTGTCACTGGCTTGCTATTCTGATGGAAACTGACAGGCATACATTTCTCTCTAGTGAACTGTACATCGGGATTACCCGCAGCACATTTTTAATCTTACTCTGATTGTCTCCTGGCATTGAGCACTTCTCTTGGCGGCTTTCCTTCGTAGTCATTTAGAATTCACTTAAAGAAGAGACTAATTTCAGCATTGGTTTTAGAAAAGCATAATTTAGATGCTAACTGTTGTTGAAAGATAAACATGAATTCTAAAGCCGAGTGTAAAAGCACACATATACATTTCAGAACATTTGTGTAAACGTTTCAGATCATTTGACAGTAGGTTTTGAGTTGCAGATCATTCTGTCTTAAAATTCTGAAGGCTTTCTCCCAGTATTTTCTAGCTATTATTGTTGCTGTTGACAAGTCTCATGTCATTCTGATCTAGATGCCTTTATACGTGACCATTTTTCCCCCTTACTCTCCACACTTTTAGGATCTTTTCTTTCTCTGTCCTGTTCTGATAGTTTATGATAATGTTGGTATGATATGGGTCTTTCTTCACCAACTTGGCTGGGTACTTTTATCTTTCAATTCTTAGAAATTTTCTTGAGTTTTTTTTTGGATAATTTCTCTTTCTCTTCCTCTGTCTCTCTGTTTCTGTCTTTTTGTGTCTGTCCTTCCTTCCTGCTCTGCATCTTTCTGTCCATCTTTCTGTCTTTACTTCTCTCTCTCTTTCTCTTGAATTGCCATGACTCAACTGTTGGGTCTCTTGGACTAGTCCTTCAACTTTCTTACCTTTTCTATCCTGTTTACATTTTTGGTCTACTTCCTGGGAGATTATCCTTAAATTCATCTTCCAAACTTTTTATTAAATTTTTTTATAGTCATAATTTAAATTTTTCATTCTCTGAGTGTTTCTTTTACTTGTTTATTAAAACCCCTTCGCTTGTCTTTTCATGGGTGTAATATCTTATCTCCACAAGTACGTTTCTGATTATGTGAAGCTTGCTTTTAGTCCCTTTATTTTTCTGCGTCATTTGATTTCCTTTTTATTCTCTTTGTTCTGGTTACCATGTTTCATTTTAGTGGCTTTTCTTATCATCTGGTGTTTTTAAGCTGTTCATTTTTGTTTTTATTTAGTTGTTCATTTATATTTAAAATGGAGGCACCAAAATGTATGTGAGGTAGACTTTTGTTGTAGGATAATCAGATATCTCTGAGTTTGAGCTTGTCTTTCATTCCTTCAACAGTATCTTCCACAGAGCAAAAGTTTTTAATTTTGATGAAGTTCAGTTTATCAGTTTTTTCCTTTTGTGTTATGCCTTTGGTATTGTATCTAAAAACTCTTTACCTATTTGAAAATCATAAAGATTTTTTTCTGCTCTTTATATCTTTCATTTAGCATGCTTTCAGTTTAAATTTTCTCATTTCTTAAGGTGGAATGCTTAGATTATTGATTTAAGACCTTCTTTTCTAATAATATGCATTTAATTAGCTATACATTTCCCTCTTAGTAGTGCTTTGTTGTATCCCACAAATTTGTTTTATTTACTTTTTCATTTAGTTAAAAGTATTTATTAATTTCCTTAACACATCATCTTTGACCCATGGATTGTTTAAACGTTTGTTTTATAGTATCTGATTGGGAAGATTTCCAGTTATCTTTCTTTTATTGATTTCTAGTTTATAGCACCAGAAAACATACTTTGGAGAATATACTTATGGTCAGAGAATATACTTTGTGAGATTCAGTTCTTTTCTAGCTGTTAAAATTTGTTTTATGACCTTGAATGTGGTCTATATGGGTGAATTTCCATGTACAGTTAAAAAATGTGTATTTTATTGTTGAAGGTAGTATTCTGTAGATGTCTTATAGGTCAGGTTGTTTGGCGATGGTGTTCAGGTCATACATATCCTGCTAATTTTCTGTCATCTTGTTTTACTGATTACTTGAGAAAAGTATGTTGAATTGTTCATCTCTACGAATGGATTTATAGATTTCTTCTATTTAATCTGTATTTGCTTTACATATTGCTGTTATTAGGCATGTATACATTTAGGATTGTTATGTCTTAATGATGTAATGTTCTTTATTTGTTCTAACTTCTTGTTTTGAAAAATACTTTGTATGATATTGATTTAATCACCCATTTTTCTTGATTAGGTATTTACATGTTAGATCTGTTTTTCATCGTCTTACTTTAAACCTATCTATGTCACTTTATTTAAGGTGGATTAAGCCTTTCTTTTTGATGCTTTCATCTGTTTAGATGATTAGGAAGAAACTTGCCTTTTTGTACCCATAAGTGAAGTAAAAAGAGATGTTTTGGGATTAACCAGGAATTGAATTTGTTTCTGGATTTTTATTTTAGGCTGTAGTTGTAATTGGATGGCACAACTGGACTATGGTCCTGTAAAGTAGTAAAAAGAATCAGAAAACTCCTAAGAGCAGTTACCAAGTTTTCTATTCTGAGGCTTGGTTATAGGCTTTTTAGCATTCTCCATCCTAGGATCCCTAATCACAATATGCATCGTCAGTTCTAAGGTTCAGAACTGTGTTTGATCACTGATAATTTGAAGTGCAGGCAGAGGGCTAAGAACATTATGGGTAATTTCTATATATTTTCACATATGGTTTTGGTACATAAAGTTTGCATGAAACTCATGACCTTTTCATTTTCTCTTGGTGCTCTGTCATTTCTTTTACATTAGCATTAAAGTAATCACATTTGGTCCAGCTCAGAGCCTGTGTCTGCCTTTATGTCTGCACTCCCATATATTCTGTTCAGCTTTGTGGAATTAATTTTTCTGTGAACATACACACAAATCACAAAAATATATTGTAATAAAATATTTCTCTATGTTTTTGGAAATGGAAGTTTAGACATTTTCAAATGCAAATTATATCCAGAGGAAAATATAATTTGAAAAGACACATGTACCCCTATGTTCATAGCAGCACTATTTACAATAGCCAAGACATGGAAACAACCCAGATGTACATTGACAGATGAATGGGGACACACACACACACACACACACACACACACACACACACACACACACACAATGGAATACTACTTAGCCATAAAAAAGAATAAAATAATGCCATTTGCAGCAACATGGATGGACCTGGAGATTGTCATTCTAAATGAAGTAAGTCAGAAAGAAAAATACCATATGATATTGTTTATATGTGGAATCTAATAAAAAAGGACACAAATGAACTTACCTATAAAACAGAAATGGACTCACAAAAAAATTGCAAATCACAGTGCTTGTGCACTAGTTTTTTAGGGAAATAATTTCCTTGGTCTTTAGTTGGTCTAGAATCTTTATCAGGCTGTATACAAAGTAAATTATCTGTAATCTTTTAATTATCTCATCTTTCAAATGACTAATAAATTCCATTGATAGTCTGATGACAAATTTGTCTTTGCTTTATACTTCTTTCCTGATTTCTGGATTGTTGTATTCAACTGCCTACTTGATATCTTCATTTGGATGTTTAATAGTTTAAAACAACATCCTTGGTTTTTTCTTCCAGACATTCTTCTTTCCCACTTTTTTCATCTCAGTTTGATGTCATACTCCTTAGCATCATTCTTCATTGTTCTCTTTCCTTCATCCTCTACATCTGCTGAAGAGCAAATCCTCTCATCTGTGTCTTCAAGATATGCTTAAGTCAGGTTACTATTCCGTAACTCAGGGAATTTCTATTTATAAATATTTCCACTTTTAAAATTCAGCAGAGGTTAGTGGTTAAGATCATAGACAAGGGAATAAGACTACCTGGGTTAAAATTCTAGTTTTACAGTATCCTAGTTGTTAATCTCTGGCATATTTTTTTTAATCTCTGTGTGTCTCAGTTTCCTCACCTCAACATAGAGATGCAGTACTTATCCCATAGAGTTGACATTAGAATTAAAAAAAATATTTACAATATTCTTAGAGCAGTGCTATGTATTTGTTAGTTAAAATATATGCTTATCCTCCTCAATCTATTTCCTAACCAGTAATCATGTTTTATTTTTAAAATATAAATGATTCATTATCATTCCTATGTTGAGAAATTTTTCATGTCTTCCTAGACTGTCAGTGCAAAAATCCAACTTCTGCAATATTTTTTTAATATTCTATGTAAGTTGGTCCTAGTTACCTCACAGATCTGTCTCCTGCCTGTCTCCTGTGCTTACATCATCCTAGCCACACTGTCTTTCTTACTGTTTCTTAAACATAACTCTCACATTCCTACCTCAGACCATCTGAAATATTCTCCCCTCCCCTCACAATTTATAAAAAACGTTGTAATTTCTCAAACAGAAAGGTTTACATTTTTGCTGAATGTTGCTTGAAGATCTGTCTTACCTTATCTTAGTTGTCATACTTATGATCAAAAGGAGTCACAGTGCGAATACTGTGCTTTTGGACCTCCCATATAGGACAGTGATTTGGAGTCCTTGTGCTGTACAGATTGACAGTTGATGAGAAGTGTACATTTAGATCTTATTATGACCTGTATTCTTACCTGAGCCTTATTCTTGTTATTTTCTGAAAGGTTAATATCTTTTTTTCTAGCCTTGGCCTCACAATGAAGTACTTCATGCTGTGGTAAAAAAGACTGTTATGATAGGGTTCAGTGTAAATCATTTATAGTTTAGATTGATGTAAAAACTATTTATTAGTTTGGAATTTAATGATAGTTTTCTACTTGTGAGTGGTTATGTTTCAGAAGTTTACTTGAGTGATCATGGATCTAAATGTAAGAGCTAAAACTGTAAGACTCAGAAGAAAACATAAGGGAACATCCTCATGACATTTAATTTGGCAAGGATTTCTTGGATATGACACTAAAAGCACCAAAAGAAAAAATCAGTAAGTTGGACTTCCTCAAAATTAAAAACTTTTGTACACCAAGGGACACTCTAAAGAGAGTGAAAAAGCAACCCACAGAATGGAAGAAAATATTTGCAAGTCATATAAGTTATAAGGAGTTAATATTGCAGAATATATCAATAATTCCTAGAACTCAACAACATAGAAAGAAACCAGTTGAAAAATGGGCAAAGAACCCAAATAGACAGTTCTCCCAAGAAGATAATCCATATGACCATTGCGAATGTGAAAAGATGCTCAGCATCACTAATCATCAGGGACATGCCAATCAAAACTGCAATGAGCTAGCACTTCACACCCCGTAAGGTGGCTGTTATCCAAAAAGCCCAAAAAACCCAAAAACAAAAAAACAAGCGTTGGCAAGGATGTGAAGAAATGTGGAATGCTTGAGCATTGCTGGTAGGAATATAAAATGGTGCAGTTGCTGTGGAAAACAGTGTGGTGGTTCCTGAAAAACTGAAAATAAATTACTGTTTCTAAGAAGTTACTAATCCAAATACTATTAGGGAGAAGTATCTACAAACTTCTTTCTCAGAAGTAATGCTCCTTGAGCCTCGCAGATTTCAGAAGAGAACTTATTCTGGATTTTGGTACGTTAAGTGAAAAGACATTTATATAGAAGATGTGATGCAGTTTGTCCTTTACCAATAGTTTAAAACTTTTCAGATATTATAACTGTTCATAAGTATTTATAAGGGGAAACTTAATTTTTAGCTATTTAGTTGATTTCTGTGATGGCCTTTTTCCTACAGTTAATTTTAATTTTTTCTTCCCTTTCTGTCTTTCTAATCTAAGAAATTAGAAGAATCTGAAATTAGAAATTAAAAATTAGAAATTGAAATCTGAAAAAAAAAAAATCCCAAGGGAGATATTTTCATGTTAGGGAGGTTAGGGCAGAATTATGCAAGGTGTCTGGTGTATATGGCTGTTATATTTTATTAAGAAGGCCTTTGTATTATATTGAACTATTTTTAGGGGTTTTAAAAACATGAATATTCAATTTTATACAAATCTGTTGTACCCTCGAGAAGCCTCCAGTCAGCATACAACTCCGTGGAAAACTTGTCGTTTAAATGAAGAAAATTATACATTGGACATAAAGATAGTAAGTTAATACCCAGCTATAATTTCTTCACACTTTCAAAGTCTTAAAGTATCATAATTTTAAGTTGTTATGCTGTAGGAAGAGTATTAAGCTTGGTAAAACAAAGAAAACAAAATATATAATATTGCTACCAAAGATTAAGAAAATCTCAGTAATTATTTAATTTGCAAATAAGTACTCAGTCCAGTAAAAAAATAAGAAACAAAGTCTTATACTTGCTTTTGTTATTCAACAACTTTGATGTGGCTTACCAAACGATTAAAGAATTTTAAGTAACTGAACAAAACATCACTGTTTTCTCAGTAATATATTTTATCCAGGAGTTGAATATACATAGGTGACATTTTAAAAGAAAATGGCGATTTTATAGCTTGTGCAAAGAGAATCCTTGTTGTAACATCAGAGCTGTATTAGAATTTGGTAGATATGTTGTGATTAATTTACAAGGACTGCTCAGCCATTTTTTTGAACAAGAGAAAGAATTTGAGATTGTGTCTTTTTTTTTTTTTTTTTTTAAGTGATGTCTCTGCATATCACAGCCGTTTTGAATGTAACTTACAGTTTCGGCCACACTGTTCTAGAAGATTTCCTGGAAAGTAAAACATTTCCCTTAGGGTAACTCTTGGTATAATGTAGTGGTGAAGAATGTGGGCTTAGAGTCAATTTGGAATTTGAGTGGAGGTTTAGCCATTTACTTGTTGTGTGTTTTTGGAATTGAGGTGTTTGGGCTTCAGTTTTCTCATTTTCAAAATGTGGCTGGTAATGCTATCAAGGAATGGAGGCTGAGTAGAAGATTAAGTGACATCATACAAATAAGATATTTAGAACACTGTCTGGAACATAGTAAGTGCTCAGTACATGTCAAATATTGTTATTTTGTGGTGATATTTTGGTGTCGTATAGGGTGCATGACTCATGTGTGTGTGCGTACGTGCGTGCATGTATGTGTGTATATCTACCTCACTCTATGTGTTACCTGCTTTGGAGGCAAAATCACCTCTCAGAATGAAAAGCTCATCTAAGTCAGAACACTGCCCTTTCAGTGTCACTTGATTTATAGTTCTCCTAGGTTAAAGGCTTTAGCCCCTGCTGTGATACATACAGAGTCCCAAGGAGTTCACTCAATAAATACTTTAGTGAAACTACTTATTATGATAAGAATAAATAAAAATAATAAAAAATAAGAAATAAAATTAGTATTTTTTAAAAACTTACTCTTCTTTAAAATTCATGACTTTTCATATAACAGAAGGCTGTAATTGATTTTACATAACAGTTTTTAAAAACGTTAGTATTCATCCTTAGCACATTTTAGAGTGTTAATTCACAGATTTGAATAAAATGCTTTGAACAGGCTTATATTTTCTCAGTGTCTTAACCTTCCGTAATCTTGTTGATAAGTTGAATGTGAAAAACTTACTTTTGGAAAATGGATTGGTCAGGGTTTTCTAGAGAAATAGAACCAGTAGGTCTCTGTGTGTATAAATGTGTATGTGTCTATATGAGAGACTTAAAAGGAATTGGCTAATGCAGTTTTGGAGGCTGGGCAAGTAAGGCTGGAAGCTGCTGTGTCGCCAGGAACAGCTGATGTTTCTGTTTGAAGGATGTCTAGCGGGAAGTGCCTGTGTTCCCGTTGAAGGGCATTAGGTGGGAGAATTCTTTATTTGTGGGAGGATCAGCATTTTGTTAAGGCCGTCACTTGGTGGCATGAAGCCCACCCACATTATGGAGGGCCTTCTGCTTTTTACAGTCAACTAATTTAAATGTTAATCTCATCTAATAATACCCTCACAGAAACACCCAAAATGATGTTGAATTAAATATCTGGGCACTCTCTGGCACATTCAAATTGATACACAAAATTAACCATTGTCCAGAAGGGAAGCAGAAAATAATAAAAGCAAACTCTGTTGACTTACTGATTTTACTTGAGGAGCAGCTGGAAGATGATTTAGTTGTAGAGGTTACGCCTGCATATGTGCTATTGCCATTGTGTTGCTGTTACTTTGTGTTTTCATATTGTCAAAGGCTTATTATGTGCTTTGAGAGTAAATATTTTGTTTTGCTTCGTTTTTCTTCCCCATCCATCTTACTTTGATAAAGTAAGAAAAAAAATTTTATTTTTATTTTTTGGAATATGTTTCGAATTCCCATGTAGTCTTCACTAAAGTACTTTGTAACTTAAGTGTGTTTTTTAAAAAATTTGTCTGGGCGGACAAAATGGTAAATTAAAGACTGGTTACCGTTGAGTTGCTTGGTGAAGTACCCAGTACCTGTGCCTTTGTACTTCTTGTATTTCCTGCCTTTGTCTCTCATTGTTCATGGCGTAAATCTGCCAGGTGGCTCTGGGTATCTTCTCTCTCTAGAAAACTGGTTGTGATCTGGGAATGCAACCAATGTCTGGTCCATCTTTCCCTTACCTAATGTATAAGTTCCAAATCAGAAACACAAATGGAAACTGAAAGCAAATATAAATATCCCTTTTCTTGGAATCAGTCTAAAACTAGTAGAAAAACCTAGTAATTGAAATCCCATAGATTTTTTATATTAGCAGTATCCTGTTTTCTCTTAGGCATTTATATATTTTTAAGGCTTAGGTCTAGGTTGAGTTAAATAACAAATGTAAATCTGAAGGGACCAGCACACAAACTTCATAGGGTTAAGGAATTCATCAAATTAATTAACATTACAAATACTGAACTTCTGAAAGGAAAGCATATTTTCTTAGGATATCTAATACAAATAATTTTTCATAACTATTTTAATTCTAGAAATTCTTCTATTATAAAGACATCATTGTGGTCCCCTTCAATCACTGAAGTGCCCTTTAAGTGTAATTATAGTATGAATATATTTTTATGATGTAAGAACTCTGGCTTCTTGGATTAACTATATGGATAGAGAATGTTGAACTGACCTTGGATGGCTCTACTCTTAATGGAAATTTTCTTTCACTGTTACCTTTTCACTTAATTAAATAGGCCTGGTGGTAGTGTAAGTGGAGAGTATTTTCAGTATTCTTTAATTTCATAAAGATCATTAATGAGATAAAAATTTGTAATTTATTAAGCCTCTTATAACAACACATTCACTCATTATGCAGACTTAAAATTTTCTTATTTTTTTCCTATATTTGAGTAAACAAGTTATATATATTATGTAACATATACAATAGAGTCATAGTATATACTCAGTGGTGGCAGAAAACTATTTAAAATAATTTAACTGCCTCCAAATGGCAATATTTTTCTGAAACAAAATTTATAGTTTTAATACACTCAACTCAAAGATGTCATTATTTTTTGGGCTTGATATATCTGTTGTGAAATTGTAGCAGTAGTATTTAGGACTATTGAGAGGATAAAATTAGTTAATACATGTAAAGGGCATGGGTCTTGGCACATTGTAAGTACTTAATAAATCTAGTACCAGCTGTCGCTTATGTGAAGATTACATTGGTATATTGAAATTTTCTGAGGATGGTAGTATTTGGGTTAGTTTTTTCCCCTTAATGAATTTATGCTCCTTCTCCCACTGTGCTAAACAGTTTGCTTCATGTTAGTCACCTGTTATGTAGAATAGGAATTTTTTAGTTGTATATATTTTACTAATAAACCATCATAACCATGTGGAAAGAGGGAGAGAGGGAAGGCTGTAGGTCAGTGTGTCTTTTGGAAATATGTCTGAAATGTGGGTAGAGTCAGGTTTTGATACATATTTAAAAGTAGGTTGAGAGTGAAATGTATTAAAATTGTACCTTTAAAGCAATTTGTGTGGAAAAAAGTGGAATTTTATTAGGCATTCTTAATGAAAGACCTGAGACAAACTTTCGAGGTAGTTTCTGGGTTGAAAAAAAAATGCTCGCTAACCACATACTCAGTGATGAGGAAGAGGAAGATAGAGGAAAAAAGAATGGTAAATTCCACCCAGCTAATTTCTCTCCATATTTGAAATGAATAGAAATGTTTCTGAGTTTGAATTTTAATATTTTAGTACATGAACCCAGTAGTGATCACAACTGGGATCAGTACTAATAATATGATAGAACAGCTGTCAGTCTGTTTTGGTGTTGAACCTGATTCTTGAAAATTAAGACGTATAAGAAATTCCATAAAATATAGATTAATTAAGGTAGTTATTTTTGCCTAAATGTTCTTTTGGCCTTGGAGTAAAGGACATAAAAATCCTTCTTACAATGTAGATAATTAAAAAGTGTTTAAAAATAAGCTAAACAGTTGGAAAGTTGTATATGTTCAAAAAGATACATAATTATGAGTCACTTTTTGCTATTTCCTCATTCAAAATTTACTGAATATTAATAACAGACATTATAATGAATGAATTTTGTTGCCTTTATTGGTACTCTGTAAAATCTGGTATAGTTTTAATTAACTCCTGTATCTCTCTTGTCCTTTTGTGAAATGATAACATAGAGCGATTTAAATTTTTTGAGATTGATTGGTGCTAAGATGCTATATAGTGTGAAGTGTCAGTACTTTTTTTTTTTTTTTAACAGTAAACTTTGTATGTGGGTGGTGGCAGAACCACACAGGGAGAAACATTTTTTTCACCATGTCATAGTTTGTTCTGCTCAAACCCTGAAATACTGTAGATTCTTTAATAATCCCATTGAGAGAATTTCATGCTATTTAGAGGGAGTACTTGTGTATGGGTAACAACAACGTCTAATAATTAGACTATGCAATGGGAACAGGAAAGCTTCAGAAATAGTGGATGGTAAGAATGATGTTGATTAATTTTAAGATGACATTTATATTCTATATGACTACGTATTATGTTTAACTTTGAATCTTATAGATGAATTCTAACTGAAAAGATATAATCTTTGCTTCTTTGTGGAATTTGATTCAAAAAATTTGTTTTTGGTAGAAATTCAGTTATACATCCTAAATTTAGTAGGTATTATATATACATTTCAACTCATATATTTAGGCATATTTTATTTTGATTTTTTTCATGTAATTTAATCCTAATAAATGTTTATATCATATTTATAAGATTCTAACTTATAATTTGACATTAAAGTTATAGTAATGTTTTCAACTAAGAAATTTAAAATAAACTTGGAATTTTGAGTTTTATAGTAAGTTCTTAAATAAAATTCTAAATTTGATTATATTAATATGTTTGTGCAATAAGTGTAGTCAGTACATTCTTAAAATATTTGCTAATTTGAAACTTTATTGATTCAGAATTTCCTGGAATTTGATAGAGCATATAATTTAGCTTTAATTTATTTGTTACAAGAGGGCAAGATAACTTGAAGAGATATGATGTCAAGTTAAAAAGTTTAATTTATAAACTATTTCATGCAAATTATAGAAGCTTTTTAAGACATGGTTTATCTAATTAAGAAAAGTACTATAAATAGCTTAATGTTTTAATTTACAATGCTGGTATTCTGATTAGAACTGCTAGTCATGTATTAATTTAATGAATCACACCCTATTAGGGTTTCATAATAGTACATTGTATCATTTCTGGTTCTTTTTTTGTTTTTTAAATTAAATATTTTATTTTGAGATTCAAAGTAGATTTAAATTTAGTTGTAAAAAAATAATACAGTGATGCTGTTTATACGTTACGCAGTTTCTCTCAGTGGCTACATCTTGCAAAACTAGTATACTGTCAGAATCAAAATAATGACACTGATAAAATCCACTGATCTTATTCAGATTTCTGCAGTTTTACTTGTACTCGTTTGTGTGTGTGTGTGTGTGTGATTATTGCATTTAGTTCTCTTGTGTGTGCATTTTCATTACACATACTCCCGTGTATCTGTTACTGTAGTCAAGACATAGAACAGTTCCATCACCACAGGATTCCTTTTATTGCCTTCTTACAACCACCTCACATGTCTGCCATCCCTGTCTTTATCTCCTGGCAACCATGAATCTGTTATTTCTATAATTTTACCACTTTAAGAAAGTTAAGTGGATTTCTACAGTATGAAATCTGGTATTAGCTTTTTCATGCAGCGTAATTCCATGGAGAGTCATTCAAGTTGTCACGTGTATCTGTAATTCATAGCTGCTTAATGATGAGTAGTATTCCATGGGGTGGCTATACCACAGTTTGTTTAATATTCATCCATTGAAGGATATCTGTGTTTTTTGTTTGTTTTTACAGTTTTTGACTATTACAAATAAAGTTTCTGTGAACATTTTTGTACAGGATTCTGTATGACTGTGAGTTTTAATTTCTCTGGAATAATGCCCAAAAGCATAATTGCTAGGTCATATGATAACTGCATATTTAGTTTTTTTGAGAAACTTGCTAAGCCATTTTCCAGAGTATCTGCACTATTTTGCATTACCATCAACAATGTATGAGTGACCTATTTTCTCTGCATCCTTGCCAGCCTTTGGTATTGCCACCATTTTTAATTTTAGCAATTCTGATAGGCGTTTAGTGGTAATCGTGGGGTTTTCATTTGTATTTTCCTAATGGCTAATGTGTTGAACATCTGTTTGTGTGCTGATTTGACATCTGTGTATCCTCTTCTGTGAAGTGTCCACTGATCCCTTTTGCTGTTTTCTAATTGGGTGATTTGTGGTTTTACTGTTGAGCTTTTTGAGAGTGCTTTTTAGATGTACATGCTAGTCCTTTGTCAGATATATGGTTCACAAATATTTTTCTCTCATTTTTTTGTTGCTTGTCTTTTCATGTTTTATAAAGCTAAAGGCTTAACTTTTATGAGGTCCATTTTGTAGCGTTTCCTTTTGTAGATCATGCTTTTGGTATCGAGCCTAGCCCTACATCCCAAAGATTTTCTATGGAGAGGATGTAGCTCAGTTAGGTAGAACGTGTGCTTAGTATGCATGAGGGTTCAATCCCCAGTCTTTCCATTAAAAAAAAAAACAAAAACTAACAATAAAATAAATAGACCTGATGACCAAAGATTTCCTATTTTTTCTTTGCTAAAATTTTGATGTTTTACATTTAGTACTGTGATCCATTTTGAGTTTATTTTTGTATAAGGTGTGAAGTTTAGCTTGAAGTATTTTTTTTTTGCCTATTACGTCCAAGTCTCCCTCACCATTTGTTGAAAAAGCTATACTTTCTCCATTGTATTGGTTTGTGTTTGTAAATCAGGAGGCCATATTGTGTTCTCCACTGTTCTCTATTTCATTCCATTTCATTGATCTCTGTGTCTGTCCGTGCACCAGTACCATAGTATCTTGATTACTTTAGCTAAATTTAGTCTTTATGTCATGTACAGTGAGTCTTCCCACAACTTTATTCTTCTTTGTTGAAGATGGTTTTATCTATTGTAGTGCTCCAATATAGAATAAGAGTCCCAGATCTAAGTCCCTTGCTTAGATTTTGATAGGTAGTGTATCAAACATGTAGTTTTGGAATAATTGGCATTTTTTTTATATTGAGCCTTTTGGTTCATGAACACGGTATGTCTCTCTATTTATTTGGGTCTTCCTTTGTTTCATTTCATCAACATTTTATACTTTTCAATATATGGCTCCTGTTCATGTTTTGTTACACTTATGTCTAAGTATTTCATTTTCTTTGGAGTAACTATAATTTATTTGGAGTATTTTAGTTTTTTTCCACATGTTCATTTTTAGTGGTTAGAAATACCTTGATATTTGTTGATCTTGTATTCTCTAACCTACCTGAACTCATTTACTAGTACTAGGAGGTTTTTGGGTAGCCTGCTTAAAAATTTTCTTTATTGAAAATAATATTGTCTACAAACAGGGACATTTATTTCTTCCTTTTCATACGATGTGCCTTTTGTTTCTTTTTCTTGCCTTATTGCAGAATCTACAACTTCCATTAGTGTGTTGAATAAGAGTGATGAGATGGTTGTCTTTGCCTTGTTTACAAACTTAGGGAGAAAGAATTTAGTTTTCTGTCACTAGGTACAATGTTAGCTCTAAGTTTTACGCAGATACTCTTCTATCATGTTAAGGAAGCTTCCCTCTCTTCCTAATTTGCTGAGAATTTTTAATCATGCATTGATGTTGGATTTTGTCAGATTTTTTTTTCTGCCTCAATTGACATGATCATATTATTTTCCTTCATTAGCCTGTTAGTATGATGGACCATATTGATTTTTTAAAATGTTGAACCAGCCTTGCATATGTGGAATAAACCCTGATTGATCATGGTTTATAATTCGTTATATATGTAGTTGGGTTTGATTTACTAATGTTTTGTTGAGGTTTTTAAAAAAAATTTAGCATCTACATTCATGAGAGAAAATGACCTGTAGTTATCTTTTTGTATAATATATATCTAGTTTTAGTATCAGGATAGTATTAGTCTTATAAAATGAGAATCATTTTCTCTCCTCTTTTTCTTGAACAGATTGTGAAAATTCGTGTTATTTCTTTTTCACATGATTGCTTGAATTCTCCACTGGAACCATTTAGGCCTGGTGACTTGGGGAGAGGGGAGGGGCAGCTTTTAAGTTATGAATTAAGTTTTTTTAGCTGTTATAGGACAGTTCATATTATCTATCTTGGTTATGTTTTGGTAGTGTTTGATTTTTAAGGAATTAGTCTCTTCTAAACTGTCAAATTTATTAACATAAAGTTGTTACTAGTAGTTCCTTATCCTTTTAATGGCTGTATGCTCTGTACTGATGTTCTCCTTTTCATTCCAGGTATTAGTGATCTGTCTTTTATCTATTTGTCTGTCCTCCCAGAGGTTTGTCAGTTTCATGCATTTTTCCCTAAAAACCAGCTTTTTGTTCTGTTAATTTTTCTGTTTTCTTATTTCCAATTTTATGTGTTGTCTTTATTTTTCTCTTCCTTTTGCCTGCTTTGGGTTTATTTCCTCCTCTGTTTTCTAGTTTTTTGAGGTAAGAACTTAAATCATTCATTTGAGATCATTCTTCTTTTCTAATAATAGCATGTATTGCTATCAGTTTCTTTCTCTGCACTGCTTTTAGCCACATCAAACAAAAATAGATGTGTTTGTTTTTGTTGTTTCCGTTTTATATATTTAAAAATTTTCATTGTGACTTCCTGTTTGACCCATGGATTATTTAGAAGTATGCTGTTTAATTTCCAAGTGTTTATAGAGATTTCTCATTGTCTTTCTGTTATTGAATGCCGCTTTGAACCATCATGTTTAGATAACATGTTTTGTATGATTTCAGTTCTTTTAAATATGTGGAGATTTGCTTTATATCCTAGGATATAGTCTGTCTTGAATATTCCCCAGGCACTGTTGTTGGGTGGGGTATTGTTTGTTTCAGTTTGGTCCTGTTGGTTTTGGTGTTCAAATTTTTGATATCCTTGATAAATTTCTGACAAATACATCTATCATTTGCTGAGAAGGAATTATTGAGTCCCAGTTATAATTGTGGATTTGTCTGGTTTTTTTTTTTTTTTTTCAGCACTATTTTTGCTTTATATATTCTGAGACTCTTGTTTATGGATGTGTAAAATTTTGCAGGATTGTTATGTCTTCCTTGTGAATTGATCCTCTTATCACTATGTGATCTCTGCCTTTGCCTCTTGTAGTTTTCTTTGCTCTGGAATCTACTTTCTCTGATATTAATATAGCCACTCTTGCTTTTTGTTGATTAGTATTACATGTTATGTCTTTTTTCAAGCTTTTGCTTTTAGAATATTACTTTCATGTTTTTCAGCCACTCTGCCAAACTGCTATTTCAATTGAATTGTAACCATTTTCATTTAGGTTAATTATTAATGTGTGATAGTTTGTCTTTCATTTTATTTTTTTGTTGTTTACTATTTTCTTTTTTCTCATTTCTCCTTTTCTCTTTTCTTGCTTTCCTGCATGTTCTTGAACATTCTTTGGGATTCCATCTTGAGTTTTTATTAGCATTTTTGAGCATATTTTGTATAATTTTCATACTGGTTGCTCTGAGTATTATAATATACATATATGAGCTATCTTAATATACTGGTAGCAACCTTTTTTTTTTTTCTCTTCAAGTGATGTGTAGAAGCCTTATTTGTATTTAGGTCCCTTTACTTTCCTCTCTTAAATATCATCTTAGTATCAGATGGTGTTGTTACAGGTTTTGTTCTAATTATCAAATATGATTTATAAAACTTGGAGTGATCGGCTATTGAATGTACCCATATTCCTGCTTTTTAAAATTTTTTCCTTACTTGTGCTCTGAGATTTCTTCTTTTTCATTTCTGTTTTTTTTTTTTTTTTTGAGAAACTTTCTTTAGCTGGTCTTCAAGGATGAATTTCTTCATTTATTGTTTGTAAATTTAAGATTTACAATTTGAGATTAAGTTTTCAAAGTAGGTGTAAATGGGCTATATACTAGAGACATTATATGTTTTAGTAGTATAAGGAACATTAAAACATTTTGTTATATAAATGAGATATTTTGTACTTGGTGAGAATGAACAAAAATATTTTTGGATTGTAGTAAAATCCCATGAGAACATGTCTAATTACATTGTCCTAACTTTGAAATAATGACAGTAAGACCTGAGTAAGAGCTTTTTCCATACTTTTTCTTCTACATTAAGGAAAGATCAAAGTGTTGTAATTAGTATGTTCATCTGTGCTGATTTTTACACTAATAATAGTATCTTATTAATAATACTAATAATATTCTATGCTTAATTTATAACGTTCCCCACCAGTTCATATTATGAGTGAAAGAGAGTAGTATTTTCAAGTTGAGATGTCAAAAAATAATGTAATTTTGAATAAAGGTCTTAACTTGTTTTGGGGCTTCTTAGATTAACTGGAGTTCCATTTATTTAACAGTATATATAAGTTGTTGGCCGTTAACTTTATAAGTAATTACATATGAATTTTGGTACCTTGAAGTAAGTTATGATTATATAAACTGTTGATAATTTTCTTTTATGTGAAAGCATTTGACTTCTCTTCAATTTTATAAACAGATACTATTTGACTATACTTAATGGTCTCACAAATGTGTTTTTCCTGCATATTCAGTGTCTGGAGTGAGATAACATTCTCTATTTCAGAATAGTCTATACTTTATGATAAAAACTTATGTATTTTTACTGTTGTAAATTAATAAATGTTTCACTAGACAAAAGTTTCTGTATTTCTTTTAGATGATGCTGATTTCCTTTCACTAGCTTTTTATTGTCAGTTTTTTGATTGCTATTCATCAAATCACTCTCTCAGTTGGCGTAATTTATACTTTTCTTCATTTTTATATCATTTTTCCTGTTATTTTCACTCCTCTGTAACTACATGGACTGGGAATGTGTGTGGTCAGATATTTAAATTTTTTTCATAAGGTGTTGTAGAAAACCCGTTTCTTCTGAGCTCTCATGTGCTTGGGTGGTCACTGCATGGTTTGATACTGTAGCTGTGAGCTGTGCTTGGTCATTTATACATTGCTTTATTGTTTAAAATCTCTTCCTGCAGTTAATTGCTTTCAGTCTGTTAACTTTTTTTTTTTTTTTCAGTTTCACAATCTCAAAAGTCTTTTGAATGCTGTTGTATTGGCATAGTTGTTTACATTATTGACATGGATTTTTTACCTCTGAGTGGTAAATTTTGTAAATTTAAATAAATTTTAGAGACTTTGAAATAAGTCTTCTTTAGTACCAACTTTCAGTGTTCTCCATAGTATATTTATTTCTGTATGAGAATTTAAGAGATCTTAAGGTTAAAATGATAGTGATTTTGTACTAAAGACTATTATCTTAATTCTCAGTTTGGAGTAATTTTTGTGTAACTTAGACTAGTGACCCAGGAAGATTATTTGCTTAAAGAATCTAGGATGATTTTTTTTCTTTTAATCTTTTCTACATTACACACATATTCAATAAGAGTTTAAAATTATCTTTATAATCAGAAAGACTGAATAAAACTTTTTATTTTGGAAATAAAGATATAAAACCTTTTTATACTTTGTGATAGGTTGTGGACATCTTTCCATGCTATTACTCAGAAGTCTCCTTTGTTATTTTTATATCTGCATAGTTCTGTTATTTATTCTCGGCAGTCTCTATCAGACATTTGGATTGTTTCCAGCTTTTAAATAATTAGCCAACATTTGATGGACATCTTTGTTTCTAATAATTTCTTCAATTTATTATCATAGGATATATACCTAGAAGCGTAACTACTGTTTCAACAGGGTTGATCATTTAAAGTTGTGATTAATGTTGTCAAATTGCTTTATAAATGTATTGGTTTATACTCTTATTAAAACAATGGCTCTGGAAACTTGTTTCTCTAACAACTTTACCAACACTAGTGTTTATCTGTTTTATTATTACTAATGTAGGATAATAGCTTACTTAATTTTACAATTTTCTTAGTAAACTTAAACATGTTTTCAAAGGTTTAGGCTACTTATTTTGCTCTTCTGTGAATTACATACAGTTCATACCTCTTTTGAGGCATTGATGTTTTTCATCTTAAATCTGAATGGCTTTTTGTATATTACAGGTAGTAACCTGTTTTGTAATGCATGTCTATTGTATTCTTCGTCTAGCAGTTTGCTTTAGATCGTTTTGAGTACCAGAATGCTTGTAGTGAGGGGTCCTGTTGTTTGAAAAATGACAAGTCTCTTTAGACATGTTGTGTGGTGGGATGCTCAGGCTAAATGAGACTAGGTCTAAGCATGTATTGACAGGCATAGACCTATTGAGTTGTGTGGCAAACAGAATTGTTTTCTCTTTCTGACTCTTCCATTTTGCAATATTTGAGGAGAATGGCACTTGTATGGCTAAACTGTTGTGTGTGTGTACTTTTTAAATTCTTTTTGTCTCCAGTTTGGTTTTTTTTTGTGACAAGAAACACATAGCATAAAATTTCACCTTAATCATCTTTAAGTGTGCAGTTCAGTGTTACTAAATACATTCAGAATGCTGTGTAACTGTCGTCACCATCCATCTTTATAACTCTTTTCATCTTGTAAAACTGGAACTCTATACCCATTAAACAGTAATTCCCAATCCCCTCCCTCCCCTAGCACGTGGCAACCACTGTTCTACTTTCTGTCTCTATGATTTTTGACTCACTCCTATGAGTACTTTATGTAAGTGAAGTCACGCAGTCTTTTTGTGACCAGCTTAACCTAGCATAATGGCCTCAGCATTCAACTGTGTTGTAGCAGGTGTCAAGAATTTCCTTCCTTTTTAAGGCTGAATGATACTCCATTGTTATTCTACATTTCACTTATCCATTCATCTTTAAATAGAAGCTTGAGTTGCTCCCACGATTTGTCTATTATGAATGACTCAGCTATGAACACGAGTGTACAGTTATCTCTTCGAGGCTCTACTTCCAGTCATTTTGAGTATATATACAGAAGTGAAATTGCATAATTCTATTTTAAATCTTTTGAGGAACTGGCATACTGTTTTCCATAGCACTGTCCCACAGAGGGTTTAGAATCTACAAAAGGGAGCTCAAGCCTCTGGAAGAAATGCAGGCCTGTTGACACTTTGACTTTAACCCGTTGAAACCCATTTCAAACTTCTGACCACTAGAGCTATAAGATAATACATTTGTGTTGTTTTAAGCCTCCCAGTTTGTTTCAGCAGCAATAGGAAAATAATACAGCCATTAAGCCAAAGTTAGCAATCAACTCTAGACTTCTCATTATATGGAAGCAAACCAACCAAAATGCTTATGTAGTTAATTCTCCCTTGTTAGGTCTCAGTTATAAACAGACATGTGCAGTTTTAGCGGATAAGAGAAATTTCCCCATTTATCTCCTCTCTGGAACCATTGATATCGGGTCAAGATTATCTGTTTGTAGACGGTTTTATTTAACTCACATGTAAAATTGTGTATTTTTTGGACAGGCCTGTTATGTGTGTGTCTGTATGTTTGTGTCTTTATAGAGGAGTAAGAGTTTTGTTCTGTTTTTTAACTGCAGATTGAATTTCTTTAATAGCCGTGGGTCTACTTAGGTTTACTATTTCTTTTTATTCATTTTATTAAATTACAGTTTTCTAGGAAACTGTTCAGTTCATCTTGTTTTCAAATATATCTTACTAAAAGTATTTATAGTATTTTCTCTGTGTGTGGTAATGGTGCCCTTTTCATTGCTAATACTGTGTCTTCCTTTTCCTAACTCAGTCCTGTGAATACTATTTTAAAAGAAGTAGCTTTTAGTTTTGATGATGCTGTTTTTCCATTGTTTTCTATTTTCTTGTTTTTGCCCTTATAACTACTATTTCTTTCCTTTGCCTTTCTTTGGACTCACTCTCCACCTCTGCAACATCTTGAGTTAAACACCGAACACCGATATTTTATCTTCTAAAGTGTGCTCCTCCTCCCCACCCCGCCTTTCTTGGCTTTAGCTTATCCCACATGTTTTGGTATGATTCTGACATCAGTTTCAGTGTGTGTGTGTGTCTCCACACCACCAAGCCAGATCCTACAGGTTAATAGCTCAGTCCTACAAGACTCCCCCCACCCCCACCCCAACTTCACATGTCAGCTGCAAGTCCAGGTTGTTACCTGTGCTTCTGGCTAACCAGCTATATATGGTTTCATCGATCCCCTCTTTGGATTCGATTAATTTGCTTGAGTGACTCACAGAACTCTGAGAAACATTTAACTCAGTAGATTACCGATTTATTTAAAAAAGAGTAACTCAGGAACCGTCAGATGCACAGGGCAGGGTGTGTGGGAAGGGGCGAGCTTCCACATTCTCAGAGTGAGACACTCTCTCAGAATCTCCACGTGCTCACCAACCCAGAAGCTCTCTGAACCTCATCCTTTCGGGTTTTTATGGAGGCTTCATTACATAGTTACATTGATTAAATTATCAGCCATTAGTGATTGCACTCATTCTCCAGGCTTCTCCCCTCCTGGAGGATGTAGTGGGTAGGGGTGTGGGACTGAAAGTTCTAACCTTGGCAGCCAGCCTCATTTTTTGGTTACCTAGGGGCTTTCCAAGTCGCCTCTTTAACATAACATAAGACACCTTTGTTATATTTCACATTATAAATTATAAATCATAATATCACGTTTGGTGCATCAGCTTTCAATGTCAGCCAATTCTAAACATTTTCTAATATTTACTATGATTTCTTCTTTGAGACATTTATTTGACTTGTATTTTTAAATTTCCCAACATTTGAGAGTTTGGGTTACATTTTTATTTGTTTCAAATTTAATTAATTGCATTTTGAGAATAAGATGATTATGTTATCCTCTTACATCTATGACCTTGTCAGATTACCTAACTTCCCTGAACTTTACTGTCTCCACTCATGAAATAAGATAACAGTTATTCCCTTTTGGGTTTTGAAGTCTTGTGAGGTTATAATTCTGTGTATAGTTGATTAATGTATAAGTGGATATGTGTAGTTATGTTCCTCTTTTCATTTTTAATGTTGTGTATTAAGGCTTTTTAGTATTATGATTAAATGGAATAATACATGGGAAGCAAGAATTTCATTCCGATTTTTATTTTTCAAATATTAATTAAAATCCTCTGGTAGTCTATGGGAATGAAACATGGTCCTTCCCTTGAGAAGCTCTTCATTAAGTAGGTAAGATGAGCTAAAAACAGTGATGTGAAAATGACAGAGTTTTACCAAGTTTGCTCTGCAGACAGTGTGAGGAAGGATGTTGTAGATAGAGGGAAATGCGTATGGAAAGACAAGAAGGTACAAGAGTGAGAATGACTAATTGTTCGATAGAGGCTGAATTCTAAAGTGCAGGGGAAAGTAAGACTGGTGCAATAAACAGAAGCCAATGTGGAATGACTTCATAGAATTTGGACTTCATTTGTAGGTCAGGGCTTTGCAAACAGTATGCCCCAGGACCCTGGAGCATGTGAATGAGTGATAGTGGTGCCAAGGTACTGATCACTTTAGCTGTTAGTGAAATAAACAGGAAGGCCAGAAAGTTCGGGAGGCACTGCTATAGGAAATAAGGAATATTGAAGGATTTTTACTTAGAGGAATGGAATTCTCAAGATCTGAGTTTCCAGAATAATTGCTTTGGCAGCTACATGGGGGTTTTGAGGCAGGGAAACCAATTACTAGACTGTATCCAAAAGTTCAGGTGAGACATGCCAAGGGCTTGTACTGAATTGGCATCCTGAAGAAAAATATAAAAATTTGAAACATACTGAAGAAGTAGAATTCATGGGACTTGGTGAGTGGGTGTGAGCTCAAAAGTTTAGAATGAGTTTTGGGCTTGGAGGATGGTGATGTTAGTCAAACAAGGAATGTGAAACTCGTTGCAGATTTAGAGGGTGAGTTGGTGTCTTCTGTTTGAGGCAAGTCAAATTTAATATGTGTTAGGACTTCGAAAATTGCTAATCCAGTAGGCAGTCAAAATATGGATCAAGAAGATTTGGGGGGCTGAAGATAAGTGTTTTAGAATTATCAACTCATGGGAGCAGTTGGAGCCATGGCCATGATGGTTTTCTCAGGGAGAATTTGTAGAGGGAGAAAAGAAAGCTAAGTAGAGTCTCCGAAAGTACACCAATATTTAAGGATCATTTGGTGGAAGAGAAGTCAACAAAATAACTGAGATGGAATAACCAGAGAGTAGGAAATAATACCAGAAGAGTGGTACCCAAAACCCTGGGAAGAAAGATTTTCAAGGTGCAGTTTGTTAAGAGTATCAAATAAGATTAAAGGTGCTAAGTACCATTGTGTTTGGGGAATAAAGTAATTTGTGTCTTTGGAGAGAATAATTCCAATGGAGTGACAGAAATATAAACCAGAGTGGAGTGAGGTGTCCCAGTCTAACAGAAATATCCTGAGTTCTGGGACAACAGTTCAAATGGTAGCCCACTGTCCTTTGTTGTCACTCCCAGTCGTGAAGAATCTTACTTGCATGGATATGAGTACTCCAGCTGACATGTTCACATTCTGCCCACTCCTGTATCTCCTCTTGGCCATCCTTCAGATTTCAGGGAGCATCAGCTGGCAGTATAGTCAGTTCTCAGGAAGATGGATCTGAGGAATATGTTTGCATAGGTTCTGAACCTGGACTTTGGACACTGTTCAGGGACTCTGAGAGTCCTGGTACCCAGAGCAAAGTCTAGAAAGGGGGATGCAGCCAAGAAAGTCCTCTTGGCTCCCATGGACTTCTCCCCTAGTAGGAGTGGGGTGGCCAGAAGAGGAAAAAGTTGGGTTCTTTCAAACACATGGTTCAAGGCAGGCCCCTGGTTGCCTAGGTTTAAAGGGTGGTATTAGAGATGTGAAGAATTGGTTAGAAATTTGAGCTAGCAAATGGATACTTTCTAGATCAAAACATCTTGTCCTTCACCTTACTGTAACTACTAATTTCCTTCCTCCTATTTTTAATCTTGTTATTATCAATACTGACAACCACTTAAAAACTCAGTTTCAAGACTTCCACTCTTTGTGGTCACCACAGTTTTCTCTTTATAGCACACCTCTTTACTCTCTCAATTCCAACAAATCCATTGATTTGGTCACTTTCTTACTGCATTCTTGAATTCTTACCTTTCTCCCTTACCTACCTGTAGTCTATCATTTGTCATTATAATCATTCCCATGCAAACACCCTCCACTCTTCAGCTTCTTTTGCTCTTTCTCTTTTCTCCCCTTTCAGTTCTTTGCTCCTCTCTCCCTCCTCCCTTGGGTTAAATTCAGCTTTCTGTCTACTCTATGCTTGCATAAGCATAAGTCAGTGTGCACAGGTATGAAGACAAATAGCTGAAAATTACTGTAGTAGAGAACCAAATTTTTTTTTTCCAGTAAGCATTCTGACCTGTATTGAAACTCCAGCAGTCTGAGTCTAAGGTCCTGTCTTAACTGTTGCACTGTAAGTTCTCCTGTGAAGATGGTTGGAATCGAGCTGGATCAGGAGAGAGAGCAGGGAATGTGCTACTAGTAGCCTAGTTCCTGGCCCACCATTAACTTTGCTGTGTGACCTTGAACAGGTTGAGTTCATTTTTTTAAGTTTTACTTCCTCATCTATAAAATGTATTGTAAGATATATGTTATCCAGTGTCTTTCATAAACTCTGTAATTTTACGTTACGTAACTGTGGGATTTTATGCCAGGGCTTGATGTACCTAAGAAGTACAGGAATGCACCAGATGTGAAGATTGCTCCTATAAACTTGTCAAGCTGGTGACACGAAGTTCTACTCTGCTGTGTCTGATGTGCCTCGGTAACTCAGGCCATGCAGCCCTGGATCTCTGGTTTAGGAGGAGAGGTGGAGAGCATCCTGCTTGAGTGATTATGATGCACTTTTGAGAAGACTGATCAAAGAAGAAGGAAGTCTGGTAGGTTGAATAGGTAGTTTGGGCAAGTTGTAGAAGGAGGACTTTAAAAACCAGATAGAGGGGAATTTGGCTTTGTTACGATATTAAACTGGAATCCACCATAGATTTTTATTATGGATAAAACGAAAGCACTGTATGAAAGAGAGTCCAACCTGGGTGTTTTTAAGGAAGGGGAGATTGGAGTTAAGTAAGCCACATGAAAAGCTGCTGTAGTAATTCCAGGAACAAAAAGGGTCCCTATCTGTGTTAGCCTGGTAGCCAGCACAGATGGGGACAAGCGGGAGATGTGAGAAGGGAGGAACACCAGGATCTGGTGACTGATGAGATGTGGCGGAATCAAGGAAGCAGAGAATTCAGATGATGGGAGATTTCAGCCAGAGTTACTAGGGTGGTTTCTATCACTGTGTTAGGATGCTAGGACTGATGGCAGGAGGAAGGTATCTCATATAAATGGATGGACTACAGATCAGGATTTGGAAATTATTCAGCACAGAGGTTTTCGAACTTTGTTTCCCCAAAAGAAATGTTACGTGAAGACCCAGTATGTAAAAACACATGCAAATGAAGCCGATTTGGTTGGAGCAGGGGCAGAAGTTTGTGGTAGATGGGACCAACATCTCACTGGCCGGTCCTCCTCCTATTCTCTGAGGCACCTTGTTTAATCTGAGGGCTCTGATGAGTATAGTCAGAGATCACAGAAGTAAGTCATCTCTAAGTGCCCTCCTACACTGAGTATGTGGTGACCTGAGAGTCTGTTACCAGTTGATCTCAGTTGGTAAGAACACCTTGCTTAGTCCGAGGGGACTGAGGAGAGGGATGACAAAGGAGGACTTCCTTGTGAATGTTACAGCAGAATTTGCCTGGAGACAAGAAGAGAGAGCAGGTTGTGTCTGGGGAACTGAGAGGAGTCCTTCATGGCAGGGCAGAAGGCTCACCTAAGGCTGGAGGGTACAAGGTCAAACTGGAGATATAGGTAAGCACTGAAATGATATATGTCATGTTAAAGATTCTAGGCTTTCTTCTGAGAGCATTGGTAATCCGCTGAGAGGTTTTCTAGTGAGGAGGCAGAATGACCTAAGTGACATTTTTAACAGACCAGCGTGACAGAGAACTGGTTTCTAGTGAGGGTGAGGCAGAGATGGGGACAGGGAGACTACCTTGGAGACCACAGAGTCTGATCAGTGGGTGGTATTACTGGGAAACTAGAGAGAGAAACTGATTCAAGCGTGAGGAACTTTTTGTTTTAACTGATTCAAGATATATTTAGGAGGTAGAGATAATAGGAATTGGTGATGGTTTAGCTCCAGAGTGCAGGGAGAGGAAGTAACGTCGATGACACCTTAGACTTTGATCTGAACAGTTGGATAAACGTTAATGTCATTTATTAGCCTCATGGCCTGTACCTCCTTTTTCTAGTTGTTTTCATGTTGCTTTCACAAGTCATTTTTCTATTCCTTCTGTCCTCTGAACACCTTAGTTCACCATCTTCTCCATGCCTTTATGTTCTCCACACATGAAAAATGACTGCTTCTTTCTGTGTTTAATTCACATTGAAACTCCTCCAAACTGTGGTGCAAAAATTCCATCTTGAAGTCTACTATCAACAGTTTTGATTATGTTATCTTTACTTTGCAGTTTATCAGTATTTTTTTAATGCCCGCAGAGTTTATCTGTATTTGTGTATAATCTGTACTTTATTTTCTTATATTTGATGTTGCTTTTTAAATTTTCTCTATTTTTATATGCATATACATCCTTTTATAGGATGTCCCCAATTTATATTGTAATTTCCTTCTATGTTATGAATGTCTGCACCTGAAAATCAGAGTATGAAGTACAAGTTAGCCCTATGCTGTATCAGTTCACTCTTCAGTACATTGAATGCAATTTATATTGTTTCTAAATGTTGCATTTATATTTACCTTTTCTAAGTAAATACTCTAAAGTGAATAGCAAAAATATTTCAAAATAGGGATTTTGATGGGAGGAGTGGTGCTAGTGTACAAGATTTTTTAAAATTAACTATTAAGAAAGGCCTATGGATAAAATTGTTTAGGCAGTCTTCCTAAACTGGACATTTGACTGCTCTATGCAAAAGATCACTGGTTAAAACCAATCTGATTAAGTTTCCATTAACGTTGTAAGTGCTTTTGAATTTACTGTTAGATAAATAGTAATCTTAAATTTTTGTTATTGTAGATTTTTGCTTTTTAAATATGTTTCACTGAGAAGCACATAAGGCCTTCACTGTTTTCCTTTCTTCTATTTTTTCTCTCTATCTTTACTCTTATAATAAGTTTTTAATACACCCTGGATCTGAAAGTTCTTTGAACTCATTCCATAATTACCTGAGATATGATAATTTTGTAGAAGTTCCAATGATAGTATCATCATTAATTCAAAGATACCTGTCATGTTTTAATCGTGCATGTTTATTTTAATTTGTAATTACTGAGTAGATGGAAAGAAAAGTAGAATTTTGAAAATTAATAGAATTCATTTTGTCTGAATTTGTAAATTTGACCTTTTTTGAGAAGATATATTCAAAGTGAATTATTATATGTAATATTATACAAGATATACTAAAAGTGAATTCACATTGATCTTAAAATGACAAAATACAAAATTTTAGGAAGTTTCCTGAAGGCCAGTTAAAATCAATGGAGTTTCAGAAATATTGGAAATAACTGATATAAAATGTTGATTAGATATGCATATTAACATGTTAATATAATTTGAAAATTTGAACTATATTTTATGAGCTTAACTAGTTGTAAATTCAAGTAAAGCAAAATAAAACTACAATATTTTAAAAACTAGGCATAAGGCAGTTTGGTAAAGTTTAAGAACATGAATGTTTTAGTTGGAACAGATGTGAAAGACATATTATTTTAAAGGAAAATGAGGTCCACAGCTATCTGTTTGGAAATGTCTTTCAATTACAGTGGCGTCCATGAATGTTGGATTTGAATGAAGATTTGGCTAGAACTTTTCTATATCCTATTCTGTATTTCCTTTTGAATAAGAAATAGCATGTGTGAAATACATTTACTATAATCCATTCCATACTGTGTAATAAAAATTCTGTGAAGAATGATTATGCATGGTATGAAATTATCCCGATTATATGTTCTTTTCACTTTTAGCTAGCTAGGATTTTAAAGTTTATATAAATTTTATAGAGTGTGTTGATGTATTAATTTATTTTTCAAAATGGGAATATGGAATAACTTATTCTTGTTATAGATAATCACATCCCATTGGTGGCGTAACTTCCTATATTTTGCCAAACACAAAACATTGTTCACTGCAAAAGAAATAAGAGTCTTACCTGAGTGAACAACAGTCCAAGCAACTAAAAGTGAATTCTTGTTGAACAAGATGTTCAGGGGAGTTACTGAAGGAGCTTATTTGCATTTAACAAATCTTGCATTAAATTCTAGAATGGCCTTCAGTTTTTTAAAATGCAGGATGACTGAGCCAGTTAAAAAGCCTAACTTTTAGTTCACATTTAAAGTAACGTGAATGATGATTATGTTATCTATAATACGATTCATTTAAACTTATTAAAATTCCAGTAAAAGTACGGTTTAATATGTACGTGATTATTTTATTTTATGGTTTACTAATCAGAAATTATTTTTATGCTTGATTTTATTGTTTAGTTCGGTTTAGTTACTTGGAAATCCTCACATTATTCTCATAAGGAAGTTAGTGCACATGTGCTTTGTGTATATGTGCACATGTGACTGTTTAATTAATTTAGATCTAGACTATTCAAATCTTAGAATAGGTAACCATTAATTTGATTTTATTGTCTATAGAAGATAGCAAATAATATTTAGAATGACCATTTGTTACAAGTACTGTGCAATTATTTTATATAAGGCTTCAGGTATTTATGTATGCTCATATAATAAACTTTTACATATTTGATCCAGGCATTATGTTAGTGAATATCACACTTTTTTTTTTCAAATTTTAGAAAGTCATATTTCACCGTGCTGCTTACTTATAAGGGTAGACCTCAAGAGCATGGACTTAGGAACCAACTGGTCTGCTGATTAATAACTGTGACTTCTAGTGAGTTACTTAAACAATCTGTGCATTAAGAAATTCAAAAATGGAAAGTGTTTAACATTTGTATCTTGCACGTAATAAGTGCTATTAGCATAAAATATGTATGAGATTATTATACTAGCTGCACTTAAATATGAGATTTTAGAATCTTGAAAGTTTGTTAATTAAAAAAATGAGTCAAAAATGGATCTGCTTTCGCTATTTTACCAGACATTTTGATTGTGGGTTCATTTTTCATTGATGTATTAATTTATACTTGCTTTCATTTAACATTGGGCAGTTTAACTATCATTTAATATTGGTAGCTTTTTAGAAATAGACAATAAAATATACATGACCATTATATAGACAGTATTTTGTACAACACTCCAATTAGAGAACAAATTTCTAGATGTTTCTGGAGGCCCATGGCATTTGATCAGACATGGCACTCATTACGTTCACATATAGGGTTTCATTAATGTTTGCTGAATTAAATAGAAAATAGTACATAGATGTGTTCTTGCTAATTAATTTTAAAAATTATAAATATTTTATGTCCTCCCATCATTTTGCTTTTCTTTTCTCTTGTCTCTTGCATAAAGTAATGTTTGTTACAGTCTGTGATTTGGTTAAAGGGGGATGTGGCATTTGGCATTTGACAGAGTGTCTTCCCTTGCAGATATCTGTATGGATTGAAGCTAGATCATGATGTGTGAGATGCAGATTGACTTTCCTTGGAACAGAAAAATTCTTGTCAGTTAAGCCACAGACTAGGCTCTGGTCTTAAAGAAACATAATGTTCAACTGATCTTTGAGAAATCTGGAGTTCAAAGTCATGCATTGCAAAAAGGGAGAACATTTCTGAATTAGGAATGCTTTTTGTACTATAGACAGATAAAAGATAGTCCTTTTAGAGTTAAAGACAGAAAAAACACCCATAGCGAAACAGAAAATGTGTTATAGGTTTAACAGTGGTTTCAAGTAATGTGAAAAATTATGCTACTGTGAAACTACTGAAGAATCCTCATCTAACTATTGAATTACCTACAAATGTCAATCTTCAATATTTCATGGGGTTTGTTGCCTGACCATAATGTAGGAAAAATAGTCTATTGGATTACCAAGTATTTTTGGTATATACTTTGTTCCAAAACAAGTGACTTTTTTCACTATAAGAAGCCCAGGAAATGATTTTCATGTGGTTAAAGAATAAATGTGCAAAAAAAAATTTTTTTTCTAAAATTACTTGAAGTGCTGCTGAACTGTGAAGATTCATGCTTTGATTGGTAATTCCTTAGATGATCAGAGTAGGTCTCAAATAATGCACATTATTTGTACATAATTTAAGTTTGTAATGGTATGATAAAATTGCTTGAAATTAAGCTAATTTTTTTTCTGGCAAGGAAAAATAGACAACACTGTATTAGTGATATTAATTAACTATTTACATAATTTAATCTAAAATAAAACATTTAAAATTGTTTTTTAATAGATGCATCCTATTATCCTTTAGTTAATCCATTTTGAAACATAAAATTATATGTATTTCTGATTTTAAGGAGACTCCCTAAAGATGACAGCAGCCTTAATAAGCACTTAATATTTCTTTTCTTAAGATTTTAAAATATTATAAAATAAAACAAATATTTGAAAAGGAAATAACAGTACGGGAAATGTTATCATCAGTTTGTTGAAATTCTCTTATATGCTTCTATGATTTAACTCTGTATTATTCAGAGATTAGAATAACAGATATGATTAGAAATTAATGGGTTTACTCAAAAAGAATAAGTAACTGTTTCAGTAACTAAGACATTAGTGTTCTAAATGTTGTACTTTCAGGTAGTGTGACTTAACTCAGAGTAACTCAAGGGCTGTGTGTATAGAATTAAAATGTTATAGCTCTTTATGTAGTCAGAAAACATGCATGTAGGCTATTAGAATTAACTTAGGATCAAACTAATTTTTCCTTAAAATCTAAGTTATTTCATAACTTAAAAATGGAAGTTCTTTTCAGTATGTCAGTGTGACTGTAGATGACACATTGATTCATTGTATGTGGTTATTCCCAGGTTCTGAAATTTGATTAGTTTCACAAATGAAATTTTCAGCAAATTATTATAATGCATCAGAGACTGATTCTTTTCTTCTCTCCATTTTCTTATGGTTAATTTTTTTAAAATGTATTTTAATCAAAAGATATTATATTAGGAGACTTTCTAGCTTTAAATTGCAAGGTTTATATATTCCAAAAGCTGCTAGTGTTTAATTCTTAACTTCTTTCCATCTCAGAACTTACGATTATAGCAAATGAGGTAAACATTTATACTTTTATTCTCTTCCTGCTGTTTCTGAATACAAAATGACATTCAGTTTTTGTAAAAGTAATCCTTTTTCAAATCAGAAAACTGCATCACTAGAATATAATTACTATTTTGAAAAGCTATTTTGAAGATATTATTTTGTTCATATCTTTCATATTGGTTAGATCATCTCTTATTTAAAAATATGAGTATCCTTTTCAAGTAATAATGGGCAATTCAAAGCAGCTAATCTTTCAGATGATATCTTGTTCAGTGAGCAGACAAGATAAAAGATAAATTGAGAACTTAGAGATTTTTAGATAATTTCTAGGCATGTAATGGTGCAGTATTATCAAGTTTGTATTTAAACAGCATTCAAAGTAAGAAGAAACTAAGTCTGAATGTTATAAGTTCACAATCTGAATAGGTGCTGACTATAGATAAGAAAAATATATGCTTCTTAATATATGCTATATTTTGGGTGGTTTTTTTTTTTTTTTTTTTGAGATTTTGGTTAGCTGTTAGGTTCACTTTGCAGTGTGTAAATTCAGAGAAAAGCAATTGTCTAGCAAAAAACAGATGCCCGTTACAAGACATGGGGAAACAGCACTGTTTGCATAACTATCTAGGGACTTAAAACTACAAAGGATAATAGATTTATAGTCTTGACTTTCTTATTTTTTCCAGTAAATTATAAAATATAACATAACTGGTTTCTTTTCCTGCAAGTACCCCAGAATTTTTGTCTTCCTCATTCAGTTTATAATTTTGTTACATTGCATATTTTAATCTAAATTATTCCTTATATGTTTTTATAAAGTATAAAGTAGAAACATACAAGGATAAGGGAGATAAAGAAGTTTTCATCCAATCTAATTAACATGTATTTAGTGAAAATGTTTAATAGTTAAGGATGTTTGGTAAAAATGCGTATATTAAAGGAAAACAACCATGAAAAATAGGAGCCATTTAAAATTCCTTGGTAGTTTTATTTTCCTTTCAAATCTTCTAAGTAATTAGAAGGAAAGTCTAATTGTTTATCAACTTATGAATCATTCATTAAAAAAACTCATTAAAAGCAAAAATTATCTGAAATGACGAAGTGCCATTTCTCCCTCATTTGTTTAATCATTTGTTCACTCAATGTTAATTCAACTTTTTAAAAATTTTATCAAAAGATTAACAAATAATCTTTCAGTATTCCTAGCACTGGTATTTAAAAACCAGTTTAAGTATGTAGCAGTAGGAATTTTAATGCTGTATGGAGAAATAGAGTATTGAAGAATTATTCCTAATGACAAAACTTTTTTTCTCCATTGAGTTTAACAGGAAAAATTACTGATTATTTCAGCCTTTCGTACAAGGATTTTTTTTTCCCCTTTCTCTGCCTCAGAAGCTGCAGATGTGTTATATTAGATAAACCATATCAGGGAAGAGACACTAAATCCATGTTCCTTTTTTACGTATTTTATGACAGGTTTTTTTTTTTTTCTCTTGTGATTTATTGCATTACAGCAAATCAGTCCTTTCTGTGTTTCCCTGAATCACTTTAATATTCTCACCTTTTAGCAGTAGTTTTCACAATATTTTTATGGAACCAAATGCCTAATAATTGTAACACACACATAATCTTTTGAGAAGTTATGAAAATACAATTCTTGTGCTTAATGATATCCAGAAAGCATAATATTCTGAAAAAAGAAATTCCCTTTAGTCAATTTAAAATTAAACACTCTAATGCAAAAGGATATCTAAGGTGAAAGATGTTTGTGTAATGCTAAACATAACCAAAAGAAACTGTGGTTTTAGCAAAGGTACTATTGCTCTATTTTATCAAGTGCCAGAAGTTGCATAATGAAAGTCTTTCAGTTAGTGAAAATATAAGTAAAAAAACATAAAAATACCACCCAGCTGGTAGAGATCTTCCTAATTTTTACCTGATTGTATTTCTGAAGAAATATGGCAGGGCTGTCATAAATTTTCAACATGAACTGCATTTTTGTTGCCAATTTCCATATCCTTTAAAAAGTGCTGAAGCGTGCATTTGCTATTTATGTTTGCAGTAGACTGAGTACACTTTTACTATTTGTGGTTTTAGAAATTGGAAACAACCAAACAGTGGTGCTATGGTCTAAAAAAATAAATTTTAAACAGCTGCGGGGACAGTATTTTTAGAATGGTAGAGTCCTTCTAAAGCAATATAACTGTCCCCTACCCCCTTTAAAGATGGAATATGGTTCACATATATGAAGTCAGGTTTCCATTGTATTTTATCTAAGATAGATTAAATAAATGAAGTTAAAAATGTGCTTTTGTTAGATGTGAAACACACTTTCAGCATCCTAGAGTCAACTCTCTTTGCTCACCAGCAAATGTTTGTTAATGATAACACTTTATAGACTTGAATGCACACAAAACCCGTTCTGTGGATAAGAACTATTACCCCTAGCTTACAAATGGGGCAACTGAGGTTTAAAGAAAAGGTAAATAACTTGCCCAGAATCACAAATTTTGTAACTGCTAGACCTGAGCCTCAAGCGAGTACTAACTCCAGACCCACAAATCGTGGTGTTTTTCAACCTCGTGTTTTGTCCAGATTCCATTAAAAGGGAAAGAGAAATCCTCATAGAACCCCATATTAACTTATAACATTTTTGTGCTAACATTACTGAAATATGTACAAACATAAAAATGCACATAGCAACTTCTTACTGCATTTAAATCTAATAAAACTATAAATTTGAAACAACTATAGAATTTAAAGCTAAATCCATAATACCAATAACAATCAAATTAATGGTATTAATTTTATATGAAGACTTTTCACCCCTAGATAAATCTTTTCCTTCCTCAGTGTGACTGTTGCGGTATAAGAGTTTATTTTTCAGTAGTTTGCAGTCTTTTTTTCACATCATGGCACAACTAAAAATGATAGTAGTATTCATAGGGCCACGGAGTGTAAAAAGCGCAGCAAGGTTGCTCCTGACATAAGGCAACAGGCCAGGGGGTGGGGTCCTACATATGCCGGACCCCAACCTGCCATTCCACAGGCCGACTGGATTGAAATCTTTGCATCTGTACCCAGTTGGTGGCTTTTTCCAAAGGACATGGATTGGAAAGTTCCAATTGTTACTGTCTTTTCTCTTGTGATAACTCAATTTCCTGTGACTTTCTCTGTGCTAGTTACTATGAAATCTATGTGTAGTGTAACCTGGCATTATTTAACCATTATTTGTATATTAAGTTAGCATCATTCCATGTTTCTTTTTTCCTGAATCCCCATTATCTTGCCACAATTAAATAGACTTTGGCTGCCACTTCATTGTTTTTCATTGACTGAAAAATTTAATCATACAGGAAACATTGCTCGAAACTTGGAAATTCTTGAGGATTAGATCCACAGTCGTCAATTAAGAGACACCATTCTGCTATTTACAGGTTTTTTCACAATAGTACATTTTAATGTATATCTTTTATGGATTCATAAAGGAGTTAGCTGCCTGTGTTTTCCTTCTAGGAGTTTTATGGTTTCAGGTCTTGCATTCAAGTCTTTAATCCACTTTGAGTTAATTTTTGTAAATGGTGTAAGATAGTGGTCCAGTTTCGTTCTTTTGCATGTGGCTAACCAGTTTTCCCAATAACTTTTATTGAGTAGACTGTCCTTTTCCCATTGTATAGTCTTTGCTCCTTTGTTGTACATTAATTGACCACATAAGCATGGGTTTTATGTGTCTGTTTTAATTCTAATACCGTACTGGTTTAATTACTATAGCTTTAGAATATGGTTTGAAATACCTCCAGCTTTGTTCTTTCTCAAGATTGCCTTGGCTATTTGGGCTCTTTTGTGGTTCTGTAAAAATTTAGGTTTTTTTTTTTTTTCTATTTCCTTGAACAATGTAATTGGAATTTTGGTAGGGATTGTATTGAATCTGTAAATTGCTTTGGGTTATTTGGACATTTTAATGATATTAATTATTCTAATCCATGAGTATGGACTATCTCTCCATTCATTTGTCTCTTCAGTTTCTTTCCTTAAGGTCTTACAGCTTTTTGTACAGGTTTTCACCTCTTTGGCTAAGTTTTTTCTTAGGTATTTTATTCTTTGGAATGCAATTGTAAATGGGATTGGTTTCTTAATTTCTCTTTCTGATAGCTGGTTATTAATGTGTAGAAATGCAATTTTTATATTGATTTTGTATCCTGCATCATTACTGAATTTGTTTATTCTCACAATTTTTTTTAATGGATTGTTTAGGGTTTTTTATATATGATACCATTTCATCTGCAAATAATGACAGTTTTACTTCTACCTTTCCAATTTGGTTGCCTTTTATTTCTTTTTCTTACCTAATTTTTCTGGGTAGGAATTTTAATACTGTGTGGAATAAAAGTGACAAGAATGGGTGTACTGTCTTGTTCCTAATCTTAGATGAAAAGCTGCTAGCTTTTCACCTTTAAGTATGTTAGCCATGGGCTTGTCGTAAATGGCCTTTATGATGTTGAGATGCATTTCCTCTATACTCACTTTGTTGAGCATTTCTATCATAAAAGGATGATTTTGAATTCTGTCAAATGATTTTTCTGCATCTGTTAAGATGATTATCTGATTTTTGTCCTTCATTTTGTTTATGTGATATATCACATTGGCTAATTTGCAGCTGTTGAACCATCTGTGCATTCCTGTAATAAATCCCAGTTGATCATGATGTATGATCCTTGTAAAGTATTATTGAAATCAGTTTACTACTATTTGGGGGGGAATTAGGTTTATTTATTTATTTGATTATTATTTTTTTAATGGAGGTATTGGGGATTGAGCTCAGGACCTTGTGCATGCTACGCATGGGCTCTGTCACTGAGCTATACTCACCCCCTGATTTGCTAACATTTGTTAAGGACATTTGTATCTCTGTTCATCAGGAATATTTGCTTATAACTTTCTTTTCTTATATTGTCCTTTATTGGTTTCGTATTATGGTAATACTTACCTCATAAATTGAGTTTGGAAGAGTCTCCTTCTCTTCTATTTTTTGTGAAAGTTTGAGAAGCATTGGTATTAATTCTTCTTTGAATGTTTGGTAGAATTCACCAGTGAAGCCATCTGGTTTTGGACTTCTGTTTGTTGTGAAGTTTTTGATTATTGGTTCAATCTCCTTCCTAGTAATCAGTCTATTCATGATTTGGTCTTGGTAGGTTGTACGTTTCCAGGTATTTATACATTTTGTGTAGGTTGTTCAGTTTGTTTGTATTATGATTGTTCATATTGGCCTCATATGATCCTTTAAATTTTTGTGGTATCAGTTGTAGTATCTCTTCTACTTCTGATCTTATTTATTGAAATCATCTCTCTTTTTTTCTTGGTGCTTCTAGCTAAAGGTTTTTCAACTTCATTTATCTTTTCAAAGACCAGGGCTTAGTGTTCTTGTTCTTTTCTATTCTCTTTTTATTTTCTATTTCATATATTTCTGGTATAATCTTTGTTGCTTTCTTCTTTCTAATTAATTTTTTAATGTATTCTGTGTTTAATTTATTCTGTTTTTCTTATTCACTGACGTGTAAATTTATGTTATTTGAGACCTTTCTTGTTTCTTGAAATAGGTATTTATCACAATGAACTTCCCTCTTAGAACTGCTTTTGCTGCATCCCATTAATTCTGATGGTTTATATTTCCATTTTCATTTTTCTTAAGATAATTTTTGTTTTCTCTTTTGATTTCTGTTTAATACATTTGTTGTTCAATTTTATGTTTTTTAATCATTTTTTAATTTTCCAGTTTTCTTTGTGTAATTGATTTTTGGTTTCATGTTGTGGTGGGAAAGGTGCTTGATATGATTTTAGTACTCTTAAATTTATTAAGATTTGTCTTGTGGCATAACATATAATCTATTCTAAAAAATGTTCCTTGTGCACTTGAGAATAATATGTTCTCTGTTGCTTTTGGATGGAGTGTTATATCTTTTAAGTCTATCTGTTCTAATGTGTTATTTTAGGCTAATGTTTCCTTATTGATTTTCTGTCTGCATGATCTATCCATTGATGTGAGATATTGAAGTGCTCTACTACTATTGTTTGGCTGTGTATTTTTTCCTTTAGGTCTGTTACTATTTGCTTTATATATTTAAGTGTTTGGTGCATAAATATTTACAAATATTATATCCTCTTTTTGGATTGACCCCTTTATCATTGAGTAACACTGTTCTTTGTTTCTTAATACATTCTTTATTTTAAAGTTGATTTTGTCTGATACAAGTATCACTGTCCTAGAGCTTTCTTTCGGTTCCTGTTTGCATTGAATATTTTTTTCCATCCCTGTACTTTCAGTTTGTGTGTGTCTTTACATCTAAAGTGAGTCTCTTCTAGGCAGCATATAGATGCCTTGTTTTTTTTTTTTAAACTGTTCATTATTAGGGACCAATGTTCGTATATTTATACATAAATATATGTAGGTATTTTTCTGGTGTGTGTCGTGTGTGTTTATGAACTGGAATCAGATTTTCAAAGAGCAACACGTATTCATAAGTACATATACATTCAATTTGATACTTCAGTTTTGAAAAACTGATGGTCATGTTCTCCTAATGAGTCACAACCTGTGGTGTTTGAAAAACAATGTCAAAGAGTATTCTTTGGAATCCTATCAAAATTATTTCTGTCTTTGTCCTGGTTTCTACTGTAAATACCCTCATCAAATCTAGAATATTTGGGTTGATCACAGCATCTTTTCATATGGCTTAAAGAGTAAAAGAATGGGATGCATTGTCTCAAAATTCTACATTGCTCATATTTTCCTGTATTCTACAATACTGGAAGTCAGTTTGCTGTTTTTGATCTGTTTTAAACCTTATGGAATTTTATATTTCCAAGTTAGCATATAAGTTGTAGCTAAAATTTCCATGGTAGGTACCTGTCTTAGTGCTAAGTGGTGAATCATAATCAATAAGTTGTTAAGTTCATTGTAACTTTTATTCTCAGGGATAACCATTTTGCTCTGATTAGAAATGTTAATTCAGAAACATTATTAAATGAGTTTTTCTTACATGATAAAATCTTATGAAATGTGTAAAATACTTCTTTTTTGATATCCAGGGTTAAGAATACTAATTTAAGCAATTTTAGTTTATTATAGCTATCTATATGAGAAACCAAAAAAATGCCCAATTATTCACCATCATTAGGCTGACTTTTATTTGAGATATAGTTAAATATACCCTTTAAAAATTAAGATTAAAGCTCAAATAAGTTTGAACTTGCTCCTTGAAGTAATTAATACTGGCATGATCTCAGTTCTCCATTCTCATTTTGAAGCATATAATTCTTAAATTTAGTCAGATTTTTGCTCTTCAAACAATTTTGTTTTAATAAAACGCTATGTAAATAGGAAGTGGTTTTTTATTTTATTTTTTTTCCCCTTGCCCTAAACCCTGATTTTTTTTTTCTCACACTTTATTATTAGGACCAGGATCTATAATGCAATAATTACAATCATGACTTCTCCTTTTATCAGAAGACCAAAAGAATGAAATTGACTAATTTAAACCAAGGAAGAATTCAGATGTCTGCCTGCAGAAGTTATTAGAAATGTCCTGGGAAAAACCTTTCTAAAAATCTAAATAGAAGAGATTTAGAGAATGAGAGTGCTGGCCTAAGTGATAGATGAACTTACTGCTATGTCATAGCTTTCCTGTGAACTAATGTTACCCTTTTGGATGTAGCAGTCTCTCTGACATCAGTTTACTCAGCAAATTAAGTGAATATGAGGTGACTCCAATAAAAAATGTCAGATATACAGCAGGTATAAAATTTGATGACATCAATTAAGATACTAGATATTTTAATATTTTTTACTCATGACCTGAGTTATTTTAAGTCTTGGACACTGGAAGTCCTGCATAATATTTTTTCTTATTCTGCTCAAGTAGATGACATAAATATTTAAAAATTAGTGTTACTGTGGAATGTGTGATCTAGTTAAAATAATAATTTTGTAAAATTTGAATGTAGATACCTTTTATCTTTCTTAAAATGCTTGCCTTTATTGTATTATTTTAAAATTCATAGTTTTTATTTTTTAACAGCAGTTTTAGGTTTAGGGCAAAATTGAGCTGAAAGTACATATACCCCTTCTACCACCACTGCTCCCTCCCCGCTTTCATTTAAAATTGAATAGCCAATATTAATACATTACTATTAACTAAAGTCCTTAACTTACATTGGTGGCTCATTTTGGTGCTTAACTTACATTGGTGGCTCATTCAGTGGGTATGGACAAATGTATAATGACACATATCTACCATTTTCCTATCATACAGTGTAGTTTCACTGCCCTAGAAGTGCCCCACCTGTTCATCCCTTCCCTTTCCCTCAACCCCTGTCAACCACTGATCTCTTTATTGTTTCCATAGTTCTACCATTTCCAAAAATACCTTGTAGTTGGAATTATACAGTATGTAGCATTTCTGGTTTGGCTTCTTTCGGTTAATAATATGCATTTAAGGTTCTTCCATGTCTTTTTGAGGCTTGATAGGTGATTCTTTTTATTGTTGAATTACTGCATTGTCTGGATGCACTGCAGTTTATTTGCTTAGTGAGGAATACCTTGGTTGCTTTGAAATTTTGGCTTTTGTGAGTAAAGCTTCTGTAAGCATTTATGTACAGGTTTTTGTGTGGACGTAAGTACTTCAGCTCGTTGGTTAAATACTGAGAAACATGATTGCTGGATCATATGGTAGGAATAGATTTAGTTTTGTGAGAAACTCTCAAATTGTCATCCAAAGTGGCTGTATCACTTTGTATTCCCATCAGCAACAAATGAGAATTCTCATCACTCTTCGTCCTTAGCAGCACTTGGTATCTGACAACATGATGTGTGTGGATTTTGGCCATTCTAATAATGTATGATGGTATCTTGTTTTAATTTGCATTTCCCTGATGACATATGCTTATTTCTCATCTGAATGTCTTTTTTGTTGAGGTCTCTGTTTAGCTCTTTATGCTCAATTTTAAATTGAGTTCTTTGTTTTCTTACTGTTTAGTTTGAAGTGTTCTTTGTATATTTTGTTTACCAATCCTTTATCACATATGTGTCTTTCACAGATTTTCTCCCAATCTATGGCTTGTCTCTTCATTGTTTGTAAACATTTATTTAAAAATTTTTCACTCAGACTCTTCATATTTTTTCAATCTCTATTTTAATTCTGACCTAAAGTATCTACTCTTAATTTATTGAGAATGATCCAAGAAAATCTTCTATTACTTAACTAAATAGTGAAATATTTTTTCACAAAGTTTAGCACAAAGAATTGGCTTGTTTACAGAGTTTATGTAAAAACATTCCTAAAAGTTTAATGTCAGATTTGAAAGCATAGAGCATTTGTTGTGTTTTGCTTTGGGAAGCTTTGCATTGAACCCACTGATTTCTGTGGGCCAGTTAGAATTCCTCATTCCTCTAAGCTTGCACTTATAATAGCATTTCTCAAACTATATTCCATGGAATTTGAATATTGTTTAAGATGTATGTAGATATTTTTTAATGCACTAGGTTTTTATTCCTTAGTCACATAATTTAGGAAATATTTCATACTTTATCTCAGCTTAAACATTCACAATGCATATTAAATCTTTAAAAACAAGGTTTTAGTAAATTGTATTTGTTTAATACAGTGATCCCCGAAGTCTTTGATGACGGAACCTTTTCTTCTGGAACATTTACTACAGCTCTCACCCATGCCATTGTGCAGAAAAGTAGTGAGGAAAATGATGCCCTGATGTTGCATGCCCTGGGAAGTTCCCTTGGCCTAGCCAAAGGGAAGATAAAAAGTTAAAATGTGTAATTTTTAACATGAGAATAAAGAGATTTTTTTCCTCTGTTATTCTTGATAGTGACCAGTTGTGTTATATATAGCTTG
The DNA here is from genome assembly GCF_009834535.1 of Camelus ferus. Classification (NCBI taxonomy): domain Eukaryota; kingdom Metazoa; phylum Chordata; class Mammalia; order Artiodactyla; family Camelidae; genus Camelus; species Camelus ferus. The sequence continues at coordinate 30,686,726 of NC_045715.1, read as the reverse complement.
TGATATCGCGGAACATGGGGCTATTACTTAATGGCTTTCCAATCAGAATCATTTTACAAGTGTTGTATAAAAAAGGGGTCTGAAACTTAAGGGTTTCTTCTCACAAATAAATTCTCCTTGAAAGAGTATTGTTTTCTTTGGTGGTGAGGACTTCCTCTTCGATTTTAGAAGATTTGTCTGGTGAAAGTGTCTTTGGGTGGTCTTTTCACCCAGGAGGTTGATAGAAAAATATTAGTTTACCTTTTCTGATAAATAGTTACTGTAGTTCTCTTATTTAAACCTGATCTCACGGTTTCCTCTATAGATCTGGTGACTCAAGTAGAATTGGCACATGGGTTTTTCTGAGGGTTGCTTTTTAAAAAAAGGGAACCATGTTTCTCTGAAATCTTGGATTGATGATAACCTTAACATTTGTCATTAGTTAAACTGAAATGAACCTGAAATATAATCACATTAAAATTTATACTTTGCACTTTAGAGACTAATATTTCAAAGCTGTTGTTTCTAATTGAAGACTCTGAGCCTTTAATGCCAAGTTCTGATTTATGAACAAGGCAAGGAAAAAAATAAAACATCTTCCTTTGGTTTTAAATTATTCCTTAAAGTGTTTTTGTACTTTTGAAATTACAGATTACATTTATACCTACTGTTCTTTGCATTTCCTCATATTCTTATTCCCTTTCTTTGAACATTTTGCTTTTCCTGCGTAGGTAATTTTTTTTTTAAATTTATGTGTGTACATTACGTGCTTAATTATTTTCATGTTATAGGAGTTAGTTGAGGATGGTGTGTAAATGATTGGCTTTAAAAAATTAGTTCTTAAAATTAAAGGAGGAAATAGGGAAAACTTTGTATCAAGTAATGGGCATTAGAGTAACTGTGTAAGAGATTTGAGTGATACAGTGATTATCTAAAGGACTATTTTTCTTCTCAGTGTTTTTAACACACAAAGTTTGCTTTTGCCTAATATAATTTATTTTGTTTGGGAAATAAGACAAATGACCTTTGACATTTTTTAAAAGAGTTCTTTCTAAGAAAGTGCAAATGATATTAGCCACTTTAAAGAGAATTTATTATACAGTGAGCAATTTTTTACACCCATAAAATAGAATAAAAAGACTTCTATGAGGTGAACTCAAATTCCTTGTAAGAACGAGTAACATTGTTCAGTGGTGGTAAGCACTGAGGTATCTAGTGTGCTACAGAGGAAAGAGATATGAATCAAAATGCAAGAAAGTTGGTTTTTACATCCTCAAATACATCTAGCAAACTCTTCCAAAGACCTTTGTACTTGCTGCTTCCTTCTCCTGGAATTCTCTTCCTAGCCAATTCCTCCCAATATTTGCATAATTTCCCTCAGGTCTCTCCTAATATTTCACCTTCTGAGATTACCACCTTAGCCACTACCTTACCTAAAATAATACTCGTCGCTCTTTATTCTCATTCTAACTCCATTTTATTTTACTTCATTACACTTCTTCCTACCTGTCATATTATACATTTATTTGTTCTTCACTTTTTTTTGGTTACCTCTGTTAGAATGTATTCAAAGAGTACAGGATCATTCCTTTGTTCTCTGCTTTATCTCTAAGCTCATAGAAGGTTGCCTAGCAGATAAGTAACTTTTTAATGATTGAATTAATGCATTTCGGCCAGTCGTGTAACTTCTTAGGGTGAAATTTTCATACCTCTAAAATATGTGATCAGTTTCCTTTGCTCCCTTTCATTTGTTCTCGTCTACTCACTAATTGAATATGTTATTTTTATCACACCATTTTTTATTTTACTGTGGTTTTATTTGCGTGCCTTTTGCTTTAATACATTATAAGCTACTCTAGTGTGTCTTACTCATCTTGTTGCCTTTGGCATTGAATATGCAACCTTTGACATTATGTACATATATTGTATTTTATGGATTCATTATCAGGAAATTATATATTCTGATTCACAATGATTTATCATATACTGAATATCTAATACTTAAAGAATTACAGTACAATAAAGTACATTTGATACTAACATTTAAAGATACACACACATTTTTGTATTAAGAAAGCATTTAGAAGGCTTTCTTTTCTTCAGAATCTTTGGTATAGAACTTGGGAAGTGTTTTCTTTGTAGTGGTTTTGTGGATAGAGTAAGCGCTTTGGTATCAGACATATACCTTCACTGGGGTCAGATCTTGCCCCTCACTAGTTACGTGACTATGGACAGGTTGCTTTTTTTTTTCTTGACCTTTTATTTCTCATCTATAAATTGGAGAAAATACCTTCATTATTATCATTGTATTGACAGTTACTCAATATTTCCATGTGTGGAGATACTATGCTAAGTATTTTATATTAATCCATTTAATTTTCTTAGTAATCCTCTAAGGTGTGGGGGTTTTACATTTCATTTTACAGATGAAATTGATATATTGTGAGGTTAAATACCTTGTGCCCTGTCACAGAGCCAGCAAATG